>NC_087539.1:3295208-3662541 GCF_963921805.1 Phalacrocorax carbo
ACTGTCACAGCCCCCTGTCCCCCATCCCGCTGTCCCGTCCCACTGTCACAGCCCCCTGTCCCCATCCCGCTGTCCCGTCCCACTGTCACAGCCCCCTGTCCCCATCCCGCTGTCCCGTCCCACTGTCACAGCCCCCTGTCCCCATCCCGCTGTCCCGTCCCACTGTCACAGCCCCCTGTCCCCATCCCGCTGTCCCGTCCCACTGTCACAGCCCCCTGTCCCCATCCCGCTGTCCCGTCCCACTGTCACAGCCCCCGTGTCCCCATCCCGCTGTCCCGTCCCACTGTCACAGCCCCGTGTCCCCATCCCGCTGTCCCGTCCCACTGTCACAGCCCCGTGTCCCCATCCCGCTGTCCCGTCCCACTGTCACAGCCCCGTGTCCCCATCCCGCTGTCCCGTCCCACTGTCACAGCCCCGTGTCCCCATCCCGCTGTCCCGTCCCACTGTAACAGCCCCCTGTCCCCATCCCGCTGTCCCGTCCCACTGTCACAGCCCCGTGTCCCCATCCCGCTGTCCCGTCCCACTGTCACAGCCCCCGTGTCCCCATCCCGCTGTCCCGTCCCACTGTCACAGCCCCGTGTCCCCATCCCGCTGTCCCGTCCCACTGTCACAGCCCCGTGTCCCCATCCCGCTGTCCCGTCCCACTGTCACAGCCCCCTGTCCCATCCCGCTGTCCCGTCCCACTGTCACAGCCCCCTGTCCCCATCCCGCTGTCCCGTCCCACTGTCACAGCCCCCTGTCCCATCCCGCTGTCCCGTCCCACTGTCACAGCCCCGTGTCCCCATCCCGCTGTCCCGTCCCACTGTCACAGCCCCCTGTCCCCATCCCGCTGTCCCGTCCCACTGTCACAGCCCCCTGTCCCCATCCCGCTGTCCCGTCCCACTGTAACAGCCCCGTGTCCCCATCCCGCTGTCCCGTCCCACTGTCACAGCCCCGTGTCCCCATCCCGCTGTCCCGTCCCACTGTCACAGCCCCCTGTCCCCATCCCGCTGTCCCGTCCCACTGTAACAGCCCCCTGTCCCCATCCCGCTGTCCCGTCCCACTGTCACAGCCCCGTGTCCCCATCCCGCTGTCCCGTCCCACTGTCACAGCCCCCTGTCCCCATCCCGCTGTCCCGTCCCACTGTCACAGCCCCGTGTCCCATCCCGCTGTCCCGTCCCACTGTCACAGCCCCCTGTCCCCATCCCGCTGTCCCGTCCCACTGTCACAGCCCCGTGTCCCCATCCCGCTGTCCCGTCCCACTGTCACAGCCCCCGTGTCCCCATCCCGCTGTCCCGTCCCACTGTCACAGCCCCGTGTCCCCATCCCGCTGTCCCGTCCCACTGTCACAGCCCCCTGTCCCCATCCCGCTGTCCCGTCCACTGTCACAGCCCCTGTCCCCATCCCGCTGTCCCGTCCCACTGTCACAGCCCCGTGCCCCATCCCGCTGTCCCGTCCCACTGTCACAGCCCCGTGCCCCATCCCGCTGTCCCGTCCCACTGTCACAGCCCCGTGTCCCATCCCGCTGTCCCGTCCCACTGTCACAGCCCCCTGTCCCCATCCCGCTGTCCCGTCCCACTGTCACAGCCCCGTGTCCCCATCCCGCTGTCCCGTCCCACTGTCACAGCCCCGTGTCCCATCCCGCTGTCCCGTCCCACTGTCACAGCCCCGTGTCCCCATCCTGCTGTCCCGTCCCACTGTCACAGCCCCGTGTCCCCATCCCGCTGTCCCGTCCCACTGTAACAGCCCCGTGTCCCCATCCCGCTGTCCCGTCCCACTGTCACAGCCCCGTGTCCCATCCCGCTGTCCCGTCCCACTGTCACAGCCCCGTGTCCCATCCCGCTGTCCCGTCCCACTGTCACAGCCCCCTGTCCCCATCCCGCTGTCCCGTCCCACTGTCACAGCCCCCTGTCCCCATCCCGCTGTCCCGTCCCACTGTCACAGCCCCGTGTCCCATCCCGCTGTCCCGTCCCACTGTCACAGCCCCGTGTCCCCATCCCGCTGTCCCATCCCACTGTCACAGCCCCGTGTCCCATCCCGCTGTCCCGTCCCACTGTCACAGCCCCGTGTCCCCATCCGCTGTCCCGTCCCACTGTCACAGCCCCGTGTCCCATCCCGCTGTCCCGTCCCACTGTCACAGCCCCGTGTCCCCATCCCGCTGTCCCGTCCCACTGTCACAGCCCCGTGTCCCCATCCCGCTGTCCCGTCCCACTGTCACAGCCCCCTGTCCCCATCCCGCTGTCCCGTCCCACTGTCACAGCCCCCTGTCCCCATCCCGCTGTCCCGTCCCACTGTCACAGCCCCCTGTCCCCATCCCGCTGTCCCGTCCCACTGTCACAGCCCCGTGTCCCCATCCCGCTGTCCCGTCCCACTGTCACAGCCCCGTGTCCCCATCCTGCTGTCCCGTCCCACTGTCACAGCCCCGTGTCCCATCCCGCTGTCCCGTCCCACTGTCACAGCCCCCTGTCCCCATCCCGCTGTCCCGTCCCACTGTCACAGCCCCGTGTCCCCATCCCGCTGTCCCGTCCCACTGTCACAGCCCCGTGTCCCCATCCCGCTGTCCCGTCCCACTGTCACAGCCCCGTGTCCCCATCCCGCTGTCCCGTCCCACTGTCACAGCCCCCTGTCCCCATCCCGCTGTCCCGTCCCACTGTCACAGCCCCCTGTCCCCATCCCGCTGTCCCGTCCCACTGTCACAGCCCCGTGCCCCATCCCGCTGTCCCGTCCCACTGTCACAGCCCCGTGTCCCCATCCCGCTGTCCCGTCCCACTGTCACAGCCCCCTGTCCCCATCCCGCTGTCCCGTCCCACTGTCACAGCCCCGTGTCCCATCCCGCTGTCCCGTCCCACTGTCACAGCCCCGTGTCCCATCCCGCTGTCCCCGTCCCACTGTAACAGCCCCGTGTCCCCATCCCGCTGTCCCGTCCCACTGTCACAGCCCCGTGTCCCCATTGTCCCGTCCCACTGTCACAGCCCCCTGTCCCCATCATCCTCCGCTGTCCCGTCCCACTGTCACAGCCCCGTGTCCCCATCCCGCTGTCCCGTCCCACTGTCACAGCCCCCTGTCCCCATCCCGCTGTCCCGTCCCACTGTCACAGCCCCGTGTCCCCATCCCGCTGTCCCGTCCCACTGTCACAGCCCCGTGTCCCCATCCCGCTGTCCCGTCCCACTGTCACAGCCCCGTGTCCCCATCCCGCTGTCCCGTCCCACTGTCACAGCCCCGTGTCCCATCCCGCTGTCCCGTCCCACTGTAACAGCCCCGTGTCCCATCCCGCTGTCCCGTCCCACTGTCACAGCCCCGTGTCCCCATCCCGCTGTCCCGTCCCACTGTCACAGCCCCCTGTCCCCATCCCGCTGTCCCGTCCCACTGTCACAGCCCCGTGTCCCATCCCGCTGTCCCGTCCCACTGTAACAGCCCCGTGTCCCATCCCGCTGTCCCGCCCCACTGTCACAGCCCCGTGTCCCCATCCCGCTGTCCCGTCCCACTGTCACAGCCCCCTGTCCCCATCCCGCTGTCCCGTCCCACTGTCACAGCCCCGTGTCCCCATCCCGCTGTCCCGTCCCACTGTCACAGCCCCCTGTCCCCATCCCGCTGTCCCGTCCCACTGTCACAGCCCCGTGTCCCCATCCCGCTGTCCCGTCCCACTGTCACAGCCCCGTGTCCCATCCCGCTGTCCCGTCCCACTGTCACAGCCCCCTGTCCCCATCCCGCTGTCCCGTCCCACTGTCACAGCCCCCTGTCCCCATCCCGCTGTCCCGTCCCACTGTAACAGCCCCTGTCCCCATCCCGCTGTCCCGTCCCACTGTCACAGCCCCGTGTCCCCATCCCGCTGTCCCGTCCCACTGTCACAGCCCCCTGTCCCCATCCCGCTGTCCCGTCCCACTGTCACAGCCCCGTGTCCCCATCCCGCTGTCCCGTCCCACTGTCACAGCCCCGTGTCCCCATCCCGCTGTCCCGTCCCACTGTCACAGCCCCCTGTCCCCATCCCGCTGTCCCGTCCCACTGTCACAGCCCCGTGTCCCATCCCGCTGTCCCGTCCCACTGTCACAGCCCCGTGTCCCCATCCCGCTGTCCCGTCCCACTGTCACAGCCCCATGTCCCCATCCCGCTGTCCCGTCCCACTGTCACAGCCCCGTGTCCCATCCCGCTGTCCCGTCCCACTGTCACAGCCCCCTGTCCCATCCCGCTGTCCCGTCCCACTGTCACAGCCCCGTGTCCCCATCCCGCTGTCCCGTCCCACTGTCACAGCCCCCTGTCCCCATCCCGCTGTCCCGTCCCACTGTCACAGCCCCGTGTCCCCATCCCGCTGTCCCGTCCCACTGTCACAGCCCCGTGTCCCCATCCCGCTGTCCCGTCCCACTGTAACAGCCCCGTGTCCCATCCCGCTGTCCCGTCCCACTGTCACAGCCCCGTGTCCCCATCCGCTGTCCCGTCCCACTGTCACAGCCCCGTGTCCCATCCCGCTGTCCCGTCCCACTGTCACAGCCCCCTGTCCCCATCCCGCTGTCCCGTCCCACTGTCACAGCCCCGTGTCCCCATCCCGCTGTCCCGTCCCACTGTCACAGCCCCCTGTCCCCATCCCGCTGTCCCGTCCCACTGTCACAGCCCCCTGTCCCCATCCCGCTGTCCCGTCCCACTGTCACAGCCCCGTGTCCCCATCCCGCTGTCCCGTCCCACTGTCACAGCCCCCTGTCCCCATCCCGCTGTCCCGTCCCACTGTCACAGCCCCCTGTCCCATCCCGCTGTCCCGTCCCACTGTCACAGCCCCCTGTCCCCATCCCGCTGTCCCATCCCACTGTCACAGCCCCCTGTCCCCATCCCGCTGTCCCGTCCCACTGTCACAGCCCCGTGTCCCCATCCCGCTGTCCCGTCCCACTGTCACAGCCCACTGTCCCATCCCGCTGTCCCGTCCCACTGTCACAGCCCCCTGTCCCCATCCCGCTGTCCCGTCCCACTGTCACAGCCCCGTGTCCCATCCCGCTGTCCCGTCCCACTGTCACAGCCCCCTGTCCCCATCCCGCTGTCCCGTCCCACTGTAACAGCCCCCTGTCCCCATCCCGCTGTCCCGTCCCACTGTCACAGCCCCCTGTCCCCATCCCGCTGTCCCGTCCCACTGTCACAGCCCCGTGTCCCATCCCGCTGTCCCGTCCCACTGTCACAGCCCCCTGTCCCCATCCCGCTGTCCCGTCCCACTGTCACAGCCCCCTGTCCCCATCCCGCTGTCCCGTCCCACTGTCACAGCCCCGTGTCCCCATCCCGCTGTCCCGTCCCACTGTCACAGCCCCGTGTCCCATCCCGCTGTCCCGTCCCACTGTCACAGCCCCCTGTCCCCATCCCGCTGTCCCGTCCCACTGTCACAGCCCCCTGTCCCCATCCCGCTGTCCCGTCCCACTGTCACAGCCCCCTGTCCCATCCCGCTGTCCCGTCCCACTCTAACAGCCCCGTGTCCCATCCCGCTGTCCCGTCCCACTGTCACAGCCCCGTGTCCCCATCCCGCTGTCCCGTCCCACTGTCACAGCCCCCTGTCCCCATCCCGCTGTCCCGTCCCACTGTCACAGCCCCCTGTCCCCATCCCGCTGTCCCGTCCCACTGTAACAGCCCCCTGTCCCCATCCCGCTGTCCCGTCCCACTGTCACAGCCCCCTGTCCCCATCCCGCTGTCCCGTCCCACTGTAACAGCCCCCTGTCCCATCCCGCTGTCCCGTCCCACTGTCACAGCCCCCTGTCCCCATCCCGCTGTCCCGTCCCACTGTCACAGCCCCCTGTCCCCATCCCGCTGTCCCGTCCCACTGTCACAGCCCCCTGTCCCCATCCCGCTGTCCCGTCCCACTGTCACAGCCCCGTGTCCCCATCCCGCTGTCCCGTCCCACTGTCACAGCCCCGTGTCCCATCCCGCTGTCCCGCCCCACTGTCACAGCCCCGTGTCCCCATCCCGCTGTCCCGTCCCACTGTCACAGCCCCGTGTCCCCATCCCGCTGTCCCGTCCCACTGTCACAGCCCCCTGTCCCCATCCCGCTGTCCCGTCCCACTGTCACAGCCCCGTGTCCCCATCCCGCTGTCCCGTCCCACTGTCACAGCCCCCTGTCCCCATCCCGCTGTCCCGTCCCACTGTCACAGCCCCCTGTCCCCATCCCGCTGTCCCGTCCCACTGTCACAGCCCCCTGTCCCCATCCCGCTGTCCCGTCCCACTGTCACAGCCCCGTGTCCCATCCCGCTGTCCCGTCCCACTGTCACAGCCCCGTGTCCCCATCCCGCTGTCCCGTCCCACTGTAACAGCCCCGTGTCCCATCCCGCTGTCCCGTCCCACTGTCACAGCCCCGTGTCCCCATCCGCTGTCCCGTCCCACTGTCACAGCCCCGTGTCCCATCCCGCTGTCCCGTCCCACTGTCACAGCCCCCTGTCCCCATCCCGCTGTCCCGTCCCACTGTCACAGCCCCGTGTCCCCATCCCGCTGTCCCGTCCCACTGTCACAGCCCCGTGTCCCCATCCCGCTGTCCCGTCCCACTGTCACAGCCCCGTGTCCCCATCCCGCTGTCCCGTCCCACTGTCACAGCCCCCTGTCCCCATCCCGCTGTCCCGTCCCACTGTCACAGCCCCCTGTCCCCATCCCGCTGTCCCGTCCCACTGTCACAGCCCCCTGTCCCATCCCGCTGTCCCGTCCCACTGTCACAGCCCCCTGTCCCCATCCCGCTGTCCCGTCCCACTGTCACAGCCCCCTGTCCCCATCCCGCTGTCCCGTCCCACTGTCACAGCCCCCTGTCCCCATCCCGCTGTCCCGTCCCACTGTCACAGCCCCGTGTCCCCATCCCGCTGTCCCGTCCCACTGTCACAGCCCACTGTCCCATCCCGCTGTCCCGTCCCACTGTCACAGCCCCCTGTCCCCATCCCGCTGTCCCGTCCCACTGTCACAGCCCCGTGTCCCATCCCGCTGTCCCGTCCCACTGTCACAGCCCCCTGTCCCCATCCCGCTGTCCCGTCCCACTGTCACAGCCCCCTGTCCCCATCCCGCTGTCCCGTCCCACTGTCACAGCCCCGTGTCCCCATCCCGCTGTCCCGTCCCACTGTCACAGCCCCGTGTCCCCATCCCGCTGTCCCGTCCCACTGTCACAGCCCCGTGTCCCCATCCCGCTGTCCCGTCCCACTGTCACAGCCCCGTGTCCCCATCCCGCTGTCCCGTCCCACTGTCACAGCCCCGTGTCCCATCCCGCTGTCCCGTCCCACTGTCACAGCCCCGTGTCCCCATCCCGCTGTCCCGTCCCACTGTCACAGCCCCCTGTCCCATCCCGCTGTCCCGTCCCACTGTCACAGCCCCATGTCCCATCCCGCTGTCCCGTCCCACTGTCACAGCCCCGTGTCCCCATCCCGCTGTCCCGTCCCACTGTCACAGCCCCGTGTCCCATCCCGCTGTCCCGTCCCACTGTCACAGCCCCGTGTCCCCATCCCGCTGTCCCGTCCCACTGTAACAGCCCCCTGTCCCCATCCCGCTGTCCCGTCCCACTGTCACAGCCCCGTGTCCCCATCCCGCTGTCCCGTCCCACTGTAACAGCCCCGTGTCCCATCCCGCTGTCCCGTCCCACTGTCACAGCCCCGTGTCCCATCCCGCTGTCCCGTCCCACTGTCACAGCCCCTGTCCCCATCCCGCTGTCCCGTCCCACTGTCACAGCCCCGTGTCCCATCCCGCTGTCCCGTCCCACTGTCACAGCCCCGTGTCCCCATCCCGCTGTCCCGTCCCACTGTCACAGCCCCGTGTCCCCATCCCGCTGTCCCGTCCCACTGTCACAGCCCCTGTCCCCATCCCGCTGTCCCGTCCCACTGTCACAGCCCCGTGTCCCCATCCCGCTGTCCCGTCCCACTGTCACAGCCCCTGTCCCCATCCCGCTGTCCCGTCCCACTGTCACAGCCCCTGTCCCCATCCCGCTGTCCCGTCCCACTGTCACAGCCCCGTGTCCCATCCCGCTGTCCCGTCCCACTGTCACAGCCCCCTGTCCCCATCCCGCTGTCCCGTCCCACTGTCACAGCCCCCTGTCCCCATCCCGCTGTCCCGTCCCACTGTCACAGCCCCGTGTCCCCATCCCGCTGTCCCGTCCCACTGTCACAGCCCCGTGTCCCATCCCGCTGTCCCGTCCCACTGTCACAGCCCCCTGTCCCCATCCCGCTGTCCCGTCCCACTGTCACAGCCCCTGTCCCCATCCCGCTGTCCCGTCCCACTGTCACAGCCCCCTGTCCCATCCCGCTGTCCCGTCCCACTCTAACAGCCCGTGTCCCATCCCGCTGTCCCGTCCCACTGTCACAGCCCCGTGTCCCCATCCCGCTGTCCCGTCCCACTGTCACAGCCCCCTGTCCCCATCCCGCTGTCCCGTCCCACTGTCACAGCCCCGTGTCCCCATCCCGCTGTCCCGTCCCACTGTCACAGCCCCCTGTCCCCATCCCGCTGTCCCGTCCCACTGTCACAGCCCCCTGTCCCCATCCCGCTGTCCCGTCCCACTGTCACAGCCCCGTGTCCCCATCCCGCTGTCCCCGTCCCACTGTCACAGCCCCGTGTCCCCATCCCGCTGTCCCGTCCCACTGTCACAGCCCCGTGTCCCCATCCCGCTGTCCCGTCCCACTGTCACAGCCCCCTGTCCCCATCCCGCTGTCCCGTCCCACTGTCACAGCCCCGTGTCCCCATCCCGCTGTCCCGTCCCACTGTCACAGCCCCGTGTCCCCATCCCGCTGTCCCGTCCCACTGTCACAGCCCCGTGTCCCATCCCGCTGTCCCGTCCCACTGTCACAGCCCCCTGTCCCCATCCCGCTGTCCCGTCCCACTGTCACAGCCCCCTGTCCCCATCCCGCTGTCCCGTCCCACTGTCACAGCCCCGTGTCCCCATCCCGCTGTCCCGTCCCACTGTCACAGCCCCCTGTCCCCATCCCGCTGTCCCGTCCCACTGTAACAGCCCCCTGTCCCCATCCCGCTGTCCCGTCCCACTGTCACAGCCCCGTGTCCCATCCCGCTGTCCCGTCCCACTGTCACAGCCCCGTGTCCCCATCCCGCTGTCCCGTCCCACTGTCACAGCCCCGTGTCCCCATCCCGCTGTCCCGTCCCACTGTCACAGCCCCGTGTCCCATCCCGCTGTCCCGTCCCAGTGTCACAGCCCCCTGTCCCCATCCCGCTGTCCCGTCCCACTGTCACAGCCCCCTGTCCCCATCCCGCTGTCCCATCCCACTGTAACAGCCCCGTTTCCCATCCCGCTGTCCCGTCCCACTGTCACAGCCCCCTGTCCCCATCCCGCTGTCCCGTCCCACTGTCACAGCCCCGTGTCCCCATCCCGCTGTCCCGTCCCACTGTCACAGCCCCCTGTCCCCATCCCGCTGTCCCGTCCCACTGTCACAGCCCCGTGTCCCATCCCGCTGTCCCGTCCCACTGTCACAGCCCCGTGTCCCCATCCCGCTGTCCCGTCCCACTGTCACAGCCCCGTGTCCCCATCCCGCTGTCCCGTCCCACTGTCACAGCCCCCTGTCCCCATCCCGCTGTCCCGTCCCACTGTCACAGCCCCCTGTCCCATCCCGCTGTCCCGTCCCACTGTCACAGCCCCGTGTCCCATCCCGCTGTCCCGTCCCACTGTCACAGCCCCCTGTCCCCATCCCGCTGTCCCGTCCCACTGTCACAGCCCCGTGTCCCATCCCGCTGTCCCGTCCCACTGTCACAGCCCCCTGTCCCCATCCCGCTGTCCCGTCCCACTGTCACAGCCCCGTGTCCCATCCCGCTGTCCCGTCCCACTGTCACAGCCCCGTGTCCCATCCCGCTGTCCCGTCCCACTGTCACAGCCCCCTGTCCCCATCCCGCTGTCCCGTCCCACTGTCACAGCCCCCTGTCCCCATCCCGCTGTCCCGTCCCACTGTCACAGCCCCGTGTCCCCATCCCGCTGTCCCGTCCCACTGTCACAGCCCCGTGTCCCATCCCGCTGTCCCGTCCCACTGTCACAGCCCCCTGTCCCCATCCCGCTGTCCCGTCCCACTGTCACAGCCCCCTGTCCCCATCCCGCTGTCCCGTCCCACTGTCACAGCCCCCTGTCCCCATCCCGCTGTCCCGTCCCACTGTCACAGCCCCCTGTCCCCATCCCGCTGTCCCGTCCCACTGTAACAGCCCCCTGTCCCCATCCCGCTGTCCCGTCCCACTGTCACAGCCCCCTGTCCCCATCCCGCTGTCCCGTCCCACTGTCACAGCCCCCTGTCCCCATCCCGCTGTCCCGTCCCACTGTCACAGCCCCGTGTCCCCATCCCGCTGTCCCGTCCCACTGTCACAGCCACGTGTCCCATCCCGCTGTCCCGTCCCACTGTCACAGCCCCCTGTCCCCATCCCGCTGTCCCGTCCCACTGTCACAGCCCCGTGTCCCATCCCGCTGTCCCGTCCCACTGTCACAGCCCCGTGTCCCCATCCCGCTGTCCCGTCCCACTGTCACAGCCCCGTGTCCCATCCCGCTGTCCCGTCCCACTGTCACAGCCCCGTGTCCCATCCCGCTGTCCCGTCCCACTGTCACAGCCCCCTGTCCCCATCCCGCTGTCCCGTCCCACTGTCACAGCCCCCTGTCCCCATCCCGCTGTCCCGTCCCACTGTCACAGCCCCCTGTCCCCATCCCGCTGTCCCGTCCCACTGTCACAGCCCCGTGTCCCATCCCGCTGTCCCGTCCCACTGTCACAGCCCCGTGTCCCCATCCCGCTGTCCCGTCCCACTGTCACAGCCCCCTGTCCCATCCCGCTGTCCCGTCCCACTGTCACAGCCCCGTGTCCCCATCCCGCTGTCCCGTCCCACTGTCACAGCCCCCTGTCCCCATCCCGCTGTCCCGTCCCACTGTCACAGCCCCCTGTCCCATCCCGCTGTCCCGTCCCACTGTCACAGCCCCGTGTCCCCATCCCGCTGTCCCGTCCCACTGTCACAGCCCCATGTCCCCATCCCGCTGTCCCGTCCCACTGTCACAGCCCCGTGTCCCCATCCCGCTGTCCCGTCCCACTGTCACAGCCCCCTGTCCCCATCCCGCTGTCCCGTCCCACTGTCACAGCCCCGTGTCCCATCCCGCTGTCCCGTCCCACTGTCACAGCCCCGTGTCCCCATCCCGCTGTCCCGTCCCACTGTCACAGCCCCGTGTCCCATCCCGCTGTCCCGTCCCACTGTCACAGCCCCGTGTCCCCATCCCGCTGTCCCGTCCCACTGTCACAGCCCCGTGTCCCCATCCCGCTGTCCCGTCCCACTGTCACAGCCCCCTGTCCCCATCCCGCTGTCCCGTCCCACTGTCACAGCCCCCTGTCCCCATCCCGCTGTCCCGTCCCACTGTCACAGCCCCGTGTCCCATCCCGCTGTCCCGTCCCACTGTCACAGCCCCATGTCCCCATCCCGCTGTCCCGTCCCACTGTCACAGCCCCGTGTCCCATCCCGCTGTCCCGTCCCACTGTCACAGCCCCGTGTCCCCATCCCGCTGTCCCGTCCCACTGTCACAGCCCCGTGTCCCATCCCAACCATCCCACCCCTCCATGCCCTCTCTATATCCCCGTTCCTATGCCTATCGCATCCCAGTCTGGTCTCCCATCCCAGTGTCCCCATCCTCGTGCTCCGTTTCAGTTTAACACTTGACGTCCCAGCCTCGTGTCCTACGGGAATGTCCCGTCCCAGGGTCCCATCCCAGTATCCCAAAGCTGTTTTCCACCTCAGTGTCCCCCCCCGTGTACCTTCCCAATGTCCCCATTCCAGGTACCCTCCTTGCGGCCCCATCCCCGTTTCCCCATCCAAATGTCCCATCCGCTTCTCTTTCCCAGTGCCTGAACCTAATGTTCCAACCCAGTATCCCATGCTGGTGCCCTCCACCCCCAGTATCCCCATCCCAGTGTCCCATCCCGTCATTCCCAGCCCGGTGTCCCCAGCTCAGTGTTCCCAGTTTAATGGCCCATCCCGACACCCCCAATCCAGGTCACGTCCCAGCGTCCCCATCCCGACATCCCCATCCCAGTGTCCCCAGTCTGATGTCCCATCCCTGTAGCCCCAGCCCCGCCCCCCACCCCAGTTTGGCCCCGCCCACTCCCACCCTGGGAGGGACCCCGGCGGTGGGTGGGGCACACCCCGCCCCCCGGACGCCCCTCGCAGTGTTGCATATTTTTATTGGATCAAAGTTACAGAGCGGGGGGGGGGGGGGGCGGGGGGGGATAGAAATAAAAAATAAATTAACCCCCCGCCCCCCCGGGGGCACCGACCCGCTGTGGGGCTGGGGGGGGGGGAGTGCAGAGGGCACAGGACCCCCCCCAGCCTGTCTGTCTGTCCTGGGGGGGCTGTGGGGGGTATGTACAGAGTGACACCGTCTGTCCGTCCGTGCCAGGGTGTGGGGGGGCTGCGTGGCACCGTGCCCCCCCCTCGGCAGGCCCTGGCACGCTCCTTGTGCCCCCGGCACGGGCAGCAGCTGCCAGCCGGGGGGGTCCTGCTGCCCGGGGGGGTCCTCGCCGCCCCCCAGGCTCAGTCCTCAGTGATGCCCTTGGCCCGCAGCTCCTCCTGCACCCTGGCGAGGTACGTGGGGTCGGGGTATCCGAACCTGGGGGTGGGGAGGTGTCACGTCAGTGGGGGCCACCCCCCACGGCTGGGTGCTCCTCTCCCCCCCCAGCAGCTTCACCCTCCCTGCCCAGGGAGATCCCCCCACCCCGCACCCCCAGAGCTTGTCATCAGGGTGCTCCCCTCAGCCTGCAGCTATGCCAGGGGTGATGCCCCCCCCAGCCCCCCATACCTGTCCCCGGGGTGTTGCCCCCCCACCCCAGAGCCACGCCAGGGGTGATGCCCCCCCAGCCCCCCAAAACTGGTCCCTGGGATTCCCCCCCAGCCCGAGGTTCCAGGATTCCCTGTCCCAAAATTGCACCCCAAAACCTACAGCCGCTCCAGGGGCAATACCCCCCCAGCCCCCAGGCATGCCCCCTCCCCTCCAGGGGTGCTGGCCAATGCCCCACCTGACTGTTTGGGGTCCCCCCCCACCCTACAGAGGTGCCAGGGGTGATGCCCCCCTTCTTTACCCTGTCCCAAGATTGCACCCCCCCATCTACAGCCATACTAGCAGTGATGCCCCCCCCATATCCGTGCCCAGGGATGCCCCCTTCCCCCCAGGGGTGCCAGCCAATGCCCCCCCCCGAGCATTTGGGGTGCCCCCCTAACACCAGGGGTGCCAAGGGTGATGCCCCCCCTCTCCTATACCCTTCCCAAGACTGCACCCCCAAACCTACAGCCATGCCAGGGCGATGCCCCGCCATCCCCCAGGGACGCCCCTTCCCCTCCAGGGGTGCCAGCCAATGCCCCCCCCCAAGCATTTGGGGTGCCCCCCTAACACCAGGGGTGCCAAGGGTGATGCCCCCCCTCTCCTATACCCTTCCCAAGATTGCACCCTGCAACCTACAGCCATACTAGCAGCCGTGCCCCCCCAGCCCCCACAGGGACGCCCCCTCCTCCCCAGGGGTGCCGGCCAACGCCCCCCCCCCAGCATTCGGGGTGCCCCCCAGCCCCGGGCGATGCCCCCCACGTACAGCTGGGGCCCGCCGGTGCAGTTGGTCTTGTGGTGGATGTCGTTCCAGGTGATGACGTTGGCGCGGCCGGTGGTCATGGAGGTGCCGACGGTGAAGGTGAGGCGCTGGTCGAAGGCCTTGCGGAACAGCCCCAGCACCTTGTTGCCCTCGGGGCAGTCGGGCAGGTACGCGACGCGCGTGGTGCCGGGGTACCGCACCCCCGGGTTGGGGTGCTCCACCTGCGGGGGGGGCGGCGGGGGGCGGTCAGTGCCCCGGGGGGGGCACGCCCCGACAGAGCTGGCCGTGGTGGGTGATGGCAGGGGGGGGCCGGGAGCGGTGGGCTGGGCTGGGGGCACCCGGTAGGGTTTGGGGGTACCCAGGGGTGCCAGTGACTCCCAGCAGTGTTTTGGGGGTACCCAGGGGCATCCAAGGGGCACGGAGCTGGGTCAGGGACACCCAGCACAGTTTGGGGTACCCAGGGGTGTCAGTGACTCCCAGCAGGGTTTTTGGGGTACCCAGGGGCATCCAAGGGGCACGGAGCTGGGTCAGGGACACCCAGCACAGTTTGGGGTACCCAGGGGTGTCAGTGACTCCCAGCAGGGTTTTTGGGGTACCCAGGGGCATCCAAGGGGCACGGAGCTAGGTCAGGGACACCCAGCAGGATTTTGGGGGGTACCCAGGAGTACCAGTAACTCTCAGCAGGGTTTTGGGGGTACCTAGGGGTACCCAGGGGGCATGGAGCTGGGTCAGGGACACCCGGCACAGTTTGGGGGTACCCAGGGGCACCCAGAATGGTTTGGGGGTGCCCAAGGGGGATGGGGGGGGGCAGGGCAGGACACCCCAGCAGAGCTGGGGGATTGAGGTTGGGTGGGTGGGGGGCAATGGCGTGGGGGTGGGTGAGGGGGGCAGGAGTGCTGGGCTGGCTTGGGGGCACCCAGAAGGGTCTGGGGGATACCCAGGGGCAAATAAGGGGCCAGCGTCACCCAGCAGGGTCTGGGGGGTACCCAAGGGACCCAGGGGCACTGGGTTGGGGGCACCCAACAGGGCTTTGGGGGTACTTCAGGGTGCCAGTGGCACTCAGCAGGGTTCAGGGGCACCCAAGGGTGCCCGGGGCACAGAGCTAGGGGTGGGGAGGACCCAGAAGGGTCCAGGAGTGCTAGGGGCACTGGGCTGGACTGGGGCACCCAGCAGGGTTTAGGGGTGCCCAAGGGCACAGAGTTGGGTAAGGAACACCCGCCAGGTTTTGAGGTCACCCAGGGGTGCTGGGGCACAGAACTGGGCTGGGGCACCCAGCAGGGTTCGGGGGTGCCCAAGGGGGTCAGGGACACCCAGCAGGGTTTAGGGGTACCCACTGGGTGTCAGTGACACCCACCAGGCTTTGGGGGTGCGCGGGGGAGTCAGCGACACCCAGAAGGGTTTGGGGGTGCCCAGGGGTGTCAGTCTGGCTGAGAAGCACCCACTGGGTGCCAGCAGCACCCAGCCCCTCTGGGACCACCGAGGCTGGCGGGGAGGCGGGGGGGGAGGAGGCGGGTGGGAGGCACCGGCGCCATCTTACCCCTTGGACGCCGGGCGGGAAGACGTACTGGATGATGATGGTGCCGAACTTCTCGTAGCCGGGCAGGAGGAGGCCGGCGTCCCTGGTGACCAGCATGCGCCCGTTGGGGGGCTGGTTGCCCACCAGTTGCCCATAGAAGCGCCCGCACATGGGACAGGCCGTCTTCACCTGCAGCGCCCGGGTGATGCAGTCCTCGCAGAAGGAATGTCGGCATTTCTCCAACGTCTTCATCTTCTGGATCTCCCCCAGGCAGATGGGACACTGCCGGTCGGGTTCCTCATCCCGCGAACAACCGGCTGCCGCCGCCGACCCGCCGCCGCGGCCCCCCGTCGACCCCCGGCCCCCCAAACCGGCCCCGCCGGGCTCCAGGACGGTGACACAACCCACCAACTCGCCGTGACGTTGAGTTTTTTTCTTCAACTCTTTCTCCGTTTCCTTCAATAAAGCTTTGAGGGCTTTACGGGCCGGGCAGAGCCCCCCGGGGGGGCCGGGGGGGGGCACGCAGAGCTGCAGGACGTAGATGTCGGAGGTCTCACCATCCACCATGATGCTGACCTTGGTCTCCTCCTTCAGGCGGGCCAGCTTGGCCGGGCTCTCCTTGGTCAAGAAGTCCCACACCCGCTTGGAGACCGTCACCTTGTTCTTAGCGGCCCCCCCGCAGGCCGCCATCCTGGAGAGGACAAATGACACTGCGGGGGGCGGGGGGGGGGGCCCCCCAGGTGTCAGAGCCCGGTGAGGGGCACCCAAGGGTGGCCCCGCTTGGGCCAGGGTGTCCCCCCCAGCCCCGGTGGGATGTAGTGGGGGGATATTTGCCCGCCTAAGGTGGTACCTCAAGGATTAAACCTCCCCCACCCAGAAATAAAGCCAAGGGGGTGTCACAGCCCCACGAGCACTGGGGGGGGTGGGAGCGAGGTTTGGGGTGCCCCCATCCTAGGGGAGGAGGCAGGAGCGGGGGGCTGCCCGCACGGCCCGAGGGGGGTCCCTGCACCCCGGGGTGGGGGGGGTGGCACCCACCTGGCGAGCCCATGGGGGACAGCGCGAGCTGGAGACGCCAGCGGATCAGCGGAGCCACGAGCCACAGGCTGGGGAAACACGGGGGGGGTCACACAGAGACCCCCGGCCCCCCCAGAAGACCCGACAATAACAAGGGCAGCGCAATCCACCCCCGCCCCTCCATGTCCCCAGGAGACCCTACAATAACAATTGGGCCCAGTGTCCCCCCCCACCCGGAGCAGTTGGGGGGTTACAAGCTTCTCGGT
The DNA here is from genome assembly GCF_963921805.1 of Phalacrocorax carbo. Taxonomy (NCBI): domain Eukaryota; kingdom Metazoa; phylum Chordata; class Aves; order Suliformes; family Phalacrocoracidae; genus Phalacrocorax; species Phalacrocorax carbo. Next base: position 3,311,504 of record NC_087539.1, read on the forward strand.
GCCCCCCCCCAGACCCCTTTGCCCCCCCAAACCCCTTCAGCACCCCAGGATTAGTGGGGGGGTGTTTACCCATCAGTGTACGGGGGGGGTCCCTACTGCTGGGGGGCTCAGAGCAGCTGCTGCCCCCTCCACGTCTCCCCTCCGGTATGGGGTCACCCCTCCCAGGGGCCTCCGTGCCGGGGAGGGGGATCGCGGGCGGTGGGGACTGATGGAGGGGGGCAGGATGGGGGGAGAGGTGAGATCCCGGGGGGGGCCGGGATGGAGCCCCGGGGGGTCCCGGGGGGGGCAGGATGTGGCTGGGGGGGGGGGGCAGGGGAATAGGCCCGGGGGGGGCTCGGAGGGCCCGGGGGGGTCCGGATGAGGCGGGGGGGGCTCGGGGGGTCCGGAGGAGGCCCGGGGCAGGGAGGGCTCCGGATGGGGTCAGCGGCGCGGGGCCGGGGACGCCGCTGCGGCCCGTTCCCGGGGCCCTAGGATGGAGCCCGGGGGCGCTCGGGGGAGGCCGGGCCGGGCCGGTGCCGCGGGCAGGCCCAGCGGAGGCCGTGCCGGTAGCAGGGCAGGAAGGGTCCCCCGTCCCCCGCCCCCCCTCCTCGGACCCACCATCGCCGGGCGGCCGCAGCATGGCGGGGCGGGGGCGGCGGGGCCGGAGCGGGGCGGCGGCGGCGGCGGCGGCGGCGGCGCGGGGGGGGCCGGGCCCTGCCCGGAGCCGCCGCGCGTCACGTGATCGCGCGGGGCGGGGCCGCCATGGCAACGGGGTGGGGGCCATGGCAACGGCGCGCGGCACGGGAGGGGCCGGCAGCGACGGAGTCCCGAGCGCGTCGCCATAGGAACGGCGCGTGATGGCGGGGCGGAGCCCCGCGGGCCGGGGCGGGGCCAAGGCGTGCGGGGCGGGGCCACGAACTCCGGGGACGGGGCGGGCCGGGCCGGTGGGCCCCGGGCGGGGGGGGGGGGGGGGGGAGGGTCCCCGCTAACCGGAAGGAGCCGGAGGCGTTCGAGGGTCCCGGTAACGGGGCAGAGCCGGGTCCGCTTCAATAATTTATTTCTCAGTACACAGTGGGGGGCGGGGAGGAGCCCCTCCCATGCGGGGTTGGGCCCTGCTGGTAACGGGGGGCAGGGGCTTGAGGACAGACACGCACCCCCCCCCGGACCCCCTCGTGCGTGGGGGGGGGGGTCACCCCTCAGAGCCCTGCACCGGCCCCCCGGGGGCGGTCATACAGGGCTGGGGTCCCCCCCATGGGAACTGGGGTCACCCCTGGGGCCTGCAGTAAAGGGGGGGCACTGATGCCCCCCAGGTCCCACATGGAGGGGGAGGGGCAAGGAATTGCCCCACCCCCCCAGCCTGGCTCAGAAGGTGGGGTCGGGGGCTGTACCCCCACCCTGGGCCCTTGCCAGAAGAGGGGTTGCTGCACCTCCCCAGGGGGGAAGAAAGGGGGTGTCCTCCCCTCACCCTGGGGCAAGTAGTGTTTGATTCCCCCCTCCCCCACCATGGGGGGGGGGGCAGATGGGTCCCAGATCCCCTGTGTTTGGGAGGGGAGCCCCAGACACCACCCCCCCACCCCCCCCAATAAAGTTAAGGCACTTGAGTAGCAAAGCCCCCGCCTGTGGCTGGGGGGGGGCCCCACACCTGTGGGGGTGACTGGGGGGCCCGAGGAGCTGTGCACACCGATGGGGGGGTCAGCACAGCCCGGGGGGGGGTCTTGGTCCGGGGGGGGCCCCCCCTAGGCGAATATGTTGGTGATGAAGTCGAGGAAGCGCTTGGCGTATTGCTCGGGGTGCACGGTGGAGATCTCCGCTCCTGCCTGGGGGGGGTGCAGGGTCAGACCCCACCAGAACCCTCCCCCGCACCACTGATCCCTCCCCTGGACACCCCCTCCCACCAAGCACCTGCAGCCCCCCTCCCCAAGACACCCCCCAATCCTCCCCCCAACAATACAGCCCCCCCCCAATAACCCTGCCAGGGGGCTGCCCCCCAGTGCCCCCCATCCCTTCCCTTTTCTACCCCCTCAGGGCTCTTAACACCCTCAATCCCCCCAAAATAAGGGAGGGTTCCCTGCCAGCCCCCCCAAATAATAAGGGGGTCCCTTCCAGCCCTGCCCCCAAGTTTGGGGGTGCCCCCCCTCACCCCGTGCTTGACAGTCTTGGCCGCGTGTGCCGCCTTCTTGCGGGCGTCGTACTGGGTGAGGACATCGATCAGCCCCATGAAGTACACCTCCCGTCGGGGGGCAGCTGGGGGGGGACAAGGGGGGGGAGGGAGGCGGTGTCAGCCCTGGGGGTGCCCCCCACACACCCCAAAGCCCCCCCCAAGCCAAACCCCCCACCCTGCTCACCCTCGGCACCGCGGAGGGCGTAGACATCAACGTAGGGGTCAAAGTCGCCGGGGCCAAGGGGGCGGTGGGAGTTGAGGTAGCTGCCGATGCCCTCGGGGGAGGTCCCATAGGAGCCCCCCCACACTGCTGTCCCCCCCTCGTCACCCCCCCCGCCCTCTTCTTCCTCCACCTCCTCCTCTTCCTCCTGCTCTGCCCGCCCCACCTCGTGGATCCCCAGCAGCAGGCTGTAGTCCATGATCTTCAGCTGCACCAGGAACTGGGGGGGCCAACCAAGAAATCATTTGGGGTGGGGGAACCCACACCGACAGGGGGGCACTCTGATGTCCCTGGGGGGGTGCACCCCCCCCGATGGCTCTCAAGGCGGGGTGCAGCCCCCCACAACTCACCCACCTCCACGTCTCTCTTGAGCTTCTCCATGAAGTCCCTCTGGTCCTCCTCGGCCACGTAGACCTTCTCGTTCTTGTTCAAGAAGTCCATGTCCTTCAGGGTGGGCAGGTCCTTGCCCTGGGGGGGGGCACACGTGGGGCAGCCCCCCCAAAAAAAGTCAGGCCGGGGGGGGGAGGAGGGCAGCCAGGGGTTCCCCAGGGATGAAGGGGACTCCCCAGAGCAGGGGACGTGGCCACGGTGGTCAAAGGGCTTGGATCTCCTGCACCAGCCACATCGTTAGGATAATGAACCATCATTATGGGGGGGCAGGTAATGAGATACCATTATGGGGGGGGCAGATAATGAAGCCTGGAAACCCCTCCCCTCAAGCCTGGGGGGGGTCAGAACGTCACCCCACCCTGGTACCTTCTCCTTGTCGCTGGCCTCTCGGGACACGAGGGAGCCCTGGAGGAAGGGGGTGAAATAGAGGTGACATGAGGCGACGGGGGTTCCAGCTGCTCCCCAAGGGGGGGGTGTCCCAGATTTGGGGGGGTGGGGTACCCCATTACCTTCAGGTCGTATTTCCTGTGGACAGGGAGGCGGTGACTGAACATGTTCCTCATGACCAGCAGGTAGGTCTCCTCACTGTCCACGCTCACCCGGTACATCCCCAGGAAGCGGGGCAGCAGTGTGCTGCCGTGGCACTGCACCACGTACTGGGGACACACACACACACGCGAGGGGGACAGTGACACGCCAGGACACACGGTGACACCCCCCCACGGAGCCCCCAGCTCGCCATACCTGGTGGTAGTGGGACAAGAGACCGTGGACGTCGGCCACGTCCTCGCTCGACAACTCCTTCGCCACCAGCGTCCGGTCGGAGGAGAGCAGGACCCGCCGGTCGCTGCCCTCCCAGTGCGGGGGGCTCCGCGTCAGCGACACCTTTTTGGGGAGGGGGACAGGGGACAAGGAGGGTGGCAGATGTCAAACGAGGGGGTTTCTGTGCTGTGGGACCCCCCCAGACGGGGCGCCACCCCCACCTGGTAGTCCTGGTCGTCGATGCCGAAGCGCTCGCGGAGGTTGCGGAAGACCTGGGGACAGTACTCCTTGAACTTGAAGTGGCTGGGTAGGTTCTCCCTGGGGATTTGGGGGTTCAGGGGAGAACCATGAGATACCGGGGCTCCCCCCGTGGGGTGGGCCCCCCACTCGTGTCCCCCCCACAGCTCACCGGTTGAAGAGGTGGTTGTTGACCTTGATTTTGGAGCTGGCTTTGAAGTCGTCGGGCAGCAGCATGACGGGCAGCGGGACCTGGCTCAGCTCGCTGATCTGGGGCGGGGGTCGAGGGTCGGGTTGGGTCCCCCAGAACCAGCACCCACCCCACACCCCGCCAAGCGTCACCCACCGGGTTCAGCGGCGACAACCGGGCCCGTTAACCCACCTCCGCTGGAGGTAACCCGGGGTGGGGGCGGTAACGGGCCGCGGTTGGCCCTGCGGGGGGGACAAAAAAGGCAGCGGACAGAAAGGGACGGGGCCGGGGTCCCGGGGGGGGGCGGGAAGGTGGGTGTCCCGGTCCTGTCCCGGGAGGGCCGCTCCCGGTGCCCGGGCTCACCTGGTGGTTGACGCCCCAGGCCAGCACGGCCAGAAGCGGGTCGGCGGCCCGCGGCACCTTCACCCGCTGCGGCACGAACCGTTTCTGCTTCTTCTTGGTCTTGGTACGCGGCGCCGCGGGCCCGGTCGCTGCCGTCGCCGCCGCCATGGCCGCCGCTTCCGCCAGACCCCTCCGCCCGCTTCCGCCCGCCTCGCCGCGGCGCCGGAAGTCGGAAGCCGCCCGCCAGAAGCCGGCTAGGACAAGCCTCGCGCATGCGCTCTGCGCCCGCAGGCCCCGCCAGGGCCGGACCCGCGTTCCCTATAGGGGACGTGTGCTCCCTATGGGGGATGTGTGTTTGCTATAGGGGACGTGTGTGATCCCTATAGGGGGGCCTGTGTTTGCTACAGGGGATGCATGTGCTCCCTACCGGGGGCAAGTGTTTGCTATAGGGTACATATGCTCCCTATAGGGGACGCGTGCTTGCTCTAGGGCGACGCGTGCTCCCACAACGGGTGGGGCTCGCTCTTGGGGTGATGCGTGGTCCCTATAGGGTGCTGTGCCTTTATTGGAACGCCCTGTGATCCCTGGAGGGGGTGTCTGTTCCCTATGGGGTAACGTGTTCCCTATAGGAACCTAGACCACCCTATGGGGCGCCGCCTGCTCCTTATGGGGCGCTGTGGGCTTCCTATGGGGGTGAGGCACTCTCCATGCTGGGGTGCCAAGTGCTCGCTATAGGGGAGCTACGTGTGGGGTGGGTCCGGCTCCAGCTGGGGAAATTGAGGGTCCCCTGGCCCCTCAACACCCCCCGCCCCCGGACTCCTGCCCCCCCCGGCCCCCCCAATCCCCCCATGGCCTCCTGCCCCCCCATTTTGCTCCATGTCCCCCTGGCTCCCCCTGATCCCCCCACGGTCCCCGCCGCCGTCTCCTCCATGTCCCCCAATATCCCACTGCCCCCCCCCACCCTGCCATGTCCCCCTGATCCCTCCATGTCCTCCCATGGTCCCTCCCGGCCCCCCACGTCCCCCCTGGCTCCCCCATGCCCCCCCAATCCCCCCACATCTCCCCAGGCTCCTCTCAGCATCTCTGGCCTTTATTGAGCCGCTCCCAGTGGCGCTGGGGCGGGACATGCAGCGCGGGGGGGGTGCGGGGGGTGGGCTGGGCCCCGAGGGACCCCACACACATGTGGGGGGGCGGGGGGGGGGCACAGCAGGTCCCGGGGACGGGGGGGGGCACAGCCGAGGTGCCAAGCAGGGGGACGTGGTGGGGAGGAGGGTGCGAGGAAGGGGGGGGTGACCCCCGTTTATGGGGCTGACCCCCACTTGGGGGGCTGGGGACGAGGGTGGGGGGGCCCAGACATTCCTCCAGGTATCGGCTTAAGGCATCTCGAAGCGGACCCCGGGCAGCACCCCCAGCCCCGGCCGGGCCCCCCCAGGAGGGTGGGGGGTCCGGGGGAGGGCCTGGCGGGGCAGGCGGCCCCCCCCGGGGACGGGCCCCCCCCTCGCCGTTGGGGTGGGACGGGGCGAGCTTGGTGGTGAGCACACAGGGCACGGAGGTGACACCGGGACATGCGAGCGGAGACGGGTCCGGCGGGACCTGGGGGGGACACGCAGGGTTGGGGGGTGCAGACTGCCCCGCCTGGGCGTCCCCGAGGTATGTGGGGGGACCCCAGACCCTGCAGGGCTCCGGGTGGGCGTGCCCAGGGGGTGTGAGGAACCCCAGGGATATGGGGACACCCAAGGGTTGGGGGCGATGCAGGGTCTTGGGGGTACCCAAAGGAGGGGGGAGTCTTAGAGTGGAGGGGTGTAGGGATTTGGGGGTACCCAAGGGATGGGGCAGTCTGGGGAGGATGGAGGGTCTTGCGGGTGCCCAAGGGTTGGGGGGGGACTGGGGGAGATGGGGGGGTCCCAAGGGGATGCAGGGAGTCCCTGGGGGATGCTGGGTAACCTCAAGGGGCGGGAGGGGACACGTGAGGTTTGGGGACCTGAGATATGGAGGGGCACCCAAGGGATATGGGGGGGAACATGGACTTTGGGGTCCCAAGGGGATGGGGGGCTCAAGGGATGTAGGGGGAACCCAAAGAACACGGGGGGATGGTGCTGGGGGGGGTGCGGGTCCCCTGGGGCACCTGAGGAATGGGGGGTGTGGGGGGTCCCCAGTACCTGGTGGGGGGGGCCATTAGCTGGCTGCCGTCTCCTGGCGCAGGGGGAAGAGCTTGGATTGCTCCTCGGCCTCGCAGGCGCAGGACAGGTCACTCCTGGGGGTGACACGGGGGTCACCCCGGGCCTGGCACCCCCCGCCCGTGGCCCCAAGACCCCCCCGGCCTCCCCTTACCTGTTATCATTGATGTCTGTCACGTTCCCTGCAAGAAAGAGCAGCAGCTCCAGGGGTGGTTACAGGGACCCCCCCCAGTGCCCCCATTGCACAACCGGGGATCCCCCCGTCCCCCCGTGGCCCCCCCTCACCGTTATCCACGTTGAGCTGCTGGTACGTGTCCGGGGGGGTGCTGGAGAGCGTGGTGGGGCCGCTGGCAAAGCTAGGGGGGCACATGAGGGTGGGGGGGACATGGGGGCATGGGGACAGAGGCCTTGAGACCCCCTGGGCACTGCTGGCACCGGGGGGGGGGCACCCCATGCCCTGCAACCCTCTACCCCCCTACAAGCCCAGTGTCCGGCCACCTCCCACAGCCCCTGCACCCCCACCCTGACCCTGCACCCCCTCCATGCCCCCCACACTCTCCCCCGAGTCCCCCCTGCACCCCCCACCCTGACCCTGCACCCCCCCGTGCTCCCCACACCCTTCATCATCCCCCCCGTGCCCCCCCATCTTTTCCCATCCCCCCCCGCGCCCCCCCCGACCCCGTATGCCCCCGTGCCCCCCTGCACCCCCCCCCGACCCCGACCCCCGCCGTGCCCCCCCCACTCACAGGCCCTGGGGGCCGGGGCCGGGCAGGGGCCCCCCCGCGGGGTACCCCTGGAAGAGGCTGTTGGTGTAGCTGAGGCCAGTGGGCGACGCCGCTGGCAACTGCCCGGGCCGCACCGGCTTGGCTGGGGGGGACGGGGGGCTGAGGGGTGCTGGCTGGCACCCGCCACCCCGGGGTCTCTCGGGGTGCCCCCTCCAGTGTCTGCGCCACCCCCCGGGCCAGGCTCCCCTGCCCCTGTGCCCCCCAGGGGGTGCGAGGCTGGGTGCCAGGCCCTGCACCCCCCACGCACCCCAGAGCAAGCCAGGTGCCTGTGCCCACCCTGCGCACCCCATGTGCTTGTTCCCCGCTGCACCCCAGGTCCCCGTGCTCACCCCCTGCACCCTGGGGTCCTGTGCCCACCCCGTGCACCCCATCTACTCGTTTTCCCCCCGCCTCCCATGCCCTGTGACCATCCCCTGCACCCCAAGTCCCCGTGCCCACCCCCCGTCCCCCAGGTCCCCCCTGCTCTCCCCGCTCCCCCCGTCCCTGTGCCCACCCCCGGTGCTCCCCTCCCCACAGGTCCCCGTGCCCACCCCCAGCCCCCCAGGTCTCTATGCCCCACTCCCCCCAGGTCCCCGCGCCCACCCCCCACCCCCCATGCCCTCCCTCTCCCGCCCCCAGGTCTCTATGCCCCACTCCCCCCAGGTCCCCGCACCCACCCCCCACCCCCCATGCCCTCCCTCTCCCGCCCCCCAGGTCCCGATGCCCCACTCCCCCCAGGTCCCCGCGCCCACCCCCCACCCCCCATGCCCTCCCTCTCCCGCCCCCCAGGTCCCGATGCCCCACTCCCCCCAGGTCCCCGCGCCCACCCCCAGCCCCCCATGCCCTCCCTCTCCCGTCCCCCAGGTCCCGATGCCCCACTCCCCCCAGGGTCCCGCGCCCACCCCCCACCCCCCATGCCCTCCCTCTCCCGCCCCCCAGGTCCCGATGCTCCACTCCCCCCAGGTCCCCGCGCCCACCCCCAGCCCCCCATGCCCTCCCTCTCCCGACCCCAGGTCCCGATGCCCCACTCCCCCCAGGTCCCCGCGCCCACCCCCCACCCCCCATGCCCTCCCTGTCCCGCCCTCAGGTCCCGATGCCCCACTCCCCCCAGGTCCCCGCGCCCACCCCCAGCCCCCCATGCCCTCCCTCTCCCGTCCCCCAGGTCCCGATGCCCCACTCCCCCCAGGTCCCCGCGCCCACCCCCCAGCCCCCCATGCCCTCCCTCTCCCGCCCTCAGGTCCCGATGCCCCACTCCCCCCAGGTCCCCGCGCCCACCCCCCACCCCCCATGCCCTCCCTCTCCCGTCCCCCAGGTCCCGATGCCCCACTCCCCCCAGGTCCCCGCGCCCACCCCCCAGCCCCCCATGCCCTCCCTCTCCCGCCCCCAGGTCCCGATGCCCCACTCCCCCCAGGTCCCCGCGCCCACCCCCCAGCCCCCCATGCCCTCCCTCTCCCGCCCTCAGGTCCCGATGCCCCACTCCCCCCAGGTCCCCGCGCCCACCCCCCACCCCCCATGCCCTCCCTGTCCCGCCCTCAGGTCCCGATGCCCCACTCCCCCCAGGTCCCCGCGCCCACCCCCAGCCCCCCATGCCCTCCCTCTCCCGTCCCCCAGGTCCCGATGCCCCACTCCCCCCAGGTCCCCGCCCCGCCCCCGCCCCGCCCCGCCCCGCCCCGCCCCCAGCCCCGCCCCGCCCCGCCCCGCCCCGCCCCGCCCCCCGCCCCGCCCCCAGCCCCGCCCCGCCCCGCCCCGCCCCGCCCCGCCCCGTACCGATGTGGGCGCTGTGGGCGCGGCGGGCGCCCCCCCGGGCCCGCACGGCCTCGCGGATCCGCTCCACCTCCTGCTGGTAGCGGCGCTTGTCGAGGCGCGCCCCCTCCTTGGCCTCCCTCAGCGCCCCCTCCAGGGCCTGCACTCGCCCAGCCGTAGCGCGCAGGCGTTTCTCCAGCTTCGGAAGCTCGCAGCGCAGGTCTGCATTGTCACGGACCAGCTGCGCGGCCGCGTCAGCGCGCCCCCGGCACCCATCGGCGCCCCCCGGCACCCATCGGTGCCCACCAGAACCCACTGGCACCTCTGGCACCCATCAGCGCCCCCCGGCACCCATCGGTGCCCACCAGAACCCACTGGCACCACTGGCACCCATCAGTGCCCACCAGAACCCACTGGCACCACCAGCACCCATCAGCGCCCCCCGGCACACCTGGCACCCATCAGTGCCCACCAGAACCCACTGGCACCTCCGGCACCCATCAGTGCCCCCTGGCACCCATCGGTGCCCACCAGAACCCACTGGCACCACCGGCACCCATCAGCGCCCCCTGGCACCCATCGGTGCCCACCAGAACCCACTGGCACCACCGGCGCCCATCAGCGCCCCCCGGCACCCATCGGTGCCCACCAGAACCCACTGGCACCACCGGCACCCATCAGTGCCCACCAGAACCCACTGGCACCACCGGCACCCATCAGTGCCCCCTGGCACCCATCGGTGCCCACCAGAACCCACTGGCACCACCGGCACCCATCAGCGCCCCCCGGCACCCATCGGTGCCCACCAGAACCCACTGGCACCACCAGCACCCATCAGCGCCCCCCGGCACCCATCAGTGCCCACCAGAACCCACTGGCACCACCAGCACCCATCAGTGCCCCCCGGCACCCATCGGTGCCCACCAGAACCCACTGGCACCACCGGCACCCATCAGTGCCCCCCGGCACCCATCGGTGCCCACCAGAACCCACTGGCACCACCGGCACCCATCAGTGCCCACCAGAACCCACTGGCACCACCGGCACCCATCAGCGCCCCCCGGCACCCATCGGTGCCCACCAGAACCCACTGGCACCACCGGCACCCATCAGCGCCCCCCGGCACCCATCGGTGCCCACCAGAACCCACTGGCACCACCGGCACCCATCAGCGCCCCCCGGCACCCATCGGTGCCCACCAGAACCCACTGGCACCACCAGCACCCATCAGCGCCCCCCGGCACACCTGGCACCCATCAGTGCCCACCAGAACCCACTGGCACCTCCGGCACCCATCAGTGCCCCCTGGCACCCATCGGTGCCCACCAGAACCCACTGGCACCACCGGCACCCATCAGCGCCCCCCGGCACCCATCGGTGCCCACCAGAACCCACTGGCACCACCGGCACCCATCGGTGCCCACCAGAACCCACTGGCACCACCGGCACCCATCAGTGCCCCCTGGCACCCATCGGTGCCCACCAGAACCCACTGGCACCACCGGCACCCATCAGCGCCCCCCGGCACCCATCGGTGCCCACCAGAACCCACTGGCACCACCAGCACCCATCAGCGCCCCCCGGCACCCATCAGTGCCCACCAGAACCCACTGGCACCACCAGCACCCATCAGTGCCCCCCGGCACCCATCGGTGCCCACCAGAACCCACTGGCACCACCGGCACCCATCAGTGCCCCCCGGCACCCATCGGTGCCCACCAGAACCCACTGGCACCACCGGCACCCATCAGTGCCCACCAGAACCCACTGGCACCACCGGCACCCATCAGCGCCCCCCGGCACCCATCGGTGCCCACCAGAACCCACTGGCACCACCGGCACCCATCAGCGCCCCCCGGCACCCATCGGTGCCCACCAGAACCCACTGGCACCACCGGCACCCATCAGCGCCCCCCGGCACCCATCGGTGCCCACCAGAACCCACTGGCACCACCGGCACCCATCAGTGCCCACCAGAACCCACTGGCACCACCAGCACCCATCAGCGCCCCCCGGCACCCATCGGTGCCCACCAGAACCCACTGGCACCTCCGGCACCCATCAGTGCCCCCCGGCACCCATCGGTGCCCACCAGAACCCACTGGCACCTCCGGCACCCATCAGTGCCCACCAGAACCCCCCAGCCCCCACCAGCACCGTCAGCACCCCTCCGCACCACCGGCACCCATCAGTGCCCCCCGGCACCCATCAGTGCCCACCAGCACCACCGGCACTCCCCCACGCTCACCAGCACCACTGCCACCATTGGCACCCACTGGCGCCCACCAACATCCACCTGCGCCCACCAGCACCCACCAGTGCCCCCCGGTACCCATCGGTGCCCACCAGAACCCACTGGCCACCCCCAGCACCATCAGCACCCCTCGGCACCACTGGCACCCATCAGCGCCCACCAGCACCCATCAGCACCCACCGGCGCCCACCCGCAACAGGGCGCCGGTCGGCACCACGCACCTGCCCGCAACGGGCACCCAGCTGCATCGGGCACCGGAGGCACCCGGCGCCCACCCGGTCCCCATGAGCGCCCACCCACAGGAGCCCCCCGCCGGCATCGAGAACCCACCCGCGCCCAGCACCCACCCACAGCGGGCGCCCGCCCGCACCCAGCTCCCAGCGGCACTGGGCGCCCACCATCGCCGGCGCCCACCGGCACCCGCTACCGGCAGCTCCAGGGTGCCTCAGAGCAACCATCCAGGCCCCCCGAGACCCCCCCAGCAGTGCCTCGGGGGGGTCCCAGCGCCCCCAGCCCCCCCAGCAGTGCCTCGGGGGGTGCCAGCCCCTCCAGCCCCCCCAGCAGTGCCTCGGGGGGTGCCAGCCCCTCCAGCCCCCCCAGCAGTGCCTCGGGGGGTGCCAGCCCCCCCAGCAGTGCCTCGGGGGGTGCCAGCCCCCCCAGCCCCCCCAGCAGTGCCTCGGGGGGTGCCAGCCCCTCCAGCCCCCCCAGCAGTGCCTCGGGGGGTGCCAGCCCCTCCAGCCCCCCCAGCAGTGCCTCGGGGGGTCCCAGCCCCCCCAGCAGTGCCTCGGGGGGTGCCAGCCCCCCCAGCCCCCCCAGCAGTGCCTCGGGGGGGGTCCCAGTGCCCCCAGCCCCCCCAGCAGTGCCTCGGGGGGTGCCAGCCCCTCCAGCCCCCCCAGCAGTGCCTCGGGGGGGTCCCAGCGCCCCCAGCCCCCCCAGCAGTGCCTCGGGGGGTGCCAGCCCCTCCAGCCCCCCCAGCAGTGCCTCGGGGGGTGCCAGCCCCTCCAGCCCCCCCAGCAGTGCCTCGGGGGGGTCCCAGCGCCCCCAGCCCCCCCAGCAGTGCCTCGGGGGGTCCCAGCCCCCCCAGCAGTGCCTCGGGGGGGTCCCAGCGCCCCCAGCCCCCCCAGCAGTGCCTCGGGGGGTGCCAGCCCCTCCAGCCCCCCCAGCAGTGCCTCGGGGGGGTCCCAGCGCCCCCAGCCCCCCCCAGCAGTGCCTCGGGGGGTGCCAGCCCCTCCAGCCCCCCCAGCAGTGCCTCGGGGGGTGCCAGCCCCTCCAGCCCCCCCAGCAGTGCCTCGGGGGGTCCCAGCCCCCCCAGCAGTGCCTCGGGGGGTGCCAGCCCCCCCAGCCCCCCCAGCAGTGCCTCGGGGGGTCCCAGCCCCCCCAGCAGTGCCTCGGGGGGGTCCCAGCCCCTCCAGCCCCCCCAGCAGTGCCTCGGGGGGTCCCAGCCCCCCCCAGCAGTGCCACCGTGGCCACATGCAGCGGTGGGGCCGTGACTGCGAAGCTGAGCTGGGGGGGGGCAGGCAGTGAGCTGGGGGGGCACCACAGCCACGCGGGGGGGGGGGAAGGCGCGGGGGGGGGCAGGAAAGTGCTGGAGATCAGGGCAGTGCCCCCTCCCCCCCCCAGCCTGGGTGGGCTCCGGGCGGCTGGGGCAGAGGGGACTTGGGGGGGGGTCTATCCCCTGCCCCACATCTATCCCTCGCGGGGGGTGTGGGGGCCCCCCACGCGTGTGCAGCCCGTGAGGGTGGGGGGGGGGGGTGTGCGGTACCTTGGACACCCAGAGATCCAGCTAGGGAGGAGGCAGCGAGGGGGGGGGCAACAGAGCGCCCATCAGCGTGTGCGCCCCCCCGGCCGTGCCACCCCGCGGAGGGGCTTTGGGGGGGGGGGAACCCCAGGATGGAGCAGGGCGCTGGGGGGGGGGGTGTGAAGCGGGGGGGGGGGCACTGGGAAAGCAAGGGGGAAGCTTACAGTACAGGGGCGCTGGGGGGTCCCTGGGGTGGGGTGGGGGCCCCCCCTTTTGCCCCCCTTTCTGGCCTCTCTTTTTTTGCCCCCCCCCCTTTCTGCCCCCCCCCCCTTGCCCCCCCCGCCCACCTGTTTGTGAACCTTTGTAAGCTGCTCCAGGTTGTTCTCAAGAAAGGAAATCTTCTGCTTCTGGGAGTGCAGCCCCCCACTGTCCTCAGGCTCCAGCTCTGCGCTCTGCGGGGGCGGGGGGCGTGGAGGGACCCCCAAGCCCGGGACGGCACCCCCCCACCTGGCCTGACACCCCCCACCTGGGGCAGGGTCCCCCCCCCCCGATGCCCAGGCTGGGAGCCCCATGGCCAACCTGGGACCCCCACCCACGCCCAAGTCTGGGACCCCCCTAACTGGGCTGACACCCCCCCACCTGGGGTGAGACACCCCCCCCCCATCTGAACTGGGGCCCCCACACTCAGGCTGGCCCCCCCACTCCCTGGCTTGGACCCCCCGTCACCCCCCTGGCCAGGAACTCCCCCCCTCTTCCCCTCAACACCCCCCTCCCATCCCTCACACCCCCCTTCCCCCCAGCTCTGCCCCCACTTTCTCCCCTTACCCCACTTTCGGCTCCTGCCGCCCCCATTTTTGGCCCCCCCCCCATTTCACCCCCTCCCTCACTTTCTTGACTCGAGTCGTGACGTCTTGAACAAACAGCTTGCGCAGGTTGTGGAGGGTCTGGAGTTCACGGGCCTGGGGCGGGGGGGGGACACGGACAGGGGGTGAGGGGGTGCACAGTGACCCCCGGACTCCCCCCGAACCCTCCCAGGCCCCCCCCAGACCCCTCCCCCCCACCTACCACGGTCTCCTCCAGCCCCTTGAGGTCCTGCTTGGACTGCTCGTGGCGCTCGTAGAGAAACCTGGGGGGAGATGGGGGGTCACCCCAAGGTTGGGGGGGGTCGCCCAAAGGATGGGGGGTCACTCCAAGGATGGGCGGGGGGTTTGGGGGTTTGGGGGGGGCTCAGGGGGGACAAGGATGCTGGGGGTGTTGCTGAGGGCTCCTGGGGGCTTGGAGGGGCCTCAGGGGTCTTGGGGGGGGGGGGGCTGGGGGCTGAAAGGGGGCCCCAAGGTGGTGCAGGGTCTTGAGGGGTGTCCCCATGGCATGGGGGGTCCTGGTAGTGTTGGGTGTCTTGGGAGGGTCCCCAAGGCTCCTGGGGGTGTTGGGGGTCCCAGGGCTTCTGGAGGTGATGCAGGGTCCTGGGGGTGTCCCCATGGGTGGGGTCCCACTGATGTTGGGAGTCCCAGGAGTGATGGGGTGGGGTCCCCAAAGCCCTTGGAGGCCCCAGGGCTCCTGGGTGTGGCACAGGGTCCTGGAGGGCATCTGTGGGGTCCTGGTGATGTTGGGGGTCCCAGGGGTGATGTGGGGGGTCCCAGGGGTAAAAGGGGGGTCATCAGGGCTCCTGGTGATGTTGGGGGTCCCAGGGCTCCTGAAGGTGGCGCAGGGTCCTGGAGGCGACGCCATGGGGTGGGGGTGGGGTGCCAGGGGTGGTGTTGGGGGTCCCGGGGGTGATGGGGGTGTCCTGGAGGTGTCAAGCAGGACACCTCAGGGGGCAGGGGTCCCAGGACTCCTGGGCGTGGAGGGGGATGCTGTGGCTCTGGGGGTCCCAGGGGTGTCAGTGGGGGCTGGGGGTGGGGCTGGGGTCTGGGGGACCCCCGGGGGTGGGGTCTCACGTGAGCTCCTGCAGCCGGGCAGCCTTGGCCCGCTCCTCGCCCCGCAGCGCCTCGTGCTCCGCGCGCAGCTTCTCCAGCTCCAGCTCCAGCTTCTGGTTCAGGCTGCGGGACGGACGGACGGACGGACGGGTGGGTGGTCAGGGGATGGACGGACAGACCCACAGGGGGACAGTTGCTGCCCACCCCCTCCACCCGGCCAGGGATGAGTCCAGGGAAGGGCTGGGGTCAGGGTCAGGGCTGGGGTCAGGGCTGGGATCCGGTTTGGGGTCAGAGTCAGGGCTGGGGTCAGGGTTGGGATCAGGTTTGGGGTCAGGGTCAGGGCTGGGGTCAGGGTCAGGGCTGGGGTCAGGGTCAGGGCTGGGGTCAGGGCTGGGATCAGGTTTGGGGTCAGGGTCAGGGCTGGGGTCAGGGTCAGGGCTGGGGTCAGGGTCAGGGCTGGGGTCAGGGCTGGGATCCGGTTTGGGGTCAGGGTCAGGGCTGGGGTCAGAGTCAGGGCTGGGGTCAGGGCTGGGATCAGGTTTGGGGCCAGGGTCAGGGCTGGGGTCAGGGTCAGGGCTGGGGTCAGGGTTGGGATCAGGTTTGGGGTCAGGGTCAGGGCTGGGGTCAGGGTCAGGGCTGGGGTCAGGGCTGGGGTCAGGGTCAGGGCTGGGGTCAGGGTCAGGGCTGGGGTCAGGGCTGGGGTCAGGGTTGGGGTCAGGGTCAGGGCTGGGGTCAGGGCTGGGGTCAGGGTCAGGGTTGGGATCAGGTTTGGGGTCAGGGTCAGGGTTGGGGTCAGGGTCAGGGCTGGGGTCAGGGCTGGGGTCAGGGTCCGGGCTGGGGTCAGGGTTGGGATCAGGTTTGGGGTCAGGGTCAGGGCTGGGGTCAGGGTCAGGGCTGGGGTCAGGGTTGGGGTCAGGGTCAGGGCTGGGGTCAGGGCTGGGGTCAGGGCTGGGGTCAGGGTCAGGGCTGGGGTCAGGGTCAGGGCTGGGGTCAGGGCTGGGGTCAGGGTCAGGGCTGGGGTCAGGGTCAGGGCTGGGGTCAGGGCTGGGGTCAGGGTCAGGGCTGGGGTCAGGGTCAGGGCTGGGGTCAGGGCTGGGGTCAGGGTCAGGGCTGGGGTCAGGGTCAGGGCTGGGGTCAGGGCTGGGGTCAGGGTTGGGGTCAGGGTCAGGGCTGGGGTCAGGGCTGGGGTCAGGGTCAGGGCTGGGGTCAGGGTCAGGGCTGGGGTCAGGGTCAGGTCTGGGGTCAGGGTCAGGGCTGGGGTCAGGGTTGGGATCAGGGCTGGTGTCAGGGTTGGGGTCAGGGCTGGGGTCAGGGTTGGGGTCAGGGCTGGGGTCAGGGCTGGGGTCAGGGTCAGGGCTGGGGTCAGGGTCAGGGCTGGGGTCAGGGCTGGGGTCACTCACTCCCGCAGCTCATCGATGGTTTTCTGCCTCTCGTTGACCTCATCCCGCAGCCGGGCCAGCTGCTTGTGCTGGGCCTCGCGCTGGCTCTCCAGCTGCAGCTCCAGCGCCTTCTGCGCCCGCCACCCTCAGCCTGGGGCTGGGACCCCCGCACGACCGCGCCCCCCCGCGACCCCCAGCAACCCACCCCCCCCACCATGACCCCCAGCACCCCCCACGACCCCCAGCAGACCTGCACCCCCACACCCCCGTGACCCCCAGCACCTCCCACGACTCCCAGCACCCCCTGCACCCCCACACCCCTGTGACACACAGCACCCCCTGCGACCCCCACATCCCCCGCACCCCACACCCCCATGACCCCCAGCATCCCCATGACCCCCAGCACTCCCCATGAGCCCCCCACCCCCCACGACACCCAGCACCCCCTCGCCAGCCCTCCCGCACCGCTTGCGACGCCCAGCACCCACCCGCCAGCCCCCCCACACCCCAACACCCCCCATGACCCCCAGCACTCCCCAGCACCCCCAGACCCCAGCTTCTCCCAGGGACCCCAGCACCCTCAGACACCGACACCTCCTGGGGACCCCCGGCACCCCCAGACCCCAGCTCCTCCCAGGGATCTTCACCCCACCTCTAGGACATGCCACGTGCCGTAAGGCCCCCCATCTGCCCCCCACCCCCTGCAGCCTTCTACACCCTTGGGGACCCTGGACACCCCCAGTGACCCCCAGGGGTGCCCTGCCCCCCTCCCCAGCACCCTCTCACCTTGACCTCATCAGTGTCCTGGGTCTCATCCTGCTCCCGCTCCTTCCGGGCCACCCCCTGCGCCGTCTCTGTGGGCCAGAGCTTGTGTTGGGGGGACAAGCCAGGGACCCCCCTGACCCCCCGAGTCCCACTGACCCCCCCCAGGCCCCTGAGCCCCTCCAGCTCCCCAGGCCACACCCTCCCCAGTCCCCAAACTCCCACAGTGCCCCCAGCCCCCAAACCCCTCTGTACCCCCCAGCCCCCTGAGCCCCACTGTGACCCCCCAGCCCCTCTGTAGCCCCCAGCCCCAAGCCCCACTGTGACCCCCACAGCCCCTCTGTACCCCCAGCCTGAGCCCACCATGGCCCCCAACCCCCAAGTGGCACTGTGCCCTCAGCCTCCCAGGGCCCCCAGCCCCACCATGGACCTCAGCCCCACTGTCACACCCCAGCCCCCCTATACCCCCTGAGCCCCCTCCATGCCCCCGAGCCCCCCCAGCCCCCCGCACCCTGAGCCTGCAGCCGGGCCAGCTCCTCGCTCAGGGCATCGTACGACTCTTCCAGGTGCCGCTTCTTCAGCTCCACCGTCTGCATGTACTCGGTCAGCGAGCGGATCTTCGCCTCGTGCTGCGGGACCAGCCTCAGCCACCGCCCCCCGGCCGGGGGCACGCAGCCACCACCCCTGCCACCCCCAGGGCCACCCTGTCACCACACCCTGGTGTCACCAAACCCCAGGCCACCAAGGCCCAGGGTCACCAACCCTGGGATCACCAAACCTTAGGGTCACCAAATGCAGGGGCCGCCTAACCCTGGGGTCACAAAATCCCAGGTTCACCAAACCCTGGGCCAACAAATGCTGGGGTCACCAAACCCTGGGTGTCACCAAGCCCCAGGGTCACCAAACCCTGGGCCAACAAATGCTGGGGTCACCAAACCCTGGGTGTCACCAAGCCCCAGGGTCACCAAACCCTGGGCCAGCAAATGCTGGGGTCACCAAACCCTGGGTGTCACCAAGCCCCAGGGTCACCAAACCCTGGGCCAGCAAATGCTGGGATCACCAAACCTTGGGTGTCACCAAGCCCCAGGGTCACCAAACCCTGGGCCAACAAACGCTGGGGTCACCAAACCCTGGGTGTCACCAAGCCCCAGGGTCACCAAACCCTGGGCCAGCAAATGCTGGGGTCACCAAACCCTGGGTGTCACCAAGCCCCAGGGTCACCAAACCCTGGGCCAACAAACGCTGGGGTCACCAAGCCCTGGGGTCGCAAAATCCTAGAGCCAACAAACCCTGGGGCTACCGAACCCTGGGGCCACCGAACCACAGGGTCACCAAACCCTGGGGCCATTAAACACCAGATTCATCAAGTGCCAGGTCCACCAAACCCTGGGGCCATCAAACCTCAGGGTCACCAAACCCTTGAGCCACCAAACCCTGGGGCCACCAAACCCTTGAGCCACCAAACCCTGGGGCCACCAAACCCTTGAGCCGCCAAACCCTGGGGCCACCAAGCCCACGGTCACCAAACTCTGCAGCCACCACAGCAGCGGCATCGCTCCTGGGAGGTGCCCGGTGGTGGCAGCCCCAGGGTCTGTCCCCAGGCGTTCCCGTCGCCAGCCCACCTGGGAGATGAGGAGCTGGCAGGAGGAGAGCTCGCGCCCGGTCACCTCCATCTTGCGGTGGCACTCCACCTGCAGGTTCTCCAGCTGCCGGCACCGCTTCACCACCGACTTCACCTCTGACTTGATCTTGCTGATGTAGAGCCGGGCGACAGTGAACTCCTCCTCGATGGCGCCGCTCACCTCCACCGGCTGGGCACGGGCACGGCACGTGGGTCAGCACGGCATGGCATGGCACGGCACGGCACGGCATGGCATGGCACAACACAGCACAGCACGGCATGGCACGGCACGGCACGGCACAGCACGGCATGGCATGGCATGGCACGGCACGGCACGGCATGGCATGGCATGGCATGGCACGGCATGGCATGGCACGGCACGGCATGGCACGGCACGGCACGGCATGGCATGGCATGGCACGGCATGGCACGGCATGGCACGGCACGGCACGGCACAGCACGGCACGGCACGGCATGGCACGGCACGGCACGGCACGGCACGGCACGGCATGGCATGGCACAACACAGCACAGCACGGCATGGCACGGCATGGCACAGCACGGCACGGCATGGCATGGCATGGCACAACACAGCACGGCACGGCATGGCACGGCACAACACAGCACGGCACGGCACGGCACGGCACGGCACGGCACAGCACGGCACGGCATGGCATGGCACGGCACAGCACGTGGGTCAGCACGGCATGGCATGGCATGGCATGGCATGGCACGGCACGGCATGGCACGGCACGTGGGTCAGCACGGCATGGCATGGCATGGCACGGCATGGCACGGCACGTGGGTCAGCACGGCATGGCATGGCACGGCATGGCATGGCATGGCACGGCATGTCACGGCACGTGGGTCAGCACGGCATGGCATGGCACGGCACAGCACGGCACGGCATGGCATGGCACGGCACGGCACGTGGGTCAGCACGGCATGGCATGGCATGGCATGGCATGGCACGGCACGGCATGGCACGGCACGTGGGTCAGCACGGCATGGCATGGCATGGCACGGCATGGCACGGCACGTGGGTCAGCACGGCATGGCATGGCACGGCATGGCACAGCACGGCACGGCATGGCATGGCATGGCATGTCATGGCATGGCACGGCATGGCACAACATGGCATAGCATGGCACGGCATGGCACGGCACGGCATGGCACGGCACGGCACGGCATGGCATGGCATGGCACGGCATGGCACAACATGGCATAGCATGGCACGTCATGGCACGGCACGGCATGGCACGGCACGGCGTGGCACGGCATGGCACAGGCATGTAGCACACATGAGTAGGACATGGCACGCGGGTCAGCACGGCACAGCACCGGCACGGCACGCACATGGGTACGACATGGCATGGGCTCTGCGGCGTGGCACGGGCACGGCGTGGCACGGGCACAGCGCACACACGGGCACAGCGTGGCACGGGCACGGCGCACACACGGGCACGGCGTGGCACGGTCACGGCGCACCACGCGTGTGAGTACAGCGTGAGGGGCGCACAGTGTGGCTACAGCACGGCGTGGCACGGCAACGGCACATGCACGGCTACGGCACGGCGTGGGTGCAGCACGGCACGAGCGCGTCCCACCCATGGGTGCAGCCTGGCAGGGGTGCCCCCCGCCCCTCACCAGCTTGATCTCGCCGTTGCCCACGATGAGGCTGAACTCGCTCAGGTCCTTCATGAGCCCGTTGAGCACCTCGGCCGCCCGCTTGCGCTGCTGCCCCCCCAGCTCCCGCACCCGCTGCAGCTCCGTCTCCAGCGACAGCGTCGTCGCCTGCGGGCACAGCGCGGTTTGGCACCCCCAGCACCCCCACCCCCAGCACCCCCTGTCCTGGCACCCCGGCACCCCGCCAGCACCCCTCCGGGCACCCATGGCATCCCCCCGAAACCCCCTGCCCTGGCACCCCAGGACCCCCAGCAACCCCCCGGGCACTGTGACACCCCCCAGCACCCCCCGCTCCATCACCCCCTGCCCTGGGACACCCAGCAGCCCCCAGCACCTCTGATCCCCCCCCAGCACCCCAAGATCCAGCCCTCTCCACCTGGGGGTGCAGCTCTTGGTCCCCTGGGAGCACCCAGTCTGGCACCCCAGTTTAAGGGGGGAGTCTCCCCATTTGGGATCTGGTTTTGGGGCGTGGGTTCCCCATCTTTGGGGTCTGGTTTGAGGGGTGGGTGTGGGTCTCCTCTATGGAGTATGTTTAGGGAAGGGGATTCCTCTTTTGGGTCTGGTCTGGGGGGTTTGGGACGGGTCCCCTCTTTGGGCTGTGTTTGGAGTGGGGGGTCCCTCTTTGTGGTCTGGTTTGGGGAGGGGGTCCCTCTTGGGCTATGATTGGAGGGGGTCCCCCTCTTTGGGGGTCTCAGTTGAGGGGTGTGTGTGTGTGTGTCCTCCTCTTTGGGGTCTGGTTTGGGGTTTAGGGGGCTCCCAGATCTGAGGCTCCTGTTTTGGGGGGTCCCTGGCCCAAAGCATCCCAGTTTGGGTCTGGGAGACCCAGTTTGGACCTGGGGGACTGGGCTCTGGGAGTTGCTGGTTCAGGGCTGGGGGTCCCAGTTTGGGTCTGGTTGGGACCTGGGGGTCCCAGTTGCCAGATCCCAGTGTGGTCCTGGGGTGCTGGTGTGGGGGTCCCAGTTTGGAGGGGCCCTGGCTCTGGGGGCCCCAGGTGGGGTGCTGATGGGGGTCCCAGATGATTTCTGGTCTGGGTCTCATTTGCCAGTCAAGGGTCCCAGTGGGGTCCCAGTGGGACTCTGAGGGTCACCAGTAGGGTTCCCAGTGGGGTTCTCAGTTGAGGAGCCACTTTGGGGATCCCAGTAGAGATCCCAGCTGGGCTGGCAACTGGGGTTCCCAGTAAGGTCCTGGTGGGGTTCCCAGTAGGGTCCTAGTGGGGTTCCCAGTTGAGGAACAAGTTTAGGGCTCCCAAAAGGGTCCAGTAGGGATCCCAATTTGGTGCCCATTGGGGTTCCCAGTAGGGTCCTAGTGGGGTTCCCTGCTGAGAACCCAGTTTGGGGGATCCCAGTGGGGTCTAGTGGGGGTCCCAGTAGAGATCCCAGCTGGGCTGGCAACTGGGGTTCCCAGTAAGGTCTTAGTGGGGTTCCCAGCTGAGGAGCCAGTTTGGGTATCCCAGTGCAGGTTCCCAGTAGGGATCCCAGTTGGGTGCCCATGGGGGTTGCCAGTAGGATCCTAGTGGGGTTCCCAGTTGAAGATCCACTTTGGGGTTCCCAGTGGGGTCTAGTGGGGTTCCCAGTAGGGATCCCAGCTGGGTGCCCATCACGCTTCCCAGTAGGATCCCACTGGGAATCCTGGTTGGGTGCCTGCTGGGGGTCCCAGCGGGGGGTCCCGGGGGGGTCACCTCGGTGCGGGCCAGCTCATCGGCCAGCCGGCGGTTGTGGCGGCCGGTGTCCTCGGCCTCCTGTGCCTTGCGGTCGTAGCTGCGTGCCAGCTCCTCCAGCGCCGCCAGCACCTCGGCCACCTCGGCGCGGGCTGCCCCGTGCTCGGCACGCAGCGCCGCCAGCTCCCGCCGCGCCGCCTCCCCGCCCCCCCGCGCCGCCGCCAGCACCTGGGGGGCCCAAAGGGGTCCAGGGAGTCAGGGTGGGTGGCCCAGAGGGGTCCCAAAGGGTCAGGAGGGCGTCAGGGTGGGTCCTGGGGGGGGGTAGGGGTCAGGGTGGAGGGGCCCACGGGGGTCCCAGGAGGGGTCCCAGAGGGGATCCAGCAGGGTCAGGTTGGGGGTTCCCAGGGGCTCAGGGTGGGGTCCCAGAGGGATCCCAAAGGGTAAAGGTGGAGCGGTTCAGGGGGGTCAGGACGGGGATCCCAGGGGGATCCTAGGGGTCAGGGTGGGCGTTCTAGAGGGGGCCCGGTGGCTCAGTTGGTGGAATCCCAGGGTAAGGGTCCCAGACAGGTCCAGCGGGTCAGATGGGGGTCCCAGGGGTCATAGTGGGGGTCCCAGAGAGGTCCCAACAGGGTCACGTTGGGAGGGTCCCAGGGGTCAGGTTGGGGTGTCCCAGGGACTTGAGTTGGAGGGGTCCAAGTGATCAGGGTGGGGATCCCAGAAGGGCCCAAGTGGGTCCCAGGGGGTCTGGATGGGGGCCCAGAGGAATCAGTCTGGGGTCCCAGCAGGGTGAGGTTACAAGGTCAGCGCCCAGAGATGGGGGCTGAGGGGGCAGGGGTGGGCCCCTCACCTCCTCCTGGTCCAGCATCTGTTGCTTGAGCTTCTCCATGATTTGGCTCTGCTGGTTGATCTCGTCGTCCTGGACGGACATGGAGGGTCAGTGCTGGCCGCCCCGAGGGGCTGGGGGCAGCAGGGGTTTCTTGGGGGGGTTCTGGAGGTTGCCAGAAGGTCCCAGGGGTCCTGGTGTGCTGAGAGTCGTGGGGGATGCTGGGGGGACTGGGAGCTCCCCAAGGGTTCTGGGGAGTCTCATGGGTCCTGGGAGGGTCCTGGCAGGTCTTTGGGGGTCCCCAGGGAACCGGGGAGGGGTCCGGGGGTCCCCACCTTGTCATCCAGCTGCTTGTAGAGCTTGCGGATCTCCTCCTCGTACTTGCGGCGCTCCTCGTCAGAGATGTGGATGACGATAGAGGAGCTGTTATCGTTGAGGGGGGTCTCGCTGGTGGGTCCCGTCTCCAGCCCCTCGCCCGTCCCCTCGCCCGTCCCGGCCTCCGCCTCGGCCCCGCTCAGCTGCTCCGTCTCCGGCACGGCCTCCCCTGGGGACACGGCCTCAGTTTCCCCATCTGGCGCTTGGGGGAGGTGGGGTGGGGTGGGGTCCCCTCCCGGACGCTGGGGTCCCCCCCTCACCACTCCGCCAGCGGCTCAGCTCGGCCTCCAGCTTCCCGATGGTCTCCTTCAGCGCCTTGTTCTTCTCCTTCTCCTTCTCATACTTCTTCTTCCACTGCTCGGCCGTCAGCTCCAGGTTCACCGACGCCGTGTTCTTGATGGTCTTGGCCCTGGACGGAGGGGGGGACCCCTCAACCGGGACCCCTGCTGCTCCCCCTTTCCAGGCAGCATCCCCCAGGGACCCCCCCTGAGATGCCCACCACAGCAACCCCCATCTCAGGGCCCACCTTCCCCCCCCACTCCCCTCCCAGGTCTGGGGATCCCTGATGCAGCTCCCTTTCCCTGCCGAGGGGTGTGGGGGGTGCTGTTGGTGGGCAGTGGGTGCTGTTGGGGGGCAGGTGGCATGCAACAGGTGTGAGGGGTGTGGTTGGAGCGCATGGGATGCTGATAGAGTGCAGCTGGGGTGCACTGGGTGCTTGGGGTGCACTTGAGGTACAAGGAGTGGAGCTGGGGTGTAATGGGTGCTCTTGGGGTGAAGTTGGGGTGCGATGAGCCTGTAGGATGCACCCGGCGTACAACAGGTGCACGGGGTGCTGTTGAGGTACAGCTGGGCTGCAATGGGTGCTGTTGGGGTGCAGTTGGGTTGTAATGGGTACACGTGGTGCCATTGGGGCGCAGTTGGGGTGCAGTTGGGGTGCAGCTGAGGTGCAGTTGGGGCACAATGGGTGCATGGGGTGTGGTTGGGGTACAGTGGGTGCATGGGGTGCTATTGGGACACAATGGATGCATGTGGTGCTGTTGAGGGGCAGTGGGTGCATGGGGCGAGTTGGGTGCAGTTGGGGTACAGCTGGCATGCAGCTGGGGTTCAACGGGTGCATGGGGTGCTGTTGGGGTCCAGCTGAGGTGCAGGGGGGTGCAGAGAGGTGCCGGGGAACCCCAACACCCCTGGCCCCGTCCCCTACCTCTGCCCAAACATGAGGGTGGACTTGGTCTCGGCGTCATTGTAGCTGGAGGGGGAGCAGCAGATGAACATGGTGGTGCGGCAGTTCCCCCCCAGCGAGTCCTGCAGGATCCGCGTCATCTTGCTGTCCCGGTAGGGCACGTAGGCCTTCTGCGGGGGGTGGCACAGGGGCTCAGTAGGGTCCCCCCCAGCCCCAGGGTCCCTGGGGCAGAGTGGGTGGGCGGGGGGGGGACACGCGGACTCTCACCGTGCCCTCGGCCAGGGCCGAGATGACATTGCCCAGCGCCGACAGCGACTTGTTGATGTTCTTGGCTTCGTCCAGCACGGCCCCCTCAGCCCCCGTCTTGCTGACCTGTGGGGCCAGGCAGCTCAGAGACCCCCACGGGACCACCCCTACTCCTGGCACCTCCACCCCAGGGACACCCCCAACCCAGGAACCCCCCCAAGACCCCCAAACTCAAGGACACCACCAGCAGAGACCCCCAATCCAGAGACCCTTCATCCAAAGACCCACCCCAGCTTGAAGACCCCTAACGCCAGTGTCCCACAGTCCCCCCACAAGGCCCCCACCCTCCCAATGTCCCCCCTGGGGACCTCCTCCACCCAAGCTCCCCCAGAGCCCCCCCAATCCCACATACCACAGCCCAGGGCTCTCCAAAGACGCCCCCCCAGTACCAACCCCGCCCCCCCCCCAAGGCCCCCCAGGGTCCCTCAGCGCCGGGGTCCCCTTGACCTTCTCGCTCCCGGCCAGGTCGACCAGGTAGAGCTTCCCGCTGAGCTTCTGCTCCGTCTCCACGTTCTCCTGCTTGATGTTGATGAGGAAGATGCTGTGGCTGCGGGAGCTGTGCTCGTTCATGTCTGTGGGCACGGGGAGAGGCTGCACGCCCACACCTCTACCTCCCGGGGACCCCCGCGGCACCCCTGCAGCATCCCACAGTGCCCCAGGGACCCCACAGTGCCCCAGGGACCCCACAGTGCCCCAGGGGTCCCCCACTGGACTCCAGGGACCCCATGATTCCCCAGGGACTCCGTGGTAGCCCAATGACTCTTGCAGCACCCCAGGGACCCCCCAATGCCCCAGGGACCCCGCAGTGCCCAGGGAACCCCATGGTGCCCCAATGACTCCTACAGCACCCCAGGGACTCCCATGGTCCCCCAGAACCTCCCATCAGCCCATAGCCTCACCAATACCCTGCACAGCAGGGACCAGCACCCCATAGTCGCCCCATCACCTGCCCCCCACCGTGTCCCCGGGACGCTCACTGGTGACAGCCACGTGCCGGTTGGATTTCCCCTCATCGATCACGTCCAGGATCTCCTCCGGGCTGGAGACGAAGCGCTCGGTGCAGCCCTGGGGGTGTGGGGAGGGTGAGCCTAGAGGTCGGCCCCAACCCCCCCCCTCTGGGGGTGCTCCTTGGGGTCCCCCACCCACGGGAACCCCTGAGCCGCTCCTCACCTTGACGTAGGGAACCCGGTTTTTGTCCTCGTGCACCGACAGGTTGGTCTTGGTCACTGGTAGGGGGGGACATGGCATGGTGGGGCTGGGGGAGTGGTGACCCCCCAACGTGCCCTAGGAGCTCCCAGGGCCATCCAGTGGCTCTCAGTGCTCCCACATACCCTTCCACTGACTCCCAGTGCTCCCCAATACCCATCCAGTGCCTCCCAGTGTTCCCCAGTGTCTCCCAGTGTTCCCCAGTGCCTCCAAGCTTCACAGTGCTCCCAATGCATCCCAATACCCACCCAGTATCTCCCAGTGCCCCCCACCACTCACTGTCCAGCAGGTCCCGGATCTTGTCCAGATAAATTTCAAAGTAAGAAACCTGGTAGGAGGGAATTGGGGGTGTCAGGGTGTGTGTGGGGGTCAGGACCCAACCTCCCAGTGCTCCCAGTGCTCCCAGTTCCCCCCAGTTCCCACCTTGATGTGGAACTCGAGGTTCTCATCCATGGCGTAGATGTGGTTGAAGATGTCCTGGGCGATGCGCGGGATGATGCCCATCTGCTGGGGGTCATGCAGCTTGCCCTGAGTGGGGGGTGGGGTGGTGAGCACCCGGGGGGTGTCAGGGCCCAGGGGGGGCTAGGCACCCCCCAAAGCCCCCCTGGCCCCTCACCTCCATGGTGTGGGTCTTGCCCGATGACGTCTGCCCGTAGGCGAAGATGGTGCCATTGTACCCAGCCAGCACATCTGTGGGGAGGGGTGAGGGTGGACAGAAGCCCCTCAGGGACCCCCAGAACCCTCAGGGACCTCATAGCCCCCCCAGACCTCGAGGCGCTCCCCCTGAGACCCCAAGGGCTCCCTGACCCCCTCCCAAGGCACCTAAGATCACCCCCAAGACCCCCAGCGATGCCCAAGGACCCCTGAGACACCCCAAAAGACCCCACGGGTAGCCCCAAACCCCCTGGAGACTGCAGAAACCCCCCAAAGTCCTGCAGAAATCCCAAGACCTCCTGGACACCCCTAAGGACCCCCTGTACAAGAGCTTCCCTTGTCCCCTCAACCTGCTCCTGTCACCTCCCAACACCCTCCAGGTCCCCATGGATCTGGGTGTCCCTGGAGGAGGGTCCCGCAGTTAGGGCCCTTCTGGGGGCCCCCCCAGGGCTCCCCCAAGCCCCTGGCCCTCACCTTTGACAATCTGCATGGCACAGGCGTGGTAGACCTGCTCCTGGGTGGTGTTGGGGGGGAAGACACGGTCGAAGACATAGGGTTTGCCCTGGAGCGGGGGGACATGGGGGTCAGCCTCCAGGAGAGACCCCCCACAAGTTGCTGGGGGCTGTGCCAGCCTCAGGGCTCCCCTTGCAGGGTGACCAGTAAGTTCCAGTGAATCCCAGTAAGGGAGGTAGGAGGTTGCTGGGAGCCTCTCAGCCCCAATCTCATACCCCACTACCCCCCCAAAACCCAAGGACCCCCCCATACACCCATGTCCCCCCATACTTCCCCCTTTAACATCAGCCCCTCTTCACTGCCAGCCCCCCACATATACCCCCTGCCCTCCCATAGGCTCCCCCCACACCCCCTCCCCTGCCCCCATACACCTCCTCAAACACCCCCATCCCCCATTCCCCACCCCCTATGCAGCTTCTCATGAGCCCCAAGCCCGCCATAGACCACCTGGGGCTCCCTGTGTACCCCACTATACCCCCAGCTCCCCCAGGCCCCCATAATCCCTGGAACACCTTAGGACCCCACACCTCCTCCAGGCCCCCCATCTACCACCCCCTCGCCCATATACCCCCCTGTACCCCAAATACTCCCCCACTCCCAGTGTACCCCATACACCCCCCGGCTCCCCTAAAAGCCACACATACCCCGGACCCCTAATCCACTCCCCACACCCCCCTCCAGACTTCACACTCTCCGTACACTCCCATATACCCTTGGACTCCCGTACACCCCCCTAGACCCCCAGAACTGCCTAGACTCCCCCATAACCTCCCCATAGACTCCCCATATACCCCCAACCCCACATACAGCCCCATATACTCCCCATACATCCCATAGGCTCAAGCCTTGCCATACAGCTCCGTACACCCGCTCATGACCCCTCAGCCCCTCCATAGGCCCCCACCGACCCCCAGATGTCCCATACAGCTCCACAGACCCCCCCATAGACCCCTCATCACCCATAGAGCAACATACAGCCCCATGCACCCCGGTAGATCCACACAGACCCCCATAGACCCCCATAGATCTCCAAAACCCCATACAGCCCCATATACCCCAAGCCCCCCCAGACCAATAGACCCCCTGCCCCCCCTATAGGCCCACCTAGACCCTCACAGTTCCTCATAGGCCCCCATAGACCCCTCAGCCCCCCATACACCCCCATAGTCCTCCATAGACCTCTCAGCCCCCCCTACACCCCCAGCCGCCCATACAACGCCATAGACTCCCCCAGCCCCCCCGTCCCCCCATACAGCCCCCTCACAGACTCCCCCAGCCCCCCATAACCCCACAGGCTCCCCCAGCCCCCCATACAGCCCCCACACCCCAGCCCCCCCACCCAAACCCCCCGTCCTCCCCCGCCCCCCCGGCCGGGAGCTGTCCAGGCCCCGGTGCTGAACCGCCGCAGCCACCGCGGGGACACGCGGACACACGGACACGGCGACAGCCGGCAGCACCGGCCCCCGCACCCCCGCCCAGCGCAACCCCCGCAGCACGGCGCAGGCACACCCGCCCCACCCGCCGCCGGTCACGCATCCCCCCCCCCCCGCACCCCCACCAACCACCCCCCGCAGCCCCTGCCGCTCACCGCCCCCCCCCCCAACAGCCCCACGCAACACCCCCGCATTGCGCCGGGACAACCGCACAGCGACACAACACCCACGGAGCCGGCACAGCCCCCACCCCCGCCCCACGGCATCCCCGGGGGACCCCGCTGCTGCCCACCCCCAAGGACCCCCCGCATTCCCTATGCCCCCGCCCCAGGGCCGGGGGGCCCAGGCCGGGCGGGCCCCTCCTTGCAGGAAAGCACGCCCCCCCCCCCCCCCCCACCCCGTACCCGGGCCCGTGCAATGGGGGGCATTATGGGGGGCCGTCTTATTGGGGGGCACTGCCGCGGTCCCTGAGCCCCCCCGCCGGTTTCACCCCCTAACAAAGGGCCGGGCCGCAGCGGGGGGTGGGGGGGCAGGATCTGCGGCAACCCGCCACCCCACCCCCCGGTGCTGCCCCCGGGGCCCGATCGTGGCCCCCCCCCCGGGGGTCAGGGCGTCTCCGCTCATTGTAAACAACACCCCCCCCCGGCACTGGGCCAGATTGGGGGAAACTGGGAGTGCCGGGAACCTTAGACAAGGAATGGGGGGGGAGGGGAGGGGCATGAGGGGGGCTGGGGAAACACCGCGGGAGGGGGTCCTGGGCCCTTTTGGGCACCGGCCACACCCAGGGCGACTCCCCCCCCCCAAAAAAAAAACCAGACTCTGCCCCCCCAATCTGATTGTCCCCTCCCCCCTGCGGCCGGTTACCCTCCACCCTGGCTATTCCCCCCCTCCCCCTCCGGCTGTGTCCCCGTCCCCGGTCCCCCCCGAGGCTGGGGGCCCCCTATGCCCCCCACCCGCCCCGCACTCACCCCCACCACCACGCTGTCGTCCCCCTGGAAGACGGGCAGGAACTTGTCCCCCCGCAGGATCTCCGCCTGGTTGAGGGGCCGGAACCGGCACAGGACCTTGATGCTGCACTCGGTGCTGGGCTCGGCCATGGCGGGAGGGGGGGGGCCCGGTGTGCGTCAGGAAGAGACTGGGGGGGGGCCTAAGGGTGCTGTTGGTACCCAAGGGTGGGGGATGTCACCCGGGGATGCTGGTTACAGCCTAAGGGTCAAGCGGTCCCCAGGGATGCGGGATGCTGTTGGGTGGTACCCAGGGATGCAGGATGCTGCCCGGGATGCGGGATGCTGCCCAGGGATGCGGGATGCTGCCCAGGGATGGGGGATGCTGCCTGGGATGCCGGCGGTCCCCAGGGATGCGGAATGCTGCCGGGTGGTACCCAGGGATGCAGGATGCTGCCCGGAGATGCGGGATACTGCCCAAGGATGCAGGATGCTGCCCGGAGATGCGGGATACTGCCCAGGGATGCAGAATGCTGCCCGGGATGCTGGGTGGTACCCAGAGATGCGGGATACTGCCCAGGGATGCAGGATGCTGCCCAGGGATGCGGGATACTGCCCAGGGATGCGGAATGCTGCCCAGGATGCTGGGTGGTACCCAGAGATGCGGGATACTGCCCAGGGATGCAGGATGCTGCCCGGGATGCCGGCGGTACCCAGGGATGCGGGATGCGACGGGAGGGCGGCGCCGGGCGGGGGATGCTCCGCAGCGCTCCTGCTGCCCCCTGCTCCAGTGACCGCGCTGCTGTCGCCACTGCAGCCCCGGTACCGGGTGATGGGGGGGGGAGAGGCCGCCCCCCCCTCCGCACGCACACGCCTCCCCCCGCCTCGCGTTAAGGTGGAGCTGCCCGCGGCTCTTAAGGTGGACGGGGATGGGGGACACGCACACGCCTCGCCCTGGGAACCGTCCCCCCAAAATGCTGATTCATTGCGGGGGGGGAGGGGGCAGCGGACCCTGTCCCGGCTGGGGAGGGGGGGTCGGCGCAGGGCCAACACCCCTCCCCCACGCGGGAAGCCAGCAGCCCTGACTCACGCCTTCTCCCTCCCCCCTCGCCCCCGGCGCTGAGGCCGGACACAATCGTGTCCTTGGTGGCCCTGCCCAGGCCCGGGGGAGCCAGGCGGGGGCACGGACGCGCAGTCAGGGTGCACCATCCCCCCCGCCCCGTGACCCCCAAAACACTCAGGAGTGCCTGCGCGGAGCTCACCCCGGGGGCACTCCCACGGGCGGGAGTGGGCAGCCCCTCCGTGTGCCCCAGCCCGTGTGCCCCCCGTCCGTGGGTACCCACCCGTGTGCCCCCCCCGGGAGAGCCCCCCGTACGTACCCACCCACCTACCCCCCGTGACCCATGGGAAACCCACCCGTGTGTCCCCCACCCGTGCGTGCCCTCCCGTGCCTCCCCCCGTGTGCCCCCCGCACCCCGCGCAGGCCCCGCCCCCGGGCCCGCCCCCGCAGGCCCCGCCCGCTGCTCTCGCGAGACTCGCCCCGCCCGCCCCGGCCCTGCTCGGCCCCGGCCCCCGTTACCGGCCCCCCTGTTACCGACCCCCCCGTTACCGGCCCCCCTGTTACCGACCCCCCCGTTACCGGCCCCCCCTCCGTTACCGACCCCCCGTTACCGAACCCCCCCTCCGTTACCGACCCCCCCGCGCGGGCCCCCCGTTACCGCCCCCCCCGTTACCGCCCCCCCCGTTACCGACCCCCCGTTACCGACCCCCCCGTTACCGACCCCCCGTTACCGACCCCGGCCATGGCCGACCCCAAGTACGCCGACCTGCCCGGCATCGTGAGTGCGGGAGCGGATCGGGGGATCGGGGGGGGGCCCTGGGGGTCTGAGGGGATCCGCGGGACCTGGGGGAGAATGAGGGGATCAGGGGGATTTGGGGGGGGGGGGTCTGAGGGAATTGGGGTGTCTGTGGGGATGGGGGGCCCTTGGGGTCTGAGGGGAGCAGGGGGACAGGGAATCAAAGGGGGTCTGAGGGGATCGGGGGAGGCTGGGAGAAAATGAGGGGATGGGGGTGATTTTGGGGAGTATGAGGGAATTGGGGGATGGGGAGTCTGACGGGAGCAGGGGGCTTGGGGGAGATTGAGGTGGTCTGAGGGGATCGGGGAGGTCTGGGGGTGTCTGAGAAGATCACAGGGGGTCTGAGGGGATCCGGGGGCCTGGGGGAGAATGAGGGGACCAGGGGGATTTGGGGGGGTCTGAGTGGGTTGTGGCGGGTCTGAGGGGATCCAGAGGGTCTGGTGGAGCTGGGGGCTCTGGGGAAACTGGGGGGATTGATGGGGACCGAGGGGCTTGGGGGGGCTCCCGGTCAGTAAATGGAGCACCTGGGGAGACTGGGGGTGTCAGGGGAATGGAGGGTGTTGGAGGGGGCACCCAGGGCGGTCGGAGGCATTTGGGGTGTCCGGGGGATCGGAGGAGGCGGGGCTGCAGTGGGTGTTTGGGGAGCTGGGGGGAAGTGGGGACTGTCTGGGGGGGGGACAGGCGTGTCGGGGGGTTGGGAGTGCCCGGGGTATTGGGGGCGATTGTGGGAGTGGGGGTACCTGCCAGGGCCCCGGGCATTTGGAGGTGTCGGGGGGACGGGGGAGGGTGTGGGGAGTTTGGGGACGTCAGGGGTGCCCAGAGGGATGTGGAGTCTTTGGGGAGACGGAGGTCGTGGGGGCAGGGAGGTGCCGCGGGTGTCCCTGGGCTGGGGGGCATCGGAAGCAGTTTGGGGCGGTTGCGGGGTATTTGATCACAAAGGGATAATAAAGCGCCGCGGAGAGCTGGGGTTTCAGCGGAGCCCGTTTCCGCCCCAGGCCTGGAACGAGCCCGACGTGTACGAGACCAGCGACCTGCCCGAGGATGACCAGGCTGAGTTCGAGGCGGTAAGGGCTGGGGGTGCCGTGCCGCGGGATGGGGGGCGAGCGACTGTGCCCGTGCCCCATCCCGCAGCCACCCGGCGCGGCGGGACCAGCACCGCCGCAGGGAAACGGCTCCTGTCCCCGCACGCGCCCCTGCGGCGCCACGTCCCCCCGTGCCGTGTGCCAGCGAGGCGGCACCCCCATCCCACAGGCTGCCGGTGCTTTGGGGGCCGAGAAGCGAGGCCGGGGCGCAGCCCCCCGCCCGTGCAGGGTGGCCGTCCCCAACCCCAGCATCCGCACCCTGCGAAATGCGGCCGAGGGCAGCGAAGCGAGCAGGGCTGGCCAGCCCCCCGGCCCCGGCCCTTGGCACAGGCGGTGCTCCATGGGCAGCACATGGAGGACGAGGGGGGCCCGTTGAGGCGGGTTCGCCCCATAACCCAGCTCCCAGCCCTGCGCCGGGGCCCATCACACCCGGGCTGTGGCCATTATCTGTGGGGCTGCCGTGCAGAGGCTTGGACGTGGGGTGACAGCGGGGCCCGTCCTCAAGGCCAGCACGGCACGAGGGGCGCAGCTGGTGCTGCGTGGTGACCCCCGGCTCTGCCAGCGAGGCTGAAAGCCGACGGGTGCTTGTGGCTCACGGCCCAGATGGCTGCCGGGTCCCCCCCGGCCCCGCTCCGCCGGCGCACGCTCCCAGTGAGGGGGCAGCCAGGCCTCGGCAGCGCACAGGCGAGACGCGGCTCCTCCCCGCGGCACAGCCAGCGTTTGTGGGGGACACGGGGTCGGTGTGTCCCCACCAGCATGGGCTGGCGTGGCACCGTACGCTGCAGGCGGGCAGGGGCACGCCAGGCACCTGGACGTGGTTATGAGGGGGGCAGAGAGATCCCTCGCAAGAGCCAGGGCATCGAGATGGACTGAAACGGGTTGTTTCCACCCAAAGTTGCCCCCGTCAGGCCTCGGTCACACCAAAACGGTGCCCAAGAATAGAGCGGCGCCGCAGCAGTGCCTCCCGCAGTGTTTTCGCTGCCCTGCGGCCCCGTTGCAGGCAGAGGGGAAGGGTTGCCGGGGTTTAAGTGCTGTCATCTCCTCTGGCGGGAGTCCCTCGCGCAGCTTCGTTGTGTTTCTTGGCTCTCACGCGCTGAACTGACCTGAGTTTCCCACCGCTCTTCCCCTCCCTGCTCCCCACCTTGCCTGGACACTAGTTTGCACAAGTAAGCCCGTTTGCTCCTTCAGTGTTGCATGCCCTTTGCGTTGCGTTTTGCATGCGGTAGATGTGCAGGGGGTCCCGTAGCTGCTGCCTGTCGCTGCGTCGCCTGGTCCCGGCTGTGGGTCACCGCGCCGTGGGGCGGAGGGGAGGCAGCCGGCAGCAGCTGTGCGTCCCCGGGTGCGACGTGGTGCTGCCGCTGCCTCCCTGCTCTCCCGTGCCCTCTTTGCATCTGCCCTGCCTGCCTGCACACGCTGCCCTCCTTGTCCTTTGGGACCCCAGGGACCCCCGGCCCCCCACGACGGGTCTGGGCCACGCCGCGCTCCCGCCCCGGCGGCCCCGTGCCCTCCCCAGCGATGCTGCCTGCGCAGAGGGGTGCTGCCCAGGGGCGGTCGCTGCCATCCCGCCGCAGCCCATCCTGCCAAGCCTTGCAGCACGCTGCGGGGCAGGCAGGGCACGGGCAGGCGAGGGAGGCCGCGCCGAGCCCCCACCCCTGCTGCGAGTGCCGCACGGGGCTGGCTGCAAAGCAGGGCACAGCTTGTGCCCCTCCTGGGACCGGCGTGGGGGTTTAGCCCCCCGGACCGCAGCTGTTGCCTCCCTCTACCCCCTGGAGCCCCGGGGAAGTGCCAGGCCTGGGGCTGCTCCGTGGGGGCCCGTCCTGCCCCAGGCTCTGCTCACATCCCCCCCAGGGGAAAGAAGCTGGAGCTGGAGGGAGGTTATCCGCGCGGGGGCTTGGCCGTGGCGCCCCCAGACTCGGGGCGCATCCTGCTCCCACGCTTTCTCTGGGCGCCTTGACCAGCCCTCGCAGCAGCCGCCACCAGGCCGTCCCCAGCCCCGGCTGCCCTGGGGCGCCCGGCTGAGGGGTCCAGCCCCCCCCGCTGCCCCCCTGTCTCACAGCCGCTGCCCCCCCACCGCTGCCCTCGCCTCCGCGCTGGCGGCCCCCGCATCCCGCATGGCTCCTGAGCCCTCGCGCGGGGCAGCGGGGCCACCCTGGCACGGCCTCGGCGCAGGGACGTGGGTGACGGCGGGCCGCGCATGGGGCCAACCTTCTAACGCGATTTTTGTCTCTCTCTCCCCCCTCTGCTCCTAACCTTGCTCTGACTTTCTCACCTCTGGGAAACACAAGGAGCTGGTAAGAGCCCGTCTGTCGGCCGCCGTAACCCTGCGCTCTGCTCGCGGGCGCTCGCCGCTGCCTCCCCCAGCCGGAGGGCTCCCCCCAACGCTGCTCCCGCTGCTCCCGCTGCTCTCACCCCTTCTTCTCCATCTGCAGTGCGCCAGGGCTCCCCAAAAGCGTGTCAGGCCACGGCCGGTTGCGGGGGCTGGAAGCGGGCTGCCGTGGCCCAGGGCAGCAGGTGGGGGGGGGTCCTTTGGGTGCCTCCCGCAGAGTCCTGCTGGGTCGGGGTCACCCGACCGCGGTGTGAGGCCAGGAGAGCCCAGACTCCCCGTCCGCACTCGCCCTGCCAGGCTCTCCAGGCTAAGCCCGTTTGCCCTTTGAGGGGTTGAAGTCCCACAACGCCCCCCGGGTGGTGGGAGCCACCCCGAAACGCGGCCGCGGGGCAGTTCCAGCCCTGCTGGGCCGGGGGCCGCCCCGGCTGCCCACGACACGTGTGGGCTCAGCAGCAGGTTGCCTGATACTGGTCGTGGGGCTGCCCGAAGGTTTCACGCCTCGCCGTACACTTGCACCTCTGGCCGCGCCACCGCGCCCTCGGGGGGGTTTCCTGCCGGCCGGGCCGGGCCGGGCCAGGGTCCGATCTCCCTGCGGCAGGCCCTGGGGATGCGCCGCGTCCCGGACAGCCCCCGCTGCCCTGGGCAGACCCTTTGCCTGGCTCTGTCCCTGCCTGTCGGTCCCTGGGGCTGTGCCTCTGTCCTGGGGGGGACGGGGCCGCCTTCGCCCCCCGTTACTGTCCATCCTCTCCCCAGTGGCCCTGGGCGGCCGCCGGCGCTGCAGGGAGGCGGCGGCTCTGCCAACGACCCCCGCGGCTGCCGCGTCCCTAATGCTGAGCGTTGTGTGCAGGAGGAGCTCACCAGCACCAGCGTGGAGCACCTCATCATCAACCCCAACGCTGCGTACGAGAAGTTCAGGGACAAGCGCCTGGGCACCAAGGGAGTGGGTGAGCCGGGGGGGCCGGGGAAGGGTGGGCTCTGGGCAGCCTGGCTCCCTGAGCCCACCCCACGGAGGGCACAGCCGCCCCGGGGTTCTGGGGTGACGCCCTGCTCTTCCTCTTCCAGACTTCTCTGACAGCGTCAGCAAGAGCAGGACAACGGGCTACGAGTCTGGGGAGTATGAAATGGTGAGTCCCGAGCGCACGGGGATGTGAGCCACCCCGGCGCACGGTCCCTCGTCCCCACCCACCCCACAGCGACGTCCCTGCCCAGGGCCACAAGTCACGCGGAATCTCGGAGCGCTGGCGGTGGGAAGGGGCCTCCGGAGGTCATCTGGTCCAAGCCCTGCTCAAGCAGGGCCACCTAGGCCTGGTTGCCCGGGACCGCGTCCAGATGGCTTCAGAATAGCTCCAAGGACGGAGACTCCACCGTCTCCCCGGGCAGCCTGTGCCAGTGCGAGGTGGCCCTCGCAGGAAAAATGTGTTCCCTGGTGTTCAGGGGGAACCTCCCGCGCTTCGGTTTGTGCCCGTGGCCTCTCTGCTCCTGGCACTGGGCACCGCTGAGACGAGCCAGGCTCCGTCCTCTCGGCGCCCTCCCTGCAGGTATTGGGAAGATCCCCCCCGGGCCGTCCCTCCTCCGGGCTGAGCAGTGCCAGCTCTCTCAGCCTTTCCTCAGAGGAGAGACGTTGCAGCCCCGTCAGCATCGCGGCGGCCACTTGTTGGACTCTCTGCGCTATGTCCGTGTCTCTCGTACTGGGGAGCCCAGCACGGGACAGGGCACGCCAGGAGCGGCCCCAGCAGTGCTGCGGAGAGGGGAAGGATCCCCTCCCTCGACCACAACGCCGCTCGTGCTGCCCAGGACATCGTTAGCCTTCTCTGCCGCATCACGTTTAGCTCGGTGCCCACCAGGGACCCGCGGCCTTTTCCACAGAGCTGCGTCCAGCTGGGGAGCCCCAGCGCATCCCGGGGCCGGGGTTGCTCCTCCCCACGAGCCGGACTTTGCACCTCCCGCCCTTGAACTCCATGAGGTTGCTGTTGGCCTGTTTCTCCAGCCTGTGCAGGTCCCTCTGGACGGCAGCACGACCCTCTGGCGCCTCAGCCCCTGCTCCCAGCGAGGGGTCTCCTGCAAACCCGCTGAGGGTTCGCCCTGCCCCATCACCCAGAGCGTTAAGGGAGATGCTAGAGAGGACCGGAGCCAGCACTGACCCCTGGCCTACACCGGTCGTTGCTGGCCCCCAACTAGACGCTGGGCCGATGCCCACCACCCTCTGTCTTGGCTGTCCGGCCATTCCACAGCACCTCACTGCCTGCTCGTCCCGCCCCGGCGTCAGCAGCTGCTCTTGGAGGAGCCCGTGGGAGACAGTGCCCGGGGCTTCCCTGAACTCCCGGTAGACAATCCCCGCTGCTCTCCTCGTCTGCCAGGCCAGTCGTTGCGTTGTAGGAGTTTATCGAGGTGGTCGGGCACGACTGCCCTCGGGGAAGCCAGGCTGATTTCTCTTGACGGTGCTTCTGTCGTTCATGCTCCTGGAAATGGTTTCCAGGAGGAGCTGCTCCATCACCTTCCCAGGGAGAAGGTGAGGCTGACCGGCCGTGGTTGCCCGGGTCCTCCCTGACCTGCTTGAAGTTGGGGGTGACATCCCGACATGACGCCAGGCTGGCGCTTCTCCCAGTGACCCGTCAGAGATGGTCACGGGTGGCCTTGCAACGCCATCAGCCAGATCCCTCAGCCCTGGCGGGTGCATCCCGTCTGTGCCCGGCGCTTCTGTCTGTCCCCTTTCCTGGAGTCTTCCCTGCCCTGACCCCTTTCCGCCAAGGCTACGTCTGCCTTGCTCCAGCCTTTCCCGCAGCCTCTGTGACCTGGGATTCCTGACGGCAGGTGGGGCTGGTGGAGGCAGAGGCAAAAGCAGCCTTCAGTGCCTCAGCCTTTCCCGCCTCCCGTGTCCCCAGGTCCCACGTCTCGTTCAGCACCGGGCCCCCATTTCCACTCGCCGTCCTTCTCTCACCTGAGCGCTTACACAAGCCCTTCTTGTTGCCTTGGACATCCCTGGCCAGGCTGAATTCCAGCTGGGTTGTGGCTTTCCTAACGCCATCCCTGGCCGCTCGGGCAATGTCTCCATCCCTCCCGGTTCCCTGCCCCTGCTCCAGGCTCTGCCTCCCTCCTTTCCGTGCCTGGCGTTGCCCAGGAGCTCCTGTTCCCCCGGGCAGCCTCCTGCCTCTCTTCCCCGACTGCCCACTCGCTGCGACGGAGCGCTCTGGAGCTTGGCGGGGGGGATGCTTGAACCTCAGCCACCTTTGTTGGGCCCCTCTTCCCTCCGTTGCCTCACGCCAGGGGACTCTGCCAAGCAGACCCTCGAAGGGGCCAGAGTCCGCTCTCCCAAAGCCCCGGGCTCTGAGCCCCCTCCTCCCCGCCCCCAGCATCCCCAGCTCCACCACCTCGTGGTCGCTGCAGCCCAGGCTGCCTTGGCCCTCCACATCCCATCCCCTCGCTGGTGAAGAGGAGCTCGGCGGAGCCCCTCTCCTCCTCGCTGGCTCCTCCCTCGGTCACTTGGAGGAGGATGTTGTCGTCGAGGCACTGATGGCCCTCCTGGACTGCTTGTGTCCCGCTGTGCTGCCCCTCCAGCAGGGCTCCCTGAAGCCCCCCATGAGGACCCGGTTCCTGGGGGCATGGGGCTGCTCCGACCTGTCTGTCGGGGGCCTCACCCGCTGGTTCTCCCTGCTCGCTCCCTTTTCTTGCCTTTTTGCGCAGGTTTGGGTGGGCACCGAGGGGAGCCGGGTACCAGCGTCCCGGCCACCCCCTGCCCTGGGTGCCTGGTGCCGCGGTCGGGCCGTGAGCCCCCGCCTGACCCCCCTCTTGCTCCCTCTGCAGCTCGGCGAGGGCCTTGGTGCCAAAGAGACGCCCCAGCAGCGGTACCGGCGGCTGCAGCACGAGGTGCAGGAGCTGGTCAGGGAGGTGGAGCAGATCCAGGTGAGCATCCCCCCTGCCCTGGGGGCCGTGGGGAGGCTGTGCCGGGGGGTGACGTGGCCGCCTTCCCCCCGCCCCAGAGCTCGGTGAAGGAGTCGGCGGCGGAGGAGGAGCTGACGCCCATGGCCTTGGCCAGGCAGGTGGAGGGCCTGAAGCAGCATCTGGTCTCCAGCCACCTGGAGAAGCTGCTGGGCCCCACCGCAGCCATCGACTTTGCGGACCCCGACGGTGCCCTGGCCAAGTGAGTGGGGTGCCGGGATTCGGGGCGCAGCGCGGGGAGCCGGGGGCGGATGCCAGCAGCCGCGCGGGGCGGTGCCGGGGCCCCGCGCCCACCTTTCCCCCTGCCCAGGCGCCTGCTGCAGCAGCTGGAGGTGGCAAAGTGCAGCAAGGCGGCGCCGGGGAAGAGCCCCGCCAAAGCCCCGGCGCCCACCGGAGACGCCGTCACCTTTGAGCTGTACTGGAGGCCAGAGCAGGAGCAGTTTGCCCAGACCGCCAAGGTGAGCGTGGGGAGGGGGGGCACGCTGCGCCTGGCCCCAAAACGGGGTGCCCTGCCGGCTCACCCCCCTCGTCTCCCCCCAGATGGCGGAGCTGGAGAAGCGGCTGGCGCAGCTGGAGGCGACGGTGCGGTGCGAGCCCGACAGCCAGGTGAGGGGCCGGGGCTCCTGCCCTGCCACGGGGCTCCTGCCCCCCGTCCTGCCCCACTGACGCACTCTCCTTCCCCGCAGAACCCGCTGCTGGTGGGGCTGAAGGGCACCAGCCTCATGGTGAGTCCGGCAGGGGCCGCGGGCACGCAGGGACCCTTTCCCCACACCCCGTGCCCATAGCAGTTGCGGGGGGCAGTGCCAGGGTGCTGCCGTGCCCCCCCTCACCTGCTCCCCCTCCCCAGGAGACCGTGCAGGTCCTGCAGGCCAAGGTCAACATCCTGGACGTGGCAGTGCTGGACCAAGTGGAGGCCCGGCTGCAGGTGAGGGGGGCGGCGGGGGGAGCTGCGCGGCGGGTGTCACGGGGCCGTGGCAGAGCCGCGGGACGGCACTGCCCGCGGCCGGGAGATCGGCGGTGGGCACTGCTGGATCTGGGGGCTCACATCTGCTCCCCCTCCCCAGAGCGTCCTGGGGAAGGTGAATGAAATCGCCAAGCACAAGGCAACCGTGCAAGACGCCGACACCCAGAGCAAGGTAAGAGCCGCTGGGGGGGCCCCCAGAGGCAACCCCGGCGTGGCGGGGGATATACGGAGCCCCCCTCCAGGCTGTGCTGACCCCCCCGCACACTCTTCTTGCCCTGCCCCGTCCCCCAGATCCACCAGATCTATGAGACGATGCAGCGCTGGGACCCCGTGGCCAGCACCCTGCCCGACGTCGTGCAGAGGCTGGTGACCCTCAGGGACCTGCACGAGCAAGGTGAGGGGCTGGGGGGGACGTTGGGGACAGTGGCCGGGCGTGACGGGGAGCAGCTCACGGGGGGCACTGCTCCCCCCCCCCCACTGAGCCTTCTCGTCCCTCCCAGCCACACGGTTCGGGCAGGTCCTCGTGCACTTGGACACCACGCAGCAGGAGATAGCCGGTGCTCTCAAGGACAACACCGTGCTGCTGGCGGAGGTGGGGCCCACCGAGACCCACCTGCTGGGGTGGAGTGGGGAGGGGCGGGGTTGGGGTCCCCCTCCTGCTCCCCCTGCTCACCCCTTCCCCACGCCCCCCCCACCCCAGGTCCAGAAGACAATGAAGGAAAACCTGGCCATCGTAGAGGACAACTTTGCGGACATCGATGCCCGCATCAAGCGGCTGCAGCAGTGAGAGCACCCTGCAGACCCCCCCCGCACCGGGCGTCCCTGCCCCCCCGGGCCCCTGGGAATCCCTCCCTCCCGCCGCAGGTACCAGCCCCTGCTTGTGGGTACCCTGGCTCTGGCCCCTGCCCAGTGTGGGGTCTGGAGGGGTCCTCCCCGCCCCTCCGTGCCCACCTCAGGGGGGGACGGGACGGTCTCTGTGCCCCCCAGCTTCACCCCAATAAATGGCTCAGCTCCAAGTGCATCGTGTCGACGTCTCCTTCGGGCTGTGGGGCACGAGTGGGGCCTGGCAGCCGCGTTTTAAATGCATCTTTTAAGGGTGTGTAACTCCCCCCTCAAGGGGAAAGCTTCGACCCACAGGGGAACGTCTGTTCTCGTCGTTGCGACCCCTGGGCAGTGGGCAGTGTTGGGGGGGCGGGGATGATCCCGAGGGGGTGGGCACGGCCCAGGCCTGGGGCGTGTGGCCCCCAGGCTGTGGGAGATGATTATTACTGGTACTGGGGGATGAGAAGGGGGGAACCTTGTTTTTGGTGAGGGAGAGGCTTGCGCTAAACTAACCCTGAGTGGATCCAGCCGTTGGGCCGCGACACCCCCCATGCCTGAGGTAATGGGGGCAGTGGGACCCCCCCCAACATGGGGCATAGGCGCTGGGGATGGACCCCGCGGCTGCCTCCCCTAGCACCAATCCAGCCTCCCCTAGCACCAATCCAGCCCCCCAGCACGGGGGATTGCCGGGAGTGGGGCCGCCAGTAACACTGGTGGGTTCAAGCCCCATGGGCAGGTGCGGGGCCATGGCCTCGCTGGGGCGACGGGGAGGTGGTGGGATGGCTGCCAGCACGGGGGGACATGGGGTGGGCAAGGCTGAGGCGCTGAGGCCACCTTTGCCTCCATCTCGACCAGCCCCACCTGCCGTCAGGAATCCCAGGTCACAGAGGCCGCGGGAAAGGCTGGAGCAAGGCCGACGTAGCCTTGGCAGGAAGGGGTCAGGGCAGGGAAGACTCCAGGAAACGGGACTGACGAAGCACCGGCACAGGTGACCCCCAAAATGACACAGGGGTCCCTGCTCGGAGCTCACCCCGGGGGCAATCCCATGGGTGGGAGTGGGGAGACCCGCCATGTGACCCAGCCCATGTGCCCTCCGAGCCTTCCCCCCCCCCCGTCTCCCCCTCCAGCACCCCACACGTGTGCTGCCCTTGTGTGGCCACCCCTGTGTCTCCCCTCCCATGCATCCCCCCCCTTGCTTCCCCCACTGAGTGCACCCCTGGGCCCTGCCATGTCCCCCTGACCCCCCCAATGGGATCTGTATCCGCACCCACCCTGCAAGCTGCTCTTGTGAAACCCATTACTGACCCCTCATTAATGTCTCCCTACTTTACTGCTCCCGTTACCGGCCCCCGGCCGCGGCTGACCCCAAGTACGCCGACCTGCCCGGCATTTTGAATGCAGGGGCGAGCTGGGGGGGATTGGGGGGGTCTGAGGGGGTCAGGGGATCTTGGAGAGAATGAGGGAATCACGGGGATCTGGGGGGTGTCTGAGGGGATCTGAGAGGATCAGACTGGGTCTGGGGGAGAATGAGGGGATTAGCAGGATTTGGAGGGGTTAGAGGGAGTCTGAGGGTGTCGAGGGGACTTGAGGGGCAGCGAAGCGAGCAGGGCTGGCCAGCCCCCCGGCCCCGGCCCTTGGCACAGGCGGTGCTCGACGGGCAGCACACGGAGGACGGGGGGGCCCGTTGAGGTGAGTTCACTCCATAACCCAACGCCAAATGACGGTGGGGTCCCGCAGCCCAGCCCTGTGCCGGGGCCCATCACACCCGGGCTGTGGCCATTATCTGTGGGGCTGCCGTGCAGAGGCTTGGCTGTGGGGTGACAGCGGGGCTGGCATGGCACAATGGGTGTTTTCCTCCAGTGCACTGGCACTTCTCCCAGTCACCATGAGTCTTCGAACATTGTCGAGAGTGGCCTTGCGATGCCATCAGCCAGACTGCACAGAGGGGCACAGGGGTTCTGGGGGTTGGTTAACTTAAGTTAAAAGAGGCATTTAAAACGCGGCTGCCAGGCCCCACTCGTGCCCCACAGCCCGAAGGAGACGTCGACACGATGCACTTGGAGCTGAGCCATTTATTGGGGTGAAGCTGGGGGGCACAGAGACCGTCCCGTCCCCCCCTGAGGTGGGCACGGAGGGGCGGGGAGGACCCCTCCAGACCCCACACTGGGCAGGGGCCAGAGCCAGGGTACCCACAAGCAGGGGCTGGTACCTGCGGCGGGAGGGAGGGATTCCCAGGGGCCCGGGGGGGCAGGGACGCCCGGTGCGGGGGGGGTCTGCAGGGTGCTCTCACTGCTGCAGCCGCTTGATGCGGGCATCGATGTCCGCAAAGTTGTCCTCTACGATGGCCAGGTTTTCCTTCATTGTCTTCTGGACCTGGGGTGGGGGGGGCGTGGGGAAGGGGTGAGCAGGGGGAGCAGGAGGGGGACCCCAACCCCGCCCCTCCCCACTCCACCCCAGCAGGTGGGTCTCGGTGGGCCCCACCTCCGCCAGCAGCACGGTGTTGTCCTTGAGAGCACCGGCTATCTCCTGCTGCGTGGTGTCCAAGTGCACGAGGACCTGCCCGAACCGTGTGGCTGGGAGGGACGAGAAGGCTCAGTGGTGGTGGGGGAGCAGTGCCCCCCGTGAGCTGCTCCCCGTCACGCCCGGCCACTGTCCCCAATGTCCCCCCCAGCCCCTCACCTTGCTCGTGCAGGTCCCTGAGGGTCACCAGCCTCTGCACGACGTCGGGCAGGGTGCTGGCCACGGGGTCCCAGCGCTGCATCGTCTCATAGATCTGGTGGATCTGGGGGACGGGGCAGGGCAAGAAGAGTGTGCGGGGGGGTCAGCACAGCCTGGAGGGGGGCTCCGTATATCCCCCGCCACGCCGGGGTTGCCTCTGGGGGCCCCCCCAGCGGCTCTTACCTTGCTCTGGGTGTCGGCGTCTTGCACGGTTGCCTTGTGCTTGGCGATTTCATTCACCTTCCCCAGGACGCTCTGGGGAGGGGGAGCAGATGTGAGCCCCCAGATCCAGCAGTGCCCACCGCCGATCTCCCGGCCGCGGGCAGTGCCGTCCCGCGGCTCTGCCACGGCCCCGTGACACCCGCCGCGCAGCTCCCCCCGCCGCCCCCCTCACCTGCAGCCGGGCCTCCACTTGGTCCAGCACTGCCACGTCCAGGATGTTGACCTTGGCCTGCAGGACCTGCACGGTCTCCTGGGGAGGGGGAGCAGGTGAGGGGGGGCACGGCAGCACCCTGGCACTGCCCCCCGCAACTGCTATGGGCACGGGGTGTGGGGAAAGGGTCCCTGCGTGCCCGCGGCCCCTGCCGGACTCACCATGAGGCTGGTGCCCTTCAGCCCCACCAGCAGCGGGTTCTGCGGGGAAGGAGAGTGCGTCAGTGGGGCAGGACGGGGGGCAGGAGCCCCGTGGCAGGGCAGGAGCCCCGGCCCCTCACCTGGCTGTCGGGCTCGCACC
Source organism: Phalacrocorax carbo (assembly GCF_963921805.1). NCBI lineage: Eukaryota > Metazoa > Chordata > Aves > Suliformes > Phalacrocoracidae > Phalacrocorax > Phalacrocorax carbo. The sequence goes on from NC_087539.1 coordinate 3,355,352, forward strand.
GCACCGTCGCCTCCAGCTGCGCCAGCCGCTTCTCCAGCTCCGCCATCTGGGGGGAGACGAGGGGGGTGAGCCGGCAGGGCACCCCGTTTTGGGGCCAGGCGCAGCGTGCCCCCCCTCCCCACGCTCACCTTGGCGGTCTGGGCAAACTGCTCCTGCTCTGGCCTCCAGTACAGCTCAAAGGTGACGGCGTCTCCGGTGGGCGCCGGGGCTTTGGCGGGGCTCTTCCCCGGCGCCGCCTTGCTGCACTTTGCCACCTCCAGCTGCTGCAGCAGGCGCCTGGGCAGGGGGAAAGGTGGGCGCGGGGCCCCGGCACCGCCCCGCGCAGCTGCTGGCATCCGCCCCCGGCTCCCCGCGCTGCGCCCCGAATCCCGGCACCCCACTCACTTGGCCAGGGCACCGTCGGGGTCCGCAAAGTCGATGGCTGCGGTGGGGCCCAGCAGCTTCTCCAGGTGGCTGGAGACCAGATGCTGCTTCAGGCCCTCCACCTGCCTGGCCAAGGCCATGGGCGTCAGCTCCTCCTCCGCCGCCGACTCCTTCACCGAGCTCTGGGGCGGGGGGAAGGCGGCCACGTCACCCCCCGGCACAGCCTCCCCACGGCCCCCAGGGCAGGGGGGATGCTCACCTGGATCTGCTCCACCTCCCTGACCAGCTCCTGCACCTCGTGCTGCAGCCGCCGGTACCGCTGCTGGGGCGTCTCTTTGGCACCAAGGCCCTCGCCGAGCTGCAGAGGGAGCAAGAGGGGGGTCAGGCGGGGGCTCACGGCCCGACCGCGGCACCAGGCACCCAGGGCAGGGGGTGGCCGGGACGCTGGTACCCGGCTCCCCTCGGTGCCCACCCAAACCTGCGCAAAAAGGCAAGAAAAGGGAGCGAGCAGGGAGAACCAGCGGGTGAGGCCCCCGACAGACAGGTCGGAGCAGCCCCATGCCCCCAGGAACCGGGTCCTCATGGGGGGCTTCAGGGAGCCCTGCTGGAGGGGCAGCACAGCGGGACACAAGCAGTCCAGGAGGGCCATCAGTGCCTCGACGACAACATCCTCCTCCAAGTGACCGAGGGAGGAGCCAGCGAGGAGGAGAGGGGCTCCGCCGAGCTCCTCTTCACCAGCGAGGGGATGGGATGTGGAGGGCCAAGGCAGCCTGGGCTGCAGCGACCACGAGGTGGTGGAGCTGGGGATGCTGGGGGCGGGGAGGAGGGGGCTCAGAGCCCGGGGCTTCGGGAGAGCAGACTCTGGCCCCTTCGAGGGTCTGCTTGGCAGAGTCCCCTGGCGTGAGGCAACGGAGGGAAGAGGGGCCCAACAAAGGTGGCTGAGGTTCAAGCATCCCCCCCGCCAAGCTCCAGAGCGCTCCGTCGCAGCGAGTGGGCAGTCGGGGAAGAGAGGCAGGAGGCTGCCCAGGGGAACAGGAGCTCCTGGGCAACGCCAGGCACGGAAAGGAGGGAGGCAGAGCCTGGAGCAGGGGCAGGGAACCGGGAGGGATGGAGACATTGCCCGAGCGGCCAGGGATGGCGTTAGGAAAGCCACAACCCAGCTGGAATTCAGCCTGGCCAGGGATGTCCAAGGCAACAAGAAGGGCTTGTGTAAGCGCTCAGGTGAGAGAAGGACGGCGAGTGGAAATGGGGGCCCGGTGCTGAACGAGACGTGGGACCTGGGGACACGGGAGGCGGGAAAGGCTGAGGCACTGAAGGCTGCTTTTGCCTCTGCCTCCACCAGCCCCACCTGCCGTCAGGAATCCCAGGTCACAGAGGCTGCGGGAAAGGCTGGAGCAAGGCAGACGTAGCCTTGGCGGAAAGGGGTCAGGGCAGGGAAGACTCCAGGAAAGGGGACAGACAGAAGCGCCGGGCACAGACGGGATGCACCCGCCAGGGCTGAGGGATCTGGCTGATGGCGTTGCAAGGCCACCCGTGACCATCTCTGACGGGTCACTGGGAGAAGCGCCAGCCTGGCGTCATGTTGGAATGTCACCCCCGACTTCAAGCAGGTCAGGGAGGACCCGGGCAACCACGGCCGGTCAGCCTCACCTTCTCCCTGGGAAGGTGATGGAGCAGCTCGTCCTGGAAACCATTTCCAGGAGCATGAACGACAGAAGCACCGTCAAGAGAAATCAGCCTGGCTTCCCCGAGGGCAGTCGTGCCCGACCACCTCGATAAACTCCTACAACGCAACGACTGGCCTGGCAGACGAGGAGAGCAGCGGGGATTGTCTACCGGGAGTTCAGGGAAGCCCCGGGCACTGTCTCCCACGGGCTCCTCCAAGAGCAGCTGCTGACGCCGGGGCGGGACGAGCAGGCAGTGAGGTGCTGTGGAATGGCCGGACAGCCAAGACAGAGGGTGGTGGGCATCGGCCCAGCGTCTAGTTGGGGGCCAGCAACGACCGGTGTAGGCCAGGGGTCAGTGCTGGCTCCGGTCCTCTCTAGCATCTCCCTTAACGCTCTGGGTGATGGGGCAGGGCGAACCCTCAGCGGGTTTGCAGGAGACCCCTCGCTGGGAGCAGGGGCTGAGGCGCCAGAGGGTCGTGCTGCCGTCCAGAGGGACCTGCACAGGCTGGAGAAACAGGCCAACAGCAACCTCATGGAGTTCAAGGGCGGGAGGTGCAAAGTCCGGCTCGTGGGGAGGAGCAACCCCGGCCCCGGGATGCGCTGGGGCTCCCCAGCTGGACGCAGCTCTGTGGAAAAGGCCGCGGGTCCCTGGCGGGCACCGAGCTAAACGTGATGCGGCAGAGAAGGCTAACGATGTCCTGGGCAGCACGAGCGGCGTTGTGGTCGAGGGAGGGGATCCTTCCCCTCTCCGCAGCACTGCTGGGGCCGCTCCTGGCGTGCCCTGTCCCGTGCTGGGCTCCCCAGTACGAGAGACACGGACATAGCGCAGAGAGTCCAACAAGTGGCCGCCGCGATGCTGACGGGGCTGCAACATCTCTCCTCTGAGGAAAGGCTGAGAGAGCTGGCACTGCTCAGCCCGGAGGAGGGACGGCTCGGGGGGGATCTTCCCAATACCTGCAGGGAGGGCGCCGAGAGGACGGAGCCTGGCTCGTCTCAGCGGTGCCCAGTGCCAGGAGCAGAGAGGCCACGGGCACAAACCGAAGCGCGGGAGGTTCCCCCTGAACACCAGGGAACACATTTTTCCTGCGAGGGCCACCTCGCACTGGCACAGGCTGCCCGGGGAGACGGTGGAGTCTCCGTCCTTGGAGCTATTCTGAAGCCATCTGGACGCGGTCCCGGGCAACCAGGCCTAGGTGGCCCTGCTTGAGCAGGGCTTGGACCAGATGACCTCCAGAGGCCCCTTCCCACCTCCAGCGCTCCGAGATTCCGCGTGACTTGTGGCCCTGGGCAGGGACGTCGCTGTGGGGTGGGTGGGGACGAGGGACCGTGCGCCGGGGTGGCTCACATCCCCGTGCGCTCGGGACTCACCATTTCATACTCCCCAGACTCGTAGCCCGTTGTCCTGCTCTTGCTGACGCTGTCAGAGAAGTCTGGAAGAGGAAGAGCAGGGCGTCACCCCAGAACCCCGGGGCGGCTGTGCCCTCCGTGGGGTGGGCTCAGGGAGCCAGGCTGCCCACAGCCCACCCTTCCCCGGCCCCCCCGGCTCACCCACTCCCTTGGTGCCCAGGCGCTTGTCCCTGAACTTCTCGTACGCAGCGTTGGGGTTGATGATGAGGTGCTCCACGCTGGTGCTGGTGAGCTCCTCCTGCACACAACGCTCAGCATTAGGGACGCGGCAGCCGCGGGGGTCGTTGGCAGAGCCGCCGCCTCCCTGCAGCGCCGGCGGCCGCCCAGGGCCGCTGGGGAGAGGATGGACAGTAACGGGGGGCGAAGGCGGCCCCGTCCCCCCCAGGACAGAGGCACAGCCCCAGGGACCGACAGGCAGGGACAGAGCCAGGCAAAGGGTCTGCCCAGGGCAGCGGGGGCTGTCCGGGACGCGGCGCATCCCCAGGGCCTGCCGCAGGGAGATCGGACCCTGGCCCGGCCCGGCCGGCAGGAAACCCCCCCGAGGGCGCGGTGGCGCGGCCAGAGGTGCAAGTGTACGGCGAGGCGTGAAACCTTCGGGCAGCCCCACGACCAGTATCGGGCAACCTGCTGCTGAGCCCACACGTGTCGTGGGCAGCCGGGGCGGCCCCCGGCCCAGCAGGGCTGGAACTGCCCCGCGGCCGCGTTTCGGGGTGGCTCCCACCACCCGGGGGGCGTTGTGGGACTTCAACCCCTCAAAGGGCAAACGGGCTTAGCCTGGAGAGCCTGGCAGGGCGAGTGCGGACGGGGAGTCTGGGCTCTCCTGGCCTCACACCGCGGTCGGGTGACCCCGACCCAGCAGGACTCTGCGGGAGGCACCCAAAGGACCCCCCCCACCTGCTGCCCTGGGCCACGGCAGCCCGCTTCCAGCCCCCGCAACCGGCCGTGGCCTGACACGCTTTTGGGGAGCCCTGGCGCACTGCAGATGGAGAAGAAGGGGTGAGAGCAGCGGGAGCAGCGGGAGCAGCGTTGGGGGGAGCCCTCCGGCTGGGGGAGGCAGCGGCGAGCGCCCGCGAGCAGAGCGCAGGGTTACGGCGGCCGACAGACGGGCTCTTACCAGCTCCTTGTGTTTCCCAGAGGTGAGAAAGTCAGAGCAAGGTTAGGAGCAGAGGGGGGAGAGAGAGACAAAAATCGCGTTAGAAGGTTGGCCCCATGCGCGGCCCGCCGTCACCCACGTCCCTGCGCCGAGGCCGTGCCAGGGTGGCCCCGCTGCCCCGCGCGAGGGCTCAGGAGCCATGCGGGATGCAGGGGCCGCCAGCGCGGAGGCGAGGGCAGCGGTGGGGGGGCAGCGGCTGTGAGACAGGGGGGCAGCGGGGGGGGCTGGACCCCTCAGCCGGGCGCCCCAGGGCAGCCGGGGCTGGGGACGGCCTGGTGGCGGCTGCTGCGAGGGCTGGTCAAGGCGCCCAGAGAAAGCGTGGGAGCAGGATGCGCCCCGAGTCTGGGGGCGCCACGGCCAAGCCCCGCGCGGATAACCTCCCTCCAGCTCCAGCTTCTTTCCCCTGGGGGGGATGTGAGCAGAGCCTGGGGCAGGACGGGCCCCCACGGAGCAGCCCCAGGCCTGGCACTTCCCCGGGGCTCCAGGGGGTAGAGGGAGGCAACAGCTGCGGTCCGGGGGGCTAAACCCCCACGCCGGTCCCAGGAGGGGCACAAGCTGTGCCCTGCTTTGCAGCCAGCCCCGTGCGGCACTCGCAGCAGGGGTGGGGGCTCGGCGCGGCCTCCCTCGCCTGCCCGTGCCCTGCCTGCCCCGCAGCGTGCTGCAAGGCTTGGCAGGATGGGCTGCGGCGGGATGGCAGCGACCGCCCCTGGGCAGCACCCCTCTGCGCAGGCAGCGTCGCTGGGGAGGGCACGGGGCCGCCGGGGCGGGAGCGCGGCGTGGCCCAGACCCGTCGTGGGGGGCCGGGGGTCCCTGGGGTCCCGAAGGACAAGGAGGGCAGTGTGTGCAGGCAGGCAGGGCAGATGCAAAGAGGGCACGGGAGAGCAGGGAGGCAGCGGCAGCACCACGTCGCACCCGGGGACGCACAGCTGCTGCCGGCTGCCTCCCCTCCGCCCCACGGCGCGGTGACCCACAGCCGGGACCAGGCGACGCAGCGACAGGCAGCAGCTACGGGACCCCCTGCACATCTACCGCATGCAAAACGCAACGCAAAGGGCATGCAACACTGAAGGAGCAAACGGGCTTACTTGTGCAAACTAGTGTCCAGGCAAGGTGGGGAGCAGGGAGGGGAAGAGCGGTGGGAAACTCAGGTCAGTTCAGCGCGTGAGAGCCAAGAAACACAACGAAGCTGCGCGAGGGACTCCCGCCAGAGGAGATGACAGCACTTAAACCCCGGCAACCCTTCCCCTCTGCCTGCAACGGGGCCGCAGGGCAGCGAAAACACTGCGGGAGGCACTGCTGCGGCGCCGCTCTATTCTTGGGCACCGTTTTGGTGTGACCGAGGCCTGACGGGGGCAACTTTGGGTGGAAACAACCCGTTTCAGTCCATCTCGATGCCCTGGCTCTTGCGAGGGATCTCTCTGCCCCCCTCATAACCACGTCCAGGTGCCTGGCGTGCCCCTGCCCGCCTGCAGCGTACGGTGCCACGCCAGCCCATGCTGGTGGGGACACACCGACCCCGCGTCCCCCACAAACGCTGGCTGTGCCGCGGGGAGGAGCCGCGTCTCGCCTGTGCGCTGCCGAGGCCTGGCTGCCCCCTCACTGGGAGCGTGCGCCGGCGGAGCGGGGCCGGGGGGGACCCGGCAGCCATCTGGGCCGTGAGCCACAAGCACCCGTCGGCTTTCAGCCTCGCTGGCAGAGCCGGGGGTCACCACGCAGCACCAGCTGCGCCCCTCGTGCCGTGCTGGCCTTGAGGACGGGCCCCGCTGTCACCCCACGTCCAAGCCTCTGCACGGCAGCCCCACAGATAATGGCCACAGCCCGGGTGTGATGGGCCCCGGCGCAGGGCTGGGAGCTGGGTTATGGGGCGAACCCGCCTCAACGGGCCCCCCTCGTCCTCCATGTGCTGCCCATGGAGCACCGCCTGTGCCAAGGGCCGGGGCCGGGGGGCTGGCCAGCCCTGCTCGCTTCGCTGCCCTCGGCCGCATTTCGCAGGGTGCGGATGCTGGGGTTGGGGACGGCCACCCTGCACGGGCGGGGGGCTGCGCCCCGGCCTCGCTTCTCGGCCCCCAAAGCACCGGCAGCCTGTGGGATGGGGGTGCCGCCTCGCTGGCACACGGCACGGGGGGACGTGGCGCCGCAGGGGCGCGTGCGGGGACAGGAGCCGTTTCCCTGCGGCGGTGCTGGTCCCGCCGCGCCGGGTGGCTGCGGGATGGGGCACGGGCACAGTCGCTCGCCCCCCATCCCGCGGCACGGCACCCCCAGCCCTTACCGCCTCGAACTCAGCCTGGTCATCCTCGGGCAGGTCGCTGGTCTCGTACACGTCGGGCTCGTTCCAGGCCTGGGGCGGAAACGGGCTCCGCTGAAACCCCAGCTCTCCGCGGCGCTTTATTATCCCTTTGTGATCAAATACCCCGCAACCGCCCCAAACTGCTTCCGATGCCCCCCAGCCCAGGGACACCCGCGGCACCTCCCTGCCCCCACGACCTCCGTCTCCCCAAAGACTCCACATCCCTCTGGGCACCCCTGACGTCCCCAAACTCCCCACACCCTCCCCCGTCCCCCCGACACCTCCAAATGCCCGGGGCCCTGGCAGGTACCCCCACTCCCACAATCGCCCCCAATACCCCGGGCACTCCCAACCCCCCGACACGCCTGTCCCCCCCCCAGACAGTCCCCACTTCCCCCCAGCTCCCCAAACACCCACTGCAGCCCCGCCTCCTCCGATCCCCCGGACACCCCAAATGCCTCCGACCGCCCTGGGTGCCCCCTCCAACACCCTCCATTCCCCTGACACCCCCAGTCTCCCCAGGTGCTCCATTTACTGACCGGGAGCCCCCCCAAGCCCCTCGGTCCCCATCAATCCCCCCAGTTTCCCCAGAGCCCCCAGCTCCACCAGACCCTCTGGATCCCCTCAGACCCGCCACAACCCACTCAGACCCCCCCAAATCCCCCTGGTCCCCTCATTCTCCCCCAGGCCCCCGGATCCCCTCAGACCCCCTGTGATCTTCTCAGACACCCCCAGACCTCCCCGATCCCCTCAGACCACCTCAATCTCCCCCAAGCCCCCTGCTCCCGTCAGACTCCCCATCCCCCAATTCCCTCATACTCCCCAAAATCACCCCCATCCCCTCATTTTCTCCCAGCCTCCCCCGATCCCCTCAGACCCCCTTTGATTCCCTGTCCCCCTGCTCCCCTCAGACCCCAAGGGCCCCCCATCCCCACAGACACCCCAATTCCCTCAGACCCCCCCCCCAAATCCCCCTGATCCCCTCATTCTCCCCCAGGTCCCGCGGATCCCCTCAGACCCCCAGGCCCCCCCCCGATCCCCCGATCCGCTCCCGCACTCACGATGCCGGGCAGGTCGGCGTACTTGGGGTTGGCCATGGCCGGGGTCGGTAACGGGGGGTCGGTAACGGGGGGGGCGGTAACGGGGGGGGCGGTAACGGGGGGTCGGTAACGGGGGCCGGGGCCGAGCAGGGCCGGAGCGGGCGCGGCGAGTCTCGCGAGAGCAGCGGGCGGGGCCCGCGCGGGGGCGGGGCCTGCGGGGGGCGGGGCCTGCGGGGGGGCGGGGCCCGCGCGGGGGCGGGGGGGGCGCTGCCGCCCTCTCGCCATCCCTCCCAGTTCCCTGCCCCTGCTCCAGGCTCTGCCTCCCTCCTTTCCGTGCCTGGCGTTGCCCAGGAGCTCCTGTTCCCCCGGGCAGCCTCCTGCCTCTCTTCCCCGACTGCCCACTCGCTGCGACGGAGCGCTCTGGAGCTTGGCGGGGGGGATGCTTGAACCTCAGCCACCTTTGTTGGGCCCCTCTTCCCTCCGTTGCCTCACGCCAGGGGACTCTGCCAAGCAGACCCTCCAAGGGGCCAGAGTCCGCTCTCCCGAAGCCCCGGGCTCTGAGCCCCCTCCTCCCCGCCCCCAGCATCCCCAGCTCCACCACCTCGTGGTCGCTGCAGCCCAGGCTGCCTTGGCCCTCCACATCCCATCCCCTCGCTGGTGAAGATGAGCTCGGCGGAGCCCCTCTCCTCCTCGCTGGCTCCTCCCTCGGTCACTTGGAGGAGGATGTTGTCGTCGAGGCACTGATGGCCCTCCTGGACTGCTTGTGTCCCGCTGTGCTGCCCCTCCAGCAGGGCTCCCTGAAGTCCCGCCTGGGTCTCTAAGGGCTCTGCCCCAAAAGAGGGATGAAAGACCCCCAGATAGGGTGGCCAGAAGACCCCCCCTACCCCCGCTCTGGGAGGCCTGGAGCTGGCTTTGATGCTTTGCCAGCGCTGCTCAGCACCAGCCAAATCATGGGGGGGTGACCAGCGCTGCACCAGCCACAGGCCGGAGACCCAGGTTCCCACCAGGGCTGCAATGGAGACAAACACCCCCCACCCAGCCAGCCCCTGCTAACAGGGCCTTCCATCTCCTGCAGCACTGTGCCCCACCAGTTCCCTGAGGTGGCAGCACTGGCTCTTCCCAGCGTCTCCCCACCATGCTGAGGGGTTGTGGGGGGTGTCTTGGAGCTGGGGGTGACCCTAAAGTCTTGCACCATGCTATCCTCCTTGGGAGGGTCCCCACAATCAGGCTGGGTGGAGGCCCCCCTTCTCCCCAGGGAACCCACCCAGCCTGTCCAGGGCCCTGCTGCCACCTCCCCAGGGTCCCCCAACCTTGCTGACCTGCAGGGTCACGTGGCGCCCCCACCCCCCAGTTTCACCTCCCATGGTGGCTGTTAGGATTTACATCCACTGGCCACTGTAACAGGGACTGTCCCGGGGAGCCACCGGTGAATGTCAGGTCTGAGGGAAGGTTTCCAGTTGCTCTTGGATTAGGTATCACGCCCAGCCTGAGCAGGGTGCCTCCAGAGAGGGACCCCTGCCCCATATTGCACCCCTGCCCCACCCATCACCCGATTGCCAAGTCCAACCCCTTCATTCCGGTCAGTGGGCTCTTGATTTCTCACTGGGTTTCACTTTTTCCGAGGTGACCTTGTTCTCTTGGGATTGGACCTGTTGCAGCGGGGCCAGAGGGGGCACAGAAATGCTCCGAGGGCCGGAGCCCCCCTGCTGCGAGGCCGGGCTGGGAGAGCTGGGGCTGTGCAGCTGGGGAAGGGGAGGCTGCGGGGAGACCTTATTGCGGCCTCCCAGTGCTCAAAGGGGGTTATAAGAAAGATGGGACAGTTTTTAGCAGGGCCTGCAGTGACAGGACAAGGGGTGACGGTTTTAAACTAAAAGAGGGGAGATTCGTACTGGATCTAAGGATAAAATATTTTACGCTGAGGGCGGTGAGACCCTGGCAGAGGCTGCCTGGGGGGTGGTGGGTGCCCCATCCCTGGCCATGTTCAAGGTCAGGCTGGCCGGGGCTCGGGGCAACCCGCTCTGGTGGGAGATGTCCCTGCTTGCGCCGGGGGTTGGACGGGGTGACCCGTAAAGGTCCCTCCCGACCCCAGCCCTGCTGTGATTCCATTAATCATTTCCTCAGTCCTTCTCGCCTTCGTCCCGCTCCCACCTGCCGGATTCTGCGAGTTTTGGGTTTGCAGTATGAGTTTTCCCAGACAGTTTGGGCTCAGCCAGCTCCTGCTGCCTGAGGCCCCAGCTCCTGCAGCTGCTGGCACTGAGCTGCTCCTGCAACCCGAGGCCCGTCAGGGAGCAGAGCATGGTTCGTCAGACTTCTGTCATGACCCCAGTGCCTCTTGCATGGGGGTCCCTGCACACCCGCACCTTGGCAGGGCAGGTCCCCTCACACCGTGGGAGCCGCGTGGGATCTGGAAGTAGCCTTTAGGCAACTCAGTAGGACCCAAAACACCCCAGTGGTATCATACATGGGCTGTTTTGCTCCCAAACCCAAGGCTGCTGCCAAGAAAAATAACTCTGTCCTGTGCAGAGCAGTAAAGTGGGGTCCTGCACAACCACCCCCCATCACATGGGGGTCCTGCACAACCACCCCTCATCACATGGGGGTCCTGCACAACCACCCCCATCACACAGGGGTCCTGCACAACCACCCCTATCGCACAGGGGACTTGCAGAACCACCCCCATCTCATGGGGGTCCTGCACAATCACCCCCATCACACAGGGGTCCTGCACAACCACCCCCATCACATGGGCGTCCTGCACAACCACCCCCAACACACAGGGTCCTGCACAAGCACTGCCATCACAGGGGGGTCCTGCACAATCCCCACCACTGCACAAGGATCCCTACATGCCAGCCCCCGTTGCACAGAGGACTTGCACACCAGCTCCCATTACACAAGGATCCCTGTGCACCCACCCCTCACCGCACAGGGGTCCCTGCACAGCCACCCCCATTGCATGGGGGTCCCCACGCGCTGACCCCACTGCACAGGGATCACTGCATGCCAACCCAATTGTGCAAGGGTCTTCGTGCACTGGGCCCCCATTGCACGGGGGTCTCCGCACACTGACATCCAGTTGCATAAGTGTCCCTGCACAATCGCCACCATTGCACGGGGGTCCCCACACACTGCCACTGCCACTGCAGGGAGTGGGGCTGGGGGGGGCTGTGTGCCCTGGGTGGGACTGGTGAGGGGAGCTGGGGAGGCTCTGTGCCCTGGGGGACAGGGAATGAGGCTGGGGGGGGCCTGTGTGCCCTGGGGACACAGGGGAGTGGGGCTGGGGGGGGCTGTGTGCCCTAGGGGGACTGGGAACTGGAGCTGGGGGGGACTGTGGTCCCCAAGGAGCTGGGGAATAGGGCTGTGAGCACTGGGTGGGACTGGGGAGTGGGGCTGGGAGTTGCATGCCAGCCTGGGGGGGCTGCAAGCTCAGAGGGGGTGCTGGGAGCTGTGGGGGTCCCACACCTTTCCCTGCCCACCCCAGTCTGCCCAGTCGCCAGCCCAGTGTCACACATGAGGAACCTCAAAGGAGCGGATTTTGCCCCCCAGCTGGACAGCCAGGAGGGCATAGAGAAGCTGCTCCTCGAGCTGAAGGTGAGCTGGGGACTGAGGGGCTCTGCTGCGGCACCGTGGGGAAGGGTGACCCTCCCCCGAGGGCCCTGGGCTGGGTGCCGGGGGTCTGACACCCTCCCCTGCCCAGAAACACCTCTTACCCTTCCAGGGCAATGCCAGCCAGGCCTCCCGGCTGCGGAAAAGCCAGGTCTGCGACAAAGTCCTGCGGCTGTGTGTCGAGCGGATGGCCGAGCCGGGGGGCTCGCCGGCACTTGCCGCCAGCGTGGCAGCCGCAGCCGAGGCAGCGTGCCAGGGCTACCTGAGCGCCGCGCCGCAGCCCGCTGCTCTACACCTGGAGAAGATCCTCTACCACCTGCTGAGGAACGTGGCCGGCCGCGGGAGCGGCGGTGCCTGCTGGAGGGTGGCCGACCTCCTCCGTGCCCGGCTGCTGACCTACCGCCCCGGCCAGGCACCCTCCAAGGACTTCGCGGCCATCGCCTACAGCAGCTTCAGCGTGCTCTGGAGAGGGGCCGACACGCTGGCCGAGCCCGACCGGCCGCAGGAGGAGGGTAGAGCCGTCCTCTTGGCCCGTCTGCGAGCCCTGCGCTTCCTCCTGCTGCGTGAGGAGTGTGGAATAATCGCTGGAGGTGACTTAGAAGTTAAACTTATGTTTCTAGATAAGGTACAGCATTGAAGAAGCTGTCAGGGTGGAGTGCAGCTGATGTGTGAGGAATCCATTCCACCGAAGTTCCCCAGTAACCACCGATGTCGGCAGTGCCAGGAGAACTTGGTGTACTGACTCCAAGAGGAGCTGTCTGGAGGGTGGAGCGGTGCGGAGGCATCGCGGCCAGGGTCAGTGAGAAATGGGAACTTGAGGTACCATGGAGCTGGCACGCTGCGTATTTGCCACCCTGGGCCAACAGTCCGTCATACTTTTGACAAAATGATGTCCTTTTGGTGAACTTTGCTCATTATAATATCATTATAGTAGCAAAACACACCTCCATCCAAAAAGTTACCCGCCTCTAAGGTGTGACCACCCCTCACTGGGCATGCGTTTGGAATTTCTTCTAGTCTACGCTTTTAAAAGTAAAGGGAGGAAAATTTACACCAATCATAATACAGGTTTGTATGACCAGAGTCACTCAAGCTCCACCTGAAAGACAAAAAATAGCATAAAATGTGTGAAGAGAAAGAGGGTGTTAGGGAAGATACCATCGCGTACCACTCTGACTTCTGGGACCTGTTGATGGGCTGAGCCTCTCTTCCCCCCCACTGGGATGCCTTTGGGTAAGACTGGAAACCTCTACAGAGTCACTTTAAATCTCTAACGCATTAGAGTCGCTTCACATTAGAGTTGCTTCATGTTTGTTCTGCGTAAATCTCTAAGGCATTGGAGTCGCCTTGTAAATCTCCATTGTGCAGAGTCGCCTCATATTCATTTAGCACACTTGTAGCCTAGCATGTCTTTGGCATTTATGTGTGTCTTGTAACCAGCAATCTTATCATCGGCAATCCAAAGAACCTGTGTATCTGTTGCTTTAATAAATTGCAATATTTGTTAATCTAGCCGTGATCGTTCTCATTGAATGCTACCGGCTGCGGCAGCTGCCAAATTAGTTACCAACAACAAATACTCTGATGAGTGGTTACTTCTACAGCCCTTAGAAAGTAAACCGTTGACCAAGTCTGAGACTAAGACTGGACTTAGCTGCACCTAGACTCCTCTCAGAGAAGGAGTTTAGAAAGCAAGGGGGTCCTGCCTGAACCTCATGACTCAGTGGTAGGGTCTCCCCCTAGCCGCTCCTCAGACTCCAACTATTAATGCAACAAAGGGGACGGGGCGGCCTTGCTGCTGCTGCAGCCCCTCTTCTTCACCTCCCAGACAGCACAGCAGGCAGCTGCCGCCTTGTACGAAGCCCAGCGGGCGCCATCCTCGGCTTTCCTCAGCCGGCAGCTCGGGGACTGCTTGCTTGCGACTCTGCGAAGGGAGGCGGCGGAGCCCCCCACCCTCCAGCAATCCCTCTGCTTCTTCGAGCTCACCCTGGAGCAGTGCCGGCATCTCTGCAAGCGCGGCCAGTACAGGGAGGCGGAGGAGGCAGTAGAGGTCGACCACGTAACGTGGTTGATCAGAGCCTCTGTGAGTAGCTGGAGGGTTCGTAACCCTGCTGCGGGCTCGGTGCTCCCCTTAATGCATCAGCAGTGTGTCCCTCTCTGGTGTCCCTGGCTGCCGGCAGTGCTCGGTGCTGCCCTGGCCCCACGAAAGCTGCTTTTCTCCTTCCCTCCCCTCTGCAGGTTCCTCCTGATGGTGTCGAAGAGAAGCTCACAGCGAAAGGGCTGCTCTATCGCAGCCTTCAGCTCTTGCCAGTGTGACCTACGATGCTTTCCAGTGCTCCCAGGTACCAGGGGCCGTACCAGTCCCTGGCACTGGGGGTGGGCGAGACCCTCGTGGTGCTGGGTGTCTTCTCCCATCAGAGGTGGTGGCACATTGGTGGGGTTGGAAGGGGCTGCTCACGCCACCCCGGGGAGGTTCTGCGGGGGCTGTGGGTCGCTGGTGGCCTCTTGCCGGCCATCCTCTCCCTCTCCCTGGAGCCGTTGCAGGCGGCGGGCTGGCTGGGTCTGGAGCGGCTGACGGCGGGCTGCAGGGCGAGCGTGGTGTGGATGCTGGAGGCACTGGAGGGGCTCCCCGAGAGCGAGCGAGCCAAGTACTTCGACGTCACCGGTCAGTGCCGTGACAGGTGGGACCAAACCCAGCTCCTCGGCCCTGTCTCAGGTCGAATGCGGTGGCAGAGCTCAGTGTCCGTGACCTGAGGGGGTTCTCTGCCACGCAGAGTATGTGGCTGGTGGGGCCAGGGCAGAGGGTGACCGTCCCTGGCTGGGTAAGGAGAGGGAGGGGTCGTTCTCTCTCCGTCGTGTCTTTAATATCTGGGTTTCCCTTGCGGCAGTGCTGTGCACGTTCAAGCTGGCCTACATCTTCCACAACCAGAACCTTCACGAGGAGGCCGGCTCTGTCCATGAGCTCTTCTGCAAGAGGCTATAGATGGCAGGTGCCTATGCATGTCCAGAGATCCCCCCGGAGAGGGTCAGCCCTTGTGTAATGCTTCTGGCAGAAACTGGGCTGAAAAGCCTGGTCCTGGTGCTCGGGGAGGAGAGGATGGGACTAGCTTTTGCTCCAGGGGTTTTGGGGATAGAAGGCTCTTTCTAATCCCTCTCTCCAGCAGCTCCTCCCTGGGCTCCGTCCATGAAGCCCCTAGACTCAAGTACCTTGCCAGGGCAGCCCCTGTTGCCTACAGGCTCCCCGGCTGCCTGCAGTGAGGGCTGGGGGTCCCTGTCCCTGTGGAGCAACAATGGGGCGTCGCAGGGGGGGGTCTGCTACTGCTACTGCTTTAGTTTAGTTTAACGGAAGTGTTTTTATTTGGGTTCTGTGACAATAAAGCTGCTGCCTTTGGCACTGTCCCCCTCATCTCTCCTGCCCCCTGTCTGAGTCCCTCCTGCCCCTGCACCCTGCTCCCCTTTGACCGCCTGGGGAGGGTCCCTGGGGCTCCTGCCCTCCTCCTCTGCTGCTGGAGGTGACCCAGAGCCCCATCCCTTGGTTTTTGGGGTTGGGGGGAACCTCAGGAGAGTGGGAAAGTGTCAGGGGGTTGTTGCGCTGCTTGCTCAGGGCTCCATCGCCATGGCAGTGCTGGGCCGTAGCCTCTGCCCCTTGGGGGGGACCCTCGATGCCCCCTCTGGGGGGGTGGGTGTGGGGTGGTTGTTAGGGCCCTGCAAGGGGGCGGCCCTGCCGCCCGCCCCCCGCCCCTTTTCGGGGCTGCTGCCTCCCGCGGTCCGGAGCGCTGCCGGCCGCCGGCCGCCAGGGGGCGCTGTGCAGCGGGGCAGCGAGAGGCGCATTGGCGCCAGAGCGTCGCGGCGGGCCAAGATGGCGGCGGGCGTGAAGGTGGTGGAGCTGGTGGTGCGGCAGGTGGAGCCGCTCCAGGGGCAGCTGGAGCAGGTGGGGCCGGTCCGGGGGTGCTGTGTGGGTCGGTCCTGCCCGGCCGGGGCTGTTGTGGGGGCGATGTGTGTGAGCGGCGTGGGCCGTGGGTCTGGGGGATGATGTTGGGGCCTGGCAGGGCTGGGAGGGCAGAGTGGCCTGTGGAGGCTGGAGGCGGTGTGTGGGAGCGGGCTGGACTGGGGGGCCTGGGGGGGAATGAGTGTGGCCAGAGTGGGCGCGGGGAAGGGGATGTTTGAGACCATGGTGGGCTGGGAGGAGTGGGGGAGAGTTACTGGACCGGGCTGGCGTGTGGGGAGTGGGGAGGGATGTGTGGGGGCAGAGTGGGCTGTTGGAACTGGGAAAGACGATGTGGGGAAGGTGACAATGGGGGTCCCTGGCAGTGGCCTGGAGAGCTCATTGCCTCTTGTGGGGATGGGGTAGAGTCGGTGCCAGCCCCAAGGAGCGATGGTGTCCCAGCCCCCTTCCTAGGGGTCCCGTGGGTTCCCCCCAGGAGGCAAAGGCAGCAGATTGTTGCTGCCAGATTATTTTGTCGGTGGGAACACGGAGCACAATGATCAGCCGCGGGGCTGGGGGGTGCCCGTGTATGGGGACAATACCGGGACACCCCAATGCCCTTGGGGGTGTTGGCATGTGTGTGTGAGCAGTGACAGGGTGCTGGGGTGTTTTTGTGGGTAGGGGGTTCCCTAACTATTACCGGCTAGCAGTGGTGACAGGAGGTGGCAGGGACATTGCCCTGCCCTGCCCCCCGGGTATTATAGGGGGCTGCGCTGGGTGCTCCTTGCCCCTCATGCTCGGCCCCGTAACAACTTGGGCATAGGGTGGCCATGGTGAGGGCCGGGCAGGGTGGCCTGGGAACATCGCATGGGCCTGGACAGCCTGGGGGTTGTGAGATTCCCGGGGCTGTGTGTGGGGCAGCGGTCTGGTGGGTGAAGGCTCCTTGCGAGTGGGGGACACCCCGTGGGGCTGGGCCTGCCGAACACTTGCACACCGCAGAGCAGGCCCTGAGGTGGGTGGATACGGGGTCCTGTGTGCCCCCGGTGTGTGTGGGGCCCAGAGCCTTTTCGCCCCCTAGCCAGGGCTTGCAGGCTGCGTGCTCCCACCGCCGACTGTCTCCCCCCTCCAGGCTCCCTGCCCCTCTGGGGTACACTGTGTGGGCCAGGCTCCCACAGACCCCCTGGGTGCCCTGGAGTCTCCCTGAGCTGCGAGGGGAACCTGCCCAGAGCAGGGAGTGGGGGGTGCCAGTGGGACCCTACTGCCGCCCTCTCCTTCGGAAAGGGAGCGCCCCTCGATGGGAGCACGGGTGGGAGCGGTTCACGGCGGTGTGGAGCGATGGCAGGGGCAGCCGCCGCTCTCACAGCGCCCTGGGCACGAGCAGCAGTGTCTGCAATGGGGGAAACTCTTCCCAAGCAGGGGGTGATGGCGGTGCTGGGACTGTGTGGGGTGGTGCAGGGGCTGGCAGAGAAAAGGGGGATTCCTCTTTCTGTGGGGACTGGGGGTGCACTGGAAGTGGGAGGGGGTGATGGGCATCCCTGCAGCGAAGGGACTGAAGTTGTCGCTGTCCCGGTGCAGGCCTTGGCTGGAGGGGACTGGGGAACCTGGGAACCCTGGGGAAGCCCAGCTCTCAGCTCTGGGGCAGTGGCGGGCTGAAAGGCTCCAAGCAGCGTTAGTGGGGGGGGCTGCCCCCAGCCGAGCCTGAGCCCCCATCTTTGCCCCCGCAGCATGAGTGCATCTCCCTCCGTGGGTTCCGTTTCCCCACAGCAGACCCCTTGGGTTGTGCTGGGCACAGGCACTGCAAGGGGCAGCTCCTGGAGCAGGAAGGAGCCGACTGTCCCCCAGTCCCTGCGGGAAGCGGCCCCTTTCCCTGAGGGCAGGTCATGCCAATGCACAGGGCGCCGTGGCTGGAAGCAGAGCTGGGGCACTCGGGCAGGTGCCTGCCCCTGCCTGCGTCCCCGAGACAAGAGTCCCCAAAGGCCTGAGACCCTGGGGTGAATATTTTCCTTCCTGGGCAACTTGGTAGCAGCTTAAATTCAGAATGACTGATGGACCTGTCTTGTTTTCTCTCCCCTTCTTCCAGACTGACCAGTGCACGAAGCTGCAGGGATTCCTGGTCTTCCACAGCTTTGGGGGCGGCACCAGCTCCAGCTTTACCTCCCTGCTCATGGAGGCCCTCTGCCTCAAGGACAGCAAGATGTCCAGGCTGGAGTTTTCCATCTGCCGAGTCCTGCAGGCCTCCACAGCCGTGGTGTTGCCCTACAACTCCATCCTGAACACCCATTCGAGCCTGGCGCGCTCATGGTGGACAACGAGGCCACAACAGGACGTTGAGAGGCTCACCTGCTGCAACCGTAGTAGGTTGATAGAGCAAATCGTGTCCTCAGCCACAGCCTCCCTGTACTTCGGTGGGGCGCTGAACGCTGGCTGAGCCAAGTGAGCGATCCTGGGCGAGGATGAACGAGCAGACAGGGAAGGGTGACGTTGTAGAGGGTGCCAGCCACAGGCTGCCTGAGCAGGGAGAACAAGCGGGTGAGGCCATCGACAGACAGGTTGGAGCAGCCCCATGTCCACAGGAACCGGGTCCTCATGGGGGGCTTCAGAGAGCCCTGCTGGAGGGGCAGCACAGCGGGACAACAAGCAGTCCAGGAGGCCCCTCAGAGCGTCGATGAGAACATCCTCCTCCAAGTGACCGAGGAGCCAACGAGGAGGAGAGGAGCTCTGCTGAGCTCATCTGCACCAGCGAGGAGGGGCTCTTGGAGATGTGGAGGGCAAAGGCTCGATGTGGAGCATGAAGGGGACGTGTGAGGTGGGTCCATGTGGGTCTCTGGGACGCGTGCTCAGCAACGGCAGTGCCCGTGGGGCAGCAGCCTTGTGTGTTTCTTGGAGGAGCTGCTGGTGGTGCCCCCGTGCAGGGGCTGAAGAGGAAGGAGCTGCCTGTGTCCTCTGGAGGTTTCGCTGGGGTCTGGAGCTCTACAGAAGCAGGAGAGGGGCCACGGGCAGCGGCTCCTGCCGACACAGCGAGGGCAGCCGCTCGTGCAGGATGGTGGAAACGGCCTCCTGCCTCCCCACTGGGCAAGAGCCAGGTCTGAGGCAGAGCGGTCGTGGGGCACACAGGCAGAAGGGAAAGCAGCAGCATCACCTCCTTCTGAACCGTCAGCTGATGTTGATTGACAAGGTCACGCACTTGTCCTACCATCACAGATTTCCTTCTAATCTTTCGAGTTTTATTTCAAAAGTACCGGGACCTCCCCGGGCGGCTCCCAAAGGCGTCCATGTCTGCCAGCTTCGGTGGTAGGACCCAGTTCAGGATGTCCCTCTAGAGCAGGACTAGGATGAAGATGGCGATCTCCAGGAAGGCAAGGAACAGAAAAAGTGTCCTGTGGGACAGGAGAGGGGTCAGGCAGAGCTGGGGCAAATTTGTCTCAGCTCTTTCCAACCAGCCAGCGTGAACGCCACCGTGGGACCTTTCCCCATGCTGGGCGCAACACTGCCCCTGCTCAGGACTGGAGTGAGGGGCCCAGGCATCTCTCTCGGCTCTAATGAACGTCTCCCTCGTGGGCCCCCAAATCCCTCCCTGTGTGCCCCCCCACTAGGAAGAGAATAAATACTGCAACGTTCCATCCCAGGCAAGTTCCCGAGATGCATAATGCCCTTGGCCCACTGGCACGAGCATCCCACTGCCCATGGAAGAGCCCCGGCACCCCAAGCCCCCAGGGCAACTCACCGCAGCCAAGAGGTGATCTGATGCCTCCTTGACACCCGCCGCTCCTCCTACAGACCAAGGCACACAGAGAGATGTGTTAGGGTGTGCGAGGCGGCCGAGGCTTGGGGGCTCAGATCCCCTCCCTTGTCCTCCTTAAGATGAGTGCTCCCCCGTGCCCTGGGCACTGTGCAGACCCTTCCCTCCCCAAGGCCCACAGCGGGGTTGTCTGTCCTACCAGCCGCACAGCCACCATCTCCTGCATCAGCGACTCCCCTGTGCCCTCTGCCTGTGCTGTCTTCCTCCTGCTACAGACACCGTGGGGTTCAGGGCTGTGAGAAGAGACCTCGGCCGGCATGGTGACCCCCCCGGGTGGCCGCTAGGGTGCTGCCCAGCCTCTGCTGGGGCTGGCACCGGGCACCCTAGCAAGCCCTTACTGCATGGACCCACCTCCCCACCCTGTCCCACCCCAGGCCTTATGGGCATGGAGGAGAGCCTGGGAGCTGCCCAGAGTTGTGCAGAGCTGCTTCCAGAAGTCCTGAGTTGCTCAGAGAGTTTTTGAGGTGCTCAGGAGAAGACAAAGGGATCTCCAGAGCAGGCGGGAGGAGCGGACAGGAGCCAGAAAGATGTCTGCAGTGGCAGACACCTGCCCAAAGCTGCTCAGCACCCTCCACCCCGCTGCCCCAGGTTTCACTCAGGGCCCCGTTGCCACTCACAAAGCTGTTGGGTCTCGGAGGCATTCCCATCTCTCCTGGAGGTGCTGGAGCTTGTTCCTGAGCAGCTGGACAAGCAGAGGATGTGGTGAGGAGTCTGTGCCATGCCCACTCTGAGGGGCCTTCCCCCCACAAGCATGTGACCCCCCCGTCCCTCCTGTCCTCAGTACCTTAATGACCTCAACCTGCTCCTTAACAGCTGTAACCAGTTCTGCGCACTGACGCCACTGCAAAGCAAGCGGGACACACTGCAGGGAGCCATGGTGTGAAAGGGCACCCCCAGTCAGTCCCCAGGGCACTGGGAGGTGAGGGCAGGGCCAGGGCGTGCTGGGAGGGAAGAGGGAACAGGAACGTCTGTCTCCAGGAGGGGCAGGGGGTGGAGGAGGCCCCCCATGACACCAGCTGGGGCCCAGTGCCAGAGTATCCAGCAACCCCCTCCAGCCCATGCCTGGCAGGCCGTTACACGCGGCTTCCCCTGACACACAAGGGAGGGTCACTCATCCCACCCCCTTCCCAAAGCCATGCTGCTGTGCCTGCCGACCCACATCAGGCTCCCCTCTGCAGCACAGCCACAGCCAGGAGCCTGGGGGACGTCCAGAGGCCCAAGCCCTCCATCACGGATGCCCTATCCCGGAGTAAATCTCCTCCCCAGCCACACCACTGACTGTGGCTGCTGGGCTGTGTGGACCCAGCACTGGCACCCCGTTCCCTGACCCTTTCAGCACACGCCTCCTTTTCCCCTCTACCTTCTGCGCCACTTGCAGGCTCGCGGCTGCTTCCATCATTGCCACATGGACGTGGGCCTGCAGGAGAGGAGGGGAAGAGGAGCTGCCGTCAGGGCACCCGGGCACTGCCACGAGTGCACTGCCCTTGGCATTATCCCCTCCCAGACCCCCTCGGGCTCTGCCTTTGCCCTCGCGTCCCCTTTCCTTCCCCGGCCCTGCAGGCGCGAGGGGCAGGCAGAGGGAGGGACCCCCAGGCCCAGCTCTGGGCACGCTCCACATCTGGACATGGTCCCGAGCAGGTGGCTCTCGCTGACCCTGCTTCAGCAGGGCCATTGGACAAGGCCAGATGATCTCCAGAGGCCCCTTCCAGCCTCAACCAGCCTGTGATTCTGTGAGCTGACCTTCATCTGGGCCACCAGCCCCTCCAGCCGCTGCAGCTCCTGGCAGTTGTTCTCGAAACACTGCGCCACAACACGGTTCTGGAAGAGGAGCCGGACACAGGCACTCAGCCCCTGGCACAGCCACAGGAGCCGCAGCTGGGGCCAGGGCAGAGGAGGGGACACTGACCTTCTGGCTGAGCTCCTGCATGGTTTCCTGCAGCTCCTGCTGCTTCTTCCCCTGCGTGGGGAAAGGAAGGGTCAGGGGCTCAGCGCTCGCAGCTGCAGCCCCTGGGGACAAGGGCAGCACTGCACACCTACCAGGCACTGCAGCAGCTCCTTGTGCCTTTTGGTCTCGGCAGAACAGCGCACCAGGCGCTCCCGGAGCTTGCGGAGCTCTTCCTTAGCCACTTCGGTCTGCATGGCTGCACCTGCGCGTCGGGAGGCAGCAGGGTGTGAGGGGCAGAGCCACGTGCCCTATCGGCAGGGACAGTGGCAGGGATGCTGCCCTACCCAGACACACAATCGTACACGGACACGCGGGTGCGCTTAGAGGAATGCACCCCCCGCACAGCTGAGCACAGCCACGCCACCCTGCTCACCTGTAGCTGTGCCCAGCACCGTGGGTGCTGCCACAGGTGCAGTCGTACGCGCGTGGGCACAGCCACGCACGACCTTGTGCTCCCCAAGCACAGGAGTACCCACGCTCTCTCACGCACCAGGCATGGCCACACACATGCACAGTCGGGGCTGCCGAGGGCTGGCATGGGAGCCTCCCCCAGAGAGGGGCACCGTCGGCCGTCTGCACACTCACACCTGCACCCCCCACCCCAAGCAGCGGTCCTGTGCACGCGTGCGCACTAGTTCTGTGCCCGGCTCGGCCTGCGCCAGCTGTGTGCTGAGCACGTGGCAGGAGGTGGTGGAGGGCATCAGGGACCGCTGAGGAGAGAAGGAGCTTCCCCTGGCCTGCTTTGCTGGGTGCCCGTGGGCCCCTCCTGCTGGCAGGGCTGCCCTGCCCTGGGGCCTCTGCGACACCTCCAGTGTCACCGTCCTGCCCTGTGAGGTCTCAACACACCTGCCCCGGCACCCCTTTCCTTTGGCTTCCCACGCACCCCAGCAGCACAGGCGTCCTCCTCGCCTGCCCTGCTACGGACCAGGCTTGCTGCCTTCCCCCATTGCTCACAGCCGCTGGCTGTGGGGACCACGGGGATGCTCTGCCCTCACCCTCCACTCCTGCGTCGGGAGCCTTCCACTGCACGGCAGACACAGGACAGCACCTTGGCGAGGACCCTCCAAACTCCTGCCCAGCAGCACTGAGCTTCTGCTCCAGATGCTCCTCAGCCCCCGGGAGCAGCCCTCTTTATACCCGCTCGGGCACCCGTGTCACAGGCGCACGGTGACACCGACGGCCACAGCTGCCCACTGTGACACGGCCGTCACCTCCCTGGGGCTGGCACCAGGACTGACGTGGGGCCCAGCCTTCCCAGTTACCGGGGAAACAGGGCACCACTCTCAGCACCCACTTATCGCTGGCAGAGCAGACGCTCTGGGGCCTGACTGAGGCGCCAGCAGAGATTCTGTGCAGAGCTGCTCACAACTTGCAAGCAGCGAGGAGCAACTGCAGCTTATTAGGTGAGGAGCGGCTCCTGGTGTTCAAGCGCTGTGGCTTCAAACCCTGCACAAACGGCTGCCCTCGCTGTGTCGGCAGGAGCCGCTGCCCGTGGCCCCTCTCCTGCTTCTGTACAGCTCCAGCCCCCAGCACAACTTCCAGTAGGACGCAGGCAGCTCCTTCCTCTTCAGCGCCCACCCAGGAACACCACCACCAGCTCCTCCACGAAACACGCAAGGCTGCTGCCCCACGGGCACTGCCGCTGCTGAGCACGTGTCCCAGAGACCCACACGGACCCACCTCGTGCTGGCCGCTCCAGACCCATGCTCACTGCAAACACGCAGCACTTCCCTCTCCCTTTCCCAGTCCCTTTCTGTGATCTTTTCCTGTGCTACCAACCCTGTTCTGATGGAAAATACCAACCCCCGGCATGGCCCTCCTGCATTTTGGGGGCAAGAAATCACTCCTCCCAACATCCTCCTCTGTTTTTTGGTGGTGGAGTCAAAATCAACCTAGAATGACTCACAAAGAGACCGGAGATGGAAAGAGCAAAGGGGACCCTCCCATTGACCTTTACATACAGAGTGATTAGAAGTAAGACACATAATAATGTGCGAGCTAATAAAAGCACAACTGGATGAAGCACTAGATTCAAAGTTCCTGTTGCTCTCGGTGACCACCAAGTAAGGTATCCCACCCATGATGTTCTCCATCCTTTTTCACTCTTTCCGGAACATGGTGCATTTCTTTTGCATCATCATAATGAACTGTAATCGGGCTTCTTTGTCCACTGTCTTGAACTTGTTTCAGCTTTAGTGGGGCACTAAAGGAAGCTTCTGGCCAATGGAACCTGGTCCTGATGGGTGACTTCCACTACGCAGACATCTGCTGGAAGAACAAGACAGCAGCTCGCATGTCATCCACCAAATTTCTGGAATGGATAGAGGGCTGTTTCCTGATACAAACGTTAGATGTGCCAACCAGGAATGAGGTACTGCTGGTCTTGTTATTCACAAACCGAGAAAACCTGCTCTGTAGTATCTCGGTTAGTGAGAGCCTTGGCTGCAGGGACCACAATATTGTGGAGTTCGGGGTCCTGCTGAGCGTGCTGAAGGTCAGCTCTAAGACAAGGGTTCTGGATCTTAGAAGAGCAAACCTCAGTGCACTCAGGGCTCAGCTGGGAGGGATTCGGTGGGAGGCTTCCATGGAATACAAAGGAGCTAGCGAGAGCTGGGAATTCTTCAAGAACTTTCTATTGGAAGCACAAAACCTGTTTATCCCCTACAAAGGAAAGGGAAGTCAGCGGAGCAAGAGGCCCCCTTGGCTCAACCGTGACCTCCTGGGTCTTCTCAAATCCAAAAGGGAAGCACAGCAGAGATGGAGAAGTGGAGGATTATCCGTTGAGAGCTACAAGAGCATTGCCAGAGTGTGCAGAGATGCAGTTAGAAAAGCAAAAGCCCAGCTCGAATTGAAACTGGCTGTAGATGTGAAAAATAACAAGAAAGGTTTCTTCAGGGGTGTCAACCATAAGCAGGAAAAGAAGGAAAACATACGACGAGACAAGATGACCTCCAGCGGTCCCTTCAAACCGCTGAGCCCCAGTGACGTGCAGAAAGTAGACTCCACAATCTGTAGGATTGTAAAGCAGGTATGTTTATTCAGCGCTGGGCAGCACGGGGGGTAGTCCCACCCAAGTCGTGCACGCCCCCGTGATAGTTTGTCTTGCATTTATACAGTAAAGCATTACATATACCTAAGATTTCCCAATACGCCTATACATATGCATGACATTTCCTCACTTCGTATTAAAATTAGCCAAAAAAAGTTATTGCCGTAGATCTTTCCCAACTGCGCTTGCGCAGTGCCTCCTCGTGGTGGTCGTCGGGGCACGTAAAGATGAAGGCTGACGGCTCCTCTTCATCACCGCTAGTAACCTTTTGGTTTTGCGCAGACTCAGTCACCTCTTGACACTTGTCCAAACTGCAAAGTAGGTTTTAGCTGGTTCTTGAGACAGTTTTCTATCCTTATCAGGAATTGCTCCTTCGCTGGTGGATTCCAGGCCTCCTTGCTAATTATTTTACACAGCGGCTAGAAAAGCGTTCCGCAACAATTACCTTTCAGCTGGATAAGCATTCAGCGATGGAACAGTTAACCTTTGGTATTGCATCTTAAAAGCCCCTTCCCCCTATCACCAGCCTGCGCAGCTCTGGGACGTGGGCAGAGGAGGGGACACCAGCCTTACTGCTGAGCATCTGCAGGGCATCGTGCGTGCCCTGGTGGTTCTCCTCCTGCATGCGGAAAGGAGAGCAGGGGCTCAGGGTCTGCAGAAACACCTCTTGGTCACCTGCAAGCGCTCCTCTCAGCCAGGAGCAGCCACCAGGCACCCGGGCACTCTCACGAGTGCACTCCCCTCCGCATTATGGCCCACACAGCTCCCCTCGGGCACTGCCTTCTCCCTCGTGCCCCCTCTCTTCTCCGGCCTCGCAGGCACCGGCCGGGGGGCGCCAGGCAGGGGCACCCTCAGGCCTAACTCTGCACACGGCCCACATCTGACCACCCTCTGCACCCAACACCCCCAGCGAGCACCACCTACCCACCCCTGCTCAACCACCCTCCTATAGGGTGCAGCAGCCAATCAGCGCCCTCCGGCCTTCTGCTCTACCAACGAGCAAGCAGCTCCTGCTGCAAGGGGCGTGGCCGCTCACACACCCATCATGGCTCCTCACAGCCGGCCCCGCCCCGTCGGCAGTGCTCCCGGGCCCCGAAGCGGCGGCAGTCACACCGGCCTCGCCCCCTCCTGGCTGCCCTCCCCCACGCCCCCCTCTGCTGCATTTGAGCCCTGCTCAGGCTCCTTTGCACGCCTTTCTGCCTTTGCTCGCTGGCGGGAGAGCAAACCTCTGCTACAGCACCGCTCTCGGGCCGAAACGGGAACCATCTCCAGCAGGAACCACTGGAAGGAGCAAACCGGCCTTGCCGGTGCTCGGTGCAACCGGCTGGATTTAGTTTTCCCTGTGAATTGTCCCCAGCTGCCTTGCTATGTTCTTCTGTGGTGTCACCACTCCCGGGTGGGGAGGCAACAAGTCCCCACCCTCAGCCTCCCCCCTGTTTGGTGGGAACAGCTCCCCACCATCGCCCTCCGCCCAGACTGTGGCAGGCAGAATAACTCCCTCCCATTGCCCAAATGCCTCGAAAATGCCCCCCAGCCACGCCGTACCCCAAGTAGGCTGACTTGCCCAGCATCATGAGTGTGGGGCCTGGCCAGGGACCGGGCCAGGGGGGTTCTGGAGGAAGCAGGACCTTGAGGGGACTAGGTACCTGGGGTACCTGAAAGGAGCGGGCTTTCTGGGGGCAACTGGCGGGATCGGGAGGGTCTGGGTAGGGGGAGCTGCGGGGGCTGGGGGTGTCTGGAGAGAACTGAGATGATGGGGTGCCTGCCGAGAAGTGAAGGCAATGGAGGGTGTGCAGGGGGGACCTGAGGAGAAGGAGGGAGGGACCGTGAGAGGAACTGAAGGGATTCGATGTGTCTGAAGAGGGGAGCTGAGGGGCCAGGGTCTGTGGGGGGGAACTGACGGGTGTGGGCTTTGACTGAAGCCTAGAGCATTACTAGGGGGAAGATGTGGATCTTCACGTCCCCCTTAGCGTGGGTCCCATGCGTACACCCCCTGGCAACAATAATCAGGGTGACACGGGAATGGCCACGCAGCTCCGCCCCGGTTGCGTCACAGGCATCCCACAAAGCCCGGCAAGTTGGTGCTCTCTGAGTGTGGCCTACATCTACATGCAGCCCAGCTCTAGGGGACACCGAGGGGGCTCAACCCCCTGCGGCTCTTCCCGAGTGACCTCCCCAGGGTGGCAGGCTGAAGCGTGGAGCACTTTGGCAGAAGGTGCCTTTGCTGCCTGCATACCTCTCGGAGAGCCGGGGGGGTGAGACGGACACCTGGAGGATGCTCTGCTGAATGTGGCTGGGTTAAAGAGCCCAACCTTCGGGTCGGGCTCTCTCCAAAGTGACTCAGAGAAGCAAGAAATTCTGCCAGCTCTCCCGTGGGACAATCTCCTTTGGGAAGGCCTGACAGTGCTCCTCGTGCTTGCTCCGGCGGAGCATCTCACCAAAGTGTCAATTTTGGTGGTAAACAAGCTACTTAAGGAGCGAATCCCACCCCCTTTACCTGGCAGGAGGCGCCACAGCTTCCTGAAGCAGAGCCAGAGACTCTGCCATAAGAGCGCTTTTTTGCCAAGGAACGCACGCTGTGGAGCCCTCCCGCCCCGGGGCCTGTGGGCACCCATCTCTTTTCCCCCAGCCCTTTCAGCACTCCCTCATTTTCCTGCTTAACCTCCTGCAGCCAGGACACCATGCGGGCACAGTGCTTTTCCACCTGCAAAACAACCGGCGTATCACCCTCGTCCCTCTCGATGCCTCTCGCTCTCTGCGCCTCATTTTCACCGGAGGCAGGCTCCAAAGTTCACAATGTCCAAGAACTGCTCCCACACAAAAGGTGCCAGCACTGAAAGCTATTGCTGGGCCTCAGCAGCCCTTGGCAGCCCTTTCACAGCCGCACCAGCAGTGGGGCTCTGCGCCTGCCTAGCCTCCCAAAACTCCACGCGTTCTCTCCCTCTCTGGCTCTCATTTTCACCAGAGACCATGGGTGTGTGCACGTGCACGGACGGCCACACCGCGTGGGCTCCAGCACAGGGCTCAAGCATCCATCCCCAACGGGATCCAGCATCCAGCCCCGAGGCGGAACCACAGCCCAGGAAGGGGAAACATAAAGAGCAGCCCTCTGCTCTAGGCCCCGCAGGCACTGGGCTTGCGGGCTCCCAAGAGCAATGGGGTCTCCCTCTTGCTCAGAGCGCAGCTGCGGCACGCGGGGGGACAGCAGGAGGAAGGGGTGGGGGCAGGGGGCAGGCAGGCAGTGACCCACGTGCTTCAGCTGCACCCTTGGAGCGGCTGCGTGCAGCGGCGCCGCGTTCAGGGCTTGGCAGGTCGGGTGGCTCCAGCCTCCACGCGACGGGGCCTTTGCCCTCGGAGGGCAAACCTGCGAGCGGCTGGAGAAGCTGGCAGGGAGCAGCCGGGGCCGTGCCGGGCGGTGGCTGTGGGGTCAGCAGGGGCGGGGCCCTGGGGACAGGGCCAGCGGCTACGAGATTGCTAGAACGAGACCCGTGGGAGCGACCGGCAACGGGGCCATGGGGAGCGCACCGCTGGGGATGGGGCCGAGGAGCCACAGGGCTGTGGGACCACCAGCGATGAGAGCCTGGGCAGGCGGGGAGACCAAGGTCATGGGGACTTTGGGGAGGGAGAAGGACACAGGGTTGGGTGCTGTGGCGTGGGATGGGCCGCGTGGGGTCCATAGGGGCTGTAAGGTGAGAGGGCAGGTGAGTACCTGCAGGGTTGTGGGGAGCTGTGGGGAGGAAGGCAGTGGAGCATGCGGGGGCCATGGGGCTGGCCTGCGAGGAAATGTGTCCCCAGTTCCTGGTGCCTCAGTACTCTCAGACTCACTTACAGGGGCTGGCCAGGACATTGCTAAAGGGTTGCCAGCCTCCAATGGTGGAGAATAAAATCTACCGTGGCCTGAGAAGACGGTGGTTCCCCCTGGTTCTACAGTGGCATCAATACCGTGCGGGGACGGAGGGCAGGAGGGAGGGCAGCTGAGGCTGGCACGCAGGGACCCAGCTTGCGGCAGGCGGCGGGGTGGCACCCAGTGCCTAGCAGCTGAGACTGGCCCTGGCCTCGAGGGTATGCAGGGACTGGCATGCGGGGCAAGACCCTCTCCGCGCGCCCCAACAAACACACCCCAGTACATGGAGGTTCAGGTAGAAAAGGCTTTATTGAGGGTGGGGGGCTGTCAGAAGGGCAGCGGCTCGTCCATGACCCTGGGGAAGATCTTTCCCATGCAATTGCCTGGTCGATGTTGGTCTCACACAGCACATGCAACAGCAGGCGGTGGAAGAGCTCGGGGTCGTACCAGGAGGCGTAGAGGACAACAGCAGCCAGAGCAAAGCCGACAGCCAGCTGCAGGCTGACCAAGAGCAGGATGAGCGTCCTGTGGGGCAGAAGAGGGATGGGAGGCAGGGCAGGCTGGATGCGTCCCAACCAGATCCTGCCTATGGGATGCAGGGTGTGTTCTGGGAGCCCCACAGCCTGCTTCCCCCGCCATTTCTCATTGCTCCCCCGGGCAGGGTGGTGCACGAGACACCGCAAGCCCAGGAAAGAGCCCTGGCTCAGGGAAAAGCAACGCTGAGCACTTCCCAGCTGCAAAGCCCACAGCCAGCCAGCTGCTCCCCAGCTTGTGAGCCCTGCTGGCTGGAGCAGGGGTCCGGCCCATGCCAGCCGCTGCCCGGGAGCGGGCCCCACGGCACCCACTGGGGACACTCACTGCAGCCAATAAATGAAGCCGCGTCTCCTCGCCAGCATGTCCCTCTCCTGCAGGTCAACACAGAGCAAGGACACTTGTCGCGCCCTGCAGCGCAGCCGGGACAGCTGGAGTCGCTCGGTGCCACTGGCCTCTGCCTCATGCAGGAGCATAGCCCGTGCGTGGCTGTGACCTCCATGGACCCCGGTTCCCAGGGAGACCCCGCTGGCCAGGGCAGGGGCTGGCACGGGCATCCCCCTTTCCAGCTGTGCTTCCACCAGCTCCGGCAGTGTAGTCCCCGGCACCTCTGCCTCCTTCTTCCTCTGCTGCTGGCTGCAGGCAACAGGGCATGGTTGGACGAGTTACAGACCTCCAGGGCCATGCATTGGGTCCCCTTCCAACCATACAGCACCCCAGGCAGGCAGGGAATGGGCTCCCCTGTCACACCGTGTGCTGCACATACCCCCCACACCATTGCCTGGCTCCAGCACTGGCAGCCCCATCGCTCTGGGTGCTGCAGAGACCGCCCTAGACACCTGTGTGGGGCGAGGGGCCCAACTCACCACATCTCCTCCTCCTCCAGTGCCTCTTCAAGACTTTTTATTTGCTGACGCAGCACCTGGGAGAAGGAAGGGTCTGAGTCCCGGAGTCCGCTGCCACCCTTCTCCAGCCCTCCCACCCCGGGGCCTGTGGGCACCCATCTCTTTTCCCCCAGCCCTTTCAGCACTACCTCAGTCCCCTGGTTAAACTCCTGCAGCCAGGACACCATGTGGGCAGAGTGCTTTTCCACCTGCAAAACCACCGGCGTATCACCCTCGTCCCTCTCCAGCCCCAGGGCCATGCCCACTTGCTGCCCCACTGCCCCAGGGCACTGGGAGACTGGGCAAATCACAGGGCCACGCATAGCGAAGGGATGGACACCCCCATCTCCTGGGGAAAATGTCCTCCCCAGTCACGCTTCTGCCCGCAGCCGCTGGCCCAGCGCAGCGAGGTGACCCTCCTTGCGCAGCGGGGCTGGACGAGACAAGATGACCTCCAGCGGCCCCTTCGAACCGCTGAGCCCCAGCCTGCGCAGCTCTGGGACGTGGGCAGAGGAGGGGACACCAGCCTTACTGCTGAGCATCTGCAGGGCATCGTGCGTGCCCTGATGGTTCTCCTCCTGCATGCGGAAAGGAGAGCAGGGGCTCAGGGTCTGCAGAAACACCTCTTGGTCACCTGCAAGCGCTCCTCTCAGCCAGGAGCAGCCACCAGGCACCCGGGCACTCTCACGAGTGCACTCCCCTCCGCATTATGGCCCACACAGCTCCCCTCGGGCACTGCCTTCTCCCTCGTGCCCCCTCTCTTCTCCGGCCTCGCAGGCACCGGCCGGGGGGCGCCAGGCAGGGGCACCCTCAGGCCTAACTCTGCACACGGCCCACATCTGACCACCCTCTGCACCCAACACCCCCAGCGAGCACCACCTACCCACCCCTGCTCAACCACCCTCCTATAGGGTGCAGCAGCCAATCAGCGCCCTCCGGCCTTCTGCTCTACCAACGAGCAAGCAGCTCCTGCTGCAAGGGGCGTGGCCGCTCACACACCCATCATGGCTCCTCACAGCCGGCCCCGCCCCGTCGGCAGTGCTCCCGGGCCCCGAAGCGGCGGCAGTCACACCGGCCTCGCCCCCTCCTGGCTGCCCTCCCCCACGCCCCCCTCTGCTGCATTTGAGCCCTGCTCAGGCTCCTTTGCACGCCTTTCTGCCTTTGCTCGCTGGCGGGAGAGCAAACCTCTGCTACAGCACCGCTCTCGGGCCGAAACGGGAACCATCTCCAGCAGGAACCACTGGAAGGAGCAAACCGGCCTTGCCGGTGCTGGGTGCAACCGGCTGGATTTAGTTTTCCCTGTGAATTGTCCCCAGCTGCCTTGCTATGTTCTTCTGTGGTGTCACCACTCCCGGGTGGGGAGGCAACAAGTCCCCACCCTCAGCCTCCCCCCTGTTTGGTGGGAACAGCTCCCCACCATCGCCCTCCGCCCAGACTGTGGCAGGCAGAATAACTCCCTCCCATTGCCCAAATCCCTCGAAAATGCCCCCCAGCCACACCTGACCCCAAGTAGGCTGACTTGCCCAGCATCATGAGTGTGGGGCCTGGCCAGGGACCGGGCCAGGGGGGTTCTGGAGGAAGCAGGACCTTGAGGGGACTAGGTACCTGGGGTACCTGAAAGGAGCGGGCTTTCTGGGGGCAACTGGCGGGATCGAGAGGGTCTGGGTAGGGGGAGCTGCGGGGGCTGGGGGTGTCTGGAGAGAACTGAGATGATGGGGTGCCTGCCGAGAAGTGAAGGCAATGGAGGGTGTGCAGGGGGGACCTGAGGAGAAGGAGGGAGGGACCGTGAGAGGAACTGAAGGGATTCGATGTGTCTGAAGAGGGGAGCTGAGGGGTCAGGGTCTGCGGGGGGGAACTGACGGGTGTGGGCTTTGACTGAAGCCTAGAGCATTACTAGGGGGAAGATGTGGATCTTCACGTCCCCCTTAGCGTGGGTCCCATGCGTACACCCCCTGGCAACAATAATCAGGGTGACACGGGAATGGCCACGCAGCTCCGCCCCGGTTGCGTCACAGGCATCCCACAAAGCCCGGCAAGTTGGTGCTCTCTGAGTGTGGCCTACATCTACATGCAGCCCAGCTCTAGGGGACACCGAGGTGGCTCAACCCCCTGCGGCTCTTCCCGAGTGACCTCCCCAGGGTGGCAGGCTGAAGCGTGGAGCACTTTGGCAGAAGGTGCCTTTGCTGCCTGCATACCTCTCGGAGAGCCGGGGGGGTGAGACGGACACCTGGAGGATGCTCTGCTGAATGTGGCTGGGTTAAAGAGCCCAACCTTCGGGTCGGGCTCTCTCCAAAGTGACTCAGAGAAGCAAGAAATTCTGCCAGCTCTCCCGTGGGACAATCTCCTTTGGGAAGGCCTGACAGTGCTCCTCGTGCTTGCTCCGGCAGAGCATCTCACCAAAGTGTCAATTTTGGTGGTAAACAAGCTACTTAAGGAGCGAATCCCACCCCCTTTACCTGGCAGGAGGCGCCACAGCTTCCTGAAGCAGAGCCAGAGACTCTGCCATAAGAGCGCTTTTTTGCCAAGGAACGCACGCTGTGGAGCCCTCCTGCCCCGGGGCCTGTGGGCACCCATCTCTTTTCCCCCAGCCCTTTCAGCACTCCCTCATTTTCCTGCTTAACCTCCTGCAGCCAGGACACCATGTGGGCACAGTGCTTTTCCACCTGCAAAACAACCGGCGTATCACCCTCGTCCCTCTCGATGCCTCTCGCTCTCTGCGCCTCATTTTCACCGGAGGCAGGCTCCAAAGTTCACAATGTCCAAGAACTGCTCCCACACAAAAGGTGCCAGCACTGAAAGCTATTGCTGGGCCTCAGCAGCCCTTGGCAGCCCTTTCACAGCCGCACCAGCAGTGGGGCTCTGCGCCTGCCTAGCCTCCCAAAACTCCAAGCGTTCTCTCCCTCTCTGGCTCTCATTTTCACCAGAGACCATGGGTGTGTGCACGTGCACGGACGGCCACACCGCGTGGGCTCCAGCACAGGGCTCAAGCATCCATCCCCAACGGGATCCAGCATCCAGCCCCGAGGCGGAACCACAGCCCAGGAAGGGGAAACATAAAGAGCAGCCCTCTGCTCTAGGCCCCGCAGGCACTGGGCTTGCGGGCTCCCAAGAGCAATGGGGTCTCCCTCTTGCTCAGAGCGCAGCTGCGGCACGCGGGGGGACAGCAGGAGGAAGGGGTGGGGGCAGGGGGCAGGCAGGCAGTGACCCACGTGCTTCAGCTGCACCCTTGGAGCGGCTGCGTGCAGCGGCGCCGCGTTCAGGGCTTGGCAGGTCGGGTGGCTCCAGCCTCCACGCGACAGGGCCTTTGCCCTCGGAGGGCAAACCTGCGAGCGGCTGGAGAAGCTGGCAGGGAGCAGCCGGGGCCGTGCCGGGCGGTGGCTGTGGGGTCAGCAGGGGCGGGGCCCTGGGGACAGGGCCAGCGGCTACGAGATTGCTAGAACGAGACCCGTGGGAGCGACCGGCAACGGGGCCATGGGGAGCGCACCGCTGGGGATGGGGCCGAGGAGCCACAGGGCTGTGGGACCACCAGCGATGAGAGCCTGGGCAGGCGGGGAGACCAAGGTCATGGGGACTTTGGGGAGGGAGAAGGACACAGGGTTGGGTGCTGTGGCGTGGGATGGGCCGCGTGGGGTCCATAGGGGCTGTAAGGTGAGAGGGCAGGTGAGTACCTGCAGGGTTGTGGGGAGCTGTGGGGAGGAAGGCAGTGGAGCATGCGGGGGCCATGGGGCTGGCCTGCGAGGAAATGTGTCCCCAGTTCCTGGTGCCTCAGTACTCTCAGACTCACTTACAGGGGCTGGCCAGGACATTGCTAAAGGGTTGCCAGCCTCCAATGGTGGAGAATAAAATCTACTGTGGCCTGAGAAGACGGTGGTTCCCCCTGGTTCTACAGTGGCATCAATACCGTGCGGGGACGGAGGGCAGGAGGGAGGGCAGCTGAGGCTGGCACGCAGGGACCCAGCTTGCGGCAGGCGGCGGGGTGGCACCCAGTGCCTAGCAGCTGAGACTGGCCCTGGCCTCGAGGGTATGCAGGGACTGGCATGCGGGGCAAGACCCTCTCCGCGCGCCCCAACAAACACACCCCAGTACATGGAGGTTCAGGTAGAAAAGGCTTTATTGAGGGTGGGGGGCTGTCAGAAGGGCAGCGGCCCGTCCATGACCCTGGGGAAGATCTTTCCCAGTGCAATTGCCTGGTCGATGTTGGTCTCACACAGCACATGCAACAGCAGGCGGTGGAAGAGCTCGGGGTCGTACCAGGAGGCGTAGAGGACAACAGCAGCCAGAGCAAAGCCGACAGCCAGCTGCAGGCTGACCAAGAGCAGGATGAGCGTCCTGTGGGGCAGAAGAGGGATGGGAGGCAGGGCAGGCTGGATGCGTCCCAACCAGATCCTGCCTATGGGATGCAGGGTGTGTTCTGGGAGCCCCACAGCCTGCTTCCCCCGCCATTTCTCATTGCTCCCCCGGGCAGGGTGGTGCACGAGACGCCGCAAGCCCAGGAAAGAGCCCTGGCTCAGGGAAAAGCAACGCTGAGCACTTCCCAGCTGCAAAGCCCACAGCCAGCCAGCTGCTCCCCAGCTTGTGAGCCCTGCTGGCTGGAGCAGGGGTCCGGCCCATGCCAGCCGCTGCCCGGGAGCGGGCCCCACGGCACCCACTGGGGACACTCACTGCAGCCAATAAATGAAGCCGCGTCTCCTCGCCAGCATGTCCCTCTCCTGCAGGTCAACACAGAGCAAGGACACTTGTCGCGCCCTGCAGCGCAGCCGGGACAGCTGGAGTTGCTCGGTGCCACTGGCCTCTGCCTCATGCAGGAGCATAGCCCGTGCGTGGCTGTGACCTCCATGGACCCCGGTTCCCAGGGAGACCCCGCTGGCCAGGGCAGGGGCTGGCACGGGCATCCCCCTTTCCAGCTGCGCTTCCACCAGCTCCGGCAGTGTAGTCCGCGGCACCTCTGCCTCCTTCTTCCTCTGCTGCTGGCTGCAGGCAACAGGGCATGGTTGGACGAGTTACAGACCTCCAGGGCCATGCATTGGGTCCCCTTCCAACCATACAGCACCCCAGGCAGGCAGGGAATGGGCTCCCCTGTCACACCGTGTGCTGCACATACCCCCCACACCATTGCCTGGCTCCAGCACTGGCAGCCCCATCGCTCTGGGTGCTGCAGAGACCGCCCTAGACACCTGTGTGGGGCGAGGGGCCCAACTCACCACATCTCCTCCTCCTCCAGTGCCTCTTCAAGACTTTTTATTTGCTGACGCAGCACCTGGGAGAAGGAAGGGTCTGAGTCCCGGAGTCCGCTGCCACCCTTCTCCAGCCCTCCCACCCCGGGGCCTGTGGGCACCCATCTCTTTTCCCCCAGCCCTTTCAGCACTACCTCAGTCCCCTGGTTAAACTCCTGCAGCCAGGACACCATGTGGGCAGAGTGCTTTTCCACCTGCAAAACCACCGGCGTATCACCCTCGTCCCTCTCCAGCCCCAGGGCCATGCCCACTTGCTGCCCCACTGCCCCAGGGCACTGGGAGACTGGGCAAATCACAGGGCCACGCATAGCGAAGGGATGGACACCCCCATCTCCTGGGGAAAATGTCCTCCCCAGTCACGCTTCTGCCCGCAGCCGCTGGCCCAGCGCAGCGAGGTGACCCTCCTTGCGCAGCGGGGCTGGACGAGACAAGATGACCTCCAGCGGCCCCTTCGAACCGCTGAGCCCCAGCCTGCGCAGCTCTGGGACGTGGGCAGAGGAGAGGACACCAGCCTTACTGCTGAGCATCTGCAGGGCATCGTGCGTGCCCTGATGGTTCTCCTCCTGCATGCGGAAAGGAGAGCAGGGGCTCAGGGTCTGCAGAAACACCTCTTGGTCACCTGCAAGCGCTCCTCTCAGCCAGGAGCAGCCACCAGGCACCCGGGCACTCTCACGAGTGCACTCCCCTCCGCATTATGGCCCACACAGCTCCCCTCGGGCACTGCCTTCTCCCTCGTGCCCCCTCTCTTCTCCGGCCTCGCAGGCACCGGCCGGGGGGCGCCAGGCAGGGGCACCCTCAGGCCTAACTCTGCACACGGCCCACATCTGACCACCCTCTGCACCCAACACCCCCAGCGAGCACCACCTACCCACCCCTGCTCAACCACCCTCCTATAGGGTGCAGCAGCCAATCAGCGCCCTCCGGCCTTCTGCTCTACCAACGAGCAAGCAGCTCCTGCTGCAAGGGGCGTGGCCGCTCACACACCCATCATGGCTCCTCACAGCCGGCCCCGCCCCGTCGGCAGTGCTCCCGGGCCCCGAAGCGGCGGCAGTCACACCGGCCTCGCCCCCTCCTGGCTGCCCTCCCCCACGCCCCCCTCTGCTGCATTTGAGCCCTGCTCAGGCTCCTTTGCACGCCTTTCTGCCTTTGCTCGCTGGCGGGAGAGCAAACCTCTGCTACAGCACCGCTCTCGGGCCGAAACGGGAACCATCTCCAGCAGGAACCACTGGAAGGAGCAAACCGGCCTTGCCGGTGCTCGGTGCAACCGGCTGGATTTAGTTTTCCCTGTGAATTGTCCCCAGCTGCCTTGCTATGTTCTTCTGTGGTGTCACCACTCCTGGGTGGGGAGGCAACAAGTCCCCACCCTCAGCCTCCCCCCTGTTTGGTGGGAACAGCTCCCCACCATCGCCCTCCGCCCAGACTGTGGCAGGCAGAATAACTCCCTCCCATTGCCCAAATCCCTCGAAAATGCCCCCCAGCCACACCTGACCCCAAGTAGGCTGACTTGCCCAGCATCATGAGTGTGGGGCCTGGCCAGGGACCGGGCCAGGGAGGTTCTGGAGGAAGCAGGACCTTGAGGGGACTAGGTACCTGGGGTACCTGAAAGGAGCGGGCTTTCTGGGGGCAACTGGCGGGATCAGGAGGGTCTGGGTAGGGGGAACTGCGGGGGCTGGGGGTGTCTGGAGAGAACTGAGATGATGGGGTGCCTGCCGAGAAGTGAAGGCAATGGAGGGTGTGCAGGGGGGACCTGAGGAGAAGGAGGGAGGGACCGTGAGAGGAACTGAAGGGATTCGATGTGTCTGAAGAGGGGAGCTGAGGGGTCAGGGTCTGCGGGGGGGAACTGACGGGTGTGGGCTTTGACTGAAGCCTAGAGCATTACTAGGGGGAAGATGTGGGTCTTCACGTCCCCCTTAGCGTGGGTCCCATGCGCACACCCCCTGGCAACAATAATCAGGGTGACACGGGAATGGCCACGCAGCTCCGCCCCGGTTGCGTCACAGGCATCCCACAAAGCCCGGCAAGTTGGTGCTCTCTGAGTGTGGCCTACATCTACATGCAGCCCAGCTCTAGGGGACACCGAGGGGGCTCAACCCCCTGCGGCTCTTCCCGAGTGACCTCCCCAGGGTGGCAGGCTGAAGCGTGGAGCACTTTGGCAGAAGGTGCCTTTGCTGCCTGCATACCTCTC
This sequence comes from Phalacrocorax carbo, assembly GCF_963921805.1. Lineage (NCBI taxonomy): Eukaryota > Metazoa > Chordata > Aves > Suliformes > Phalacrocoracidae > Phalacrocorax > Phalacrocorax carbo. The sequence goes on from NC_087539.1 coordinate 3,392,271, forward strand.
GGAGAGCCGGGGGGGTGAGACGGACACCTGGAGGATGCTCTGCTGAATGTGGCTGGGTTAAAGAGCCCAACCTTCGGGTCGCGCTCTCTCCAAAGTGACTCAGAGAAGCAAGAAATTCTGCCAGCTCTCCCGTGGGACAATCTCCTTTGGGAAGGCCTGACAGTGCTCCTCGTGCTTGCTCCGGCGGACCATCTCACCAAAGTGTCAATTTTGGTGGTAAACAAGCTACTTAAGGAGCGAATCCCACCCCCTTTACCTGGCAGGAGGCGCCACAGCTTCCTGAAGCAGAGCCAGAGACTCTGCCATAAGAGCGCTTTTTTGCCAAGGAACGCACGCTGTGGAGCCCTCCCGCCCCGGGGCCTGTGGGCACCCATCTCTTTTCCCCCAGCCCTTTCAGCGCTCCCTCATTTTCCTGCTTAACCTCCTGCAGCCAGGACACCATGCGGGCACAGTGCTTTTCCACCTGCAAAACAACCGGCATATCACCCTCGTCCCTCTCGATGCCTCTCGCTCTCTGCGCCTCATTTTCACCGGAGGCAGGCTCCAAAGTTCACAATGTCCAAGAACTGCTCCCACACAAAAGGTGCCAGCACTGAAAGCTATTGCTGGGCCTCAGCAGCCCTTGGCAGCCCTTTCACAGCCGCACCAGCAGTGGGGCTCTGCGCCTGCCTAGCCTCCCAAAACTCCACGCGTTCTCTCCCTCTCTGGCTCTCATTTTCACCAGAGACCATGGGTGTGTGCACGTGCACGGACGGCCACACCGCGTGGGCTCCAGCGCAGGGCTCAAGCATCCATCCCCAACGGGATCCAGCATCCAGCCCCGAGGCGGAACCACAGCCCAGGAAGGGGAAACATAAAGAGCAGCCCTCTGCTCTAGCCCCCGCAGGCACTGGGCTTGCGGGCTCCCAAGAGCAATGGGGTCTCCCTCTTGCTCAGAGCGCAGCTGCGGCACGCGGGGGGACAGCAGGAGGAAGGGGTGGGGGCAGGGGGCAGGCAGGCAGTGACCCACGTGCTTCAGCTGCACCCTTGGAGCGGCTGCGTGCAGCGGCGCCGCGTTCAGGGCTTGGCAGGTCGGGTGGCTCCAGCCTCCACGCGACAGGGCCTTTGCCCTCGGAGGGCAAACCTGCGAGCGGCTGGAGAAGCTGGCAGGGAGCAGCCGGGGCCGTGCCGGGCGGTGGCTGTGGGGTCAGCAGGGGCGGGGCCCTGGGGACAGGGCCAGCGGCTACGAGATTGCTAGAACGAGACCCGTGGGAGCGACCGGCAACGGGGCCATGGGGAGCGCACCGCTGGGGATGGGGCCGAGGAGCCACAGGGCTGTGGGACCACCAGCGATGAGAGCCTGGGCAGGCGGGGAGACCAAGGTCATGGGGACTTTGGGGAGGGAGAAGGACACAGGGTTGGGTGCTGTGGCGTGGGATGGGCCGCGTGGGGTCCATAGGGGCTGTAAGGTGAGAGGGCAGGTGAGTACCTGCAGGGTTGTGGGGAGCTGTGGGGAGGAAGGCAGTGGAGCATGCGGGGGCCATGGGGCTGGCCTGCGAGGAAATGTGTCCCCAGTTCCTGGTGCCTCAGTACTCTCAGACTCACTTACAGGGGCTGGCCAGGACATTGCTAAAGGGTTGCCAGCCTCCAATGGTGGAGAATAAAATCTACCGTGGCCTGAGAAGACGGTGGTTCCCCCTGGTTCTACAGTGGCATCAATACCGTGCGGGGACGGAGGGCAGGAGGGAGGGCAGCTGAGGCTGGCACGCAGGGACCCAGCTTGCGGCAGGCGGCGGGGTGGCACCCAGTGCCTAGCAGCTGAGACTGGCCCTGGCCTCGAGGGTATGCAGGGACTGGCATGCGGGGCAAGACCCTCTCCGCGCGCCCCAACAAACACACCCCAGTACATGGAGGTTCAGGTAGAAAAGGCTTTATTGAGGGTGGGGGGCTGTCAGAAGGGCAGCGGCCCGTCCATGACCCTGGGGAAGATCTTTCCCAGTGCAATTGCCTGGTCGATGTTGGTCTCACACAGCACATGCAACAGCAGGCGGTGGAAGAGCTCGGGGTCGTACCAGGAGGCGTAGAGGACAACAGCAGCCAGAGCAAAGCCGACAGCCAGCTGCAGGCTGACCAAGAGCAGGATGAGCGTCCTGTGGGGCAGAAGAGGGATGGGAGGCAGGGCAGGCTGGATGCGTCCCAACCAGATCCTGCCTATGGGATGCAGGGTGTGTTCTGGGAGCCCCACAGCCTGCTTCCCCCGCCATTTCTCATTGCTCCCCCGGGCAGGGTGGTGCACGAGACGCCGCAAGCCCAGGAAAGAGCCCTGGCTCAGGGAAAAGCAACGCTGAGCACTTCCCAGCTGCAAAGCCCACAGCCAGCCAGCTGCTCCCCAGCTTGTGAGCCCTGCTGGCTGGAGCAGGGGTCCGGCCCATGCCAGCCGCTGCCCGGGAGCGGGCCCCACGGCACCCACTGGGGACACTCACTGCAGCCAATAAATGAAGCCGCGTCTCCTCGCCAGCATGTCCCTCTCCTGCAGGTCAACACAGAGCAAGGACACTTGTCGCGCCCTGCAGCGCAGCCGGGACAGCTGGAGTCGCTCGGTGCCACTGGCCTCTGCCTCACGCAGGAGCATAGCCCGTGCGTGGCTGTGACCTCCATGGACCCCGGTTCCCAGGGAGACCCCGCTGGCCAGGGCAGGGGCTGGCACGGGCATCCCCCTTTCCAGCTGTGCTTCCACCAGCTCCGGCAGTGTAGTCCCCGGCACCTCTGCCTCCTTCTTCCTCTGCTGCTGGCTGCAGGCAACAGGGCATGGTTGGACGAGTTACAGACCTCCAGGGCCATGCATTGGGTCCCCTTCCAACCATACAGCACCCCAGGCAGGCAGGGAATGGGCTCCCCTGTCACACCGTGTGCTGCACATACCCCCCACACCATTGCCTGGCTCCAGCACTGGCAGCCCCATCGCTCTGGGTGCTGCAGAGACCGCCCTAGACACCTGTGTGGGGCGAGGGGCCCAACTCACCACATCTCCTCCTCCTCCAGTGCCTCTTCAAGACTTTTTATTTGCTGACGCAGCACCTGGGAGAAGGAAGGGTCTGAGTCCCGGAGTCCGCTGCCACCCTTCTCCAGCCCTCCCACCCCGGGGCCTGTGGGCACCCATCTCTTTTCCCCCAGCCCTTTCAGCACTACCTCAGTCCCCTGGTTAAACTCCTGCAGCCAGGACACCATGTGGGCAGAGTGCTTTTCCACCTGCAAAACCACCAGCGTATCACCCTCGTCCCTCTCCAGCCCCAGGGCCATGCCCACTTGCTGCCCCACTGCCCCAGGGCACTGGGAGACTGGGCAAATCACAGGGCCACGCATAGCGAAGGGATGGACACCCCCATCTCCTGGGGAAAATGTCCTCCCCAGTCACGCTTCTGCCCGCAGCCGCTGGCCCAGCGCAGCGAGGTGACCCTCCTTGCGCAGCGGGGCTGGACGAGACAAGATGACCTCCAGCGGCCCCTTCGAACCGCTGAGCCCCAGCCTGCGCAGCTCTGGGACGTGGGCAGAGGAGAGGACACCAGCCTTACTGCTGAGCATCTGCGGGGCATCGTGCGTGCCCTGATGGTTCTCCTCCTGCATGCGGAAAGGAGAGCAGGGGCTCAGGGTCTGCAGAAACACCTCTTGGTCACCTGCAAGCGCTCCTCTCAGCCAGGAGCAGCCACCAGGCACCCGGGCACTCTCACGAGTGCACTCCCCTCCGCATTATGGCCCACACAGCTCCCCTCGGGCACTGCCTTCTCCCTCGTGCCCCCTCTCTTCTCCGGCCTCGCAGGCACCGGCCGGGGGGCGCCAGGCAGGGGCACCCTCAGGCCTAACTCTGCACACGGCCCACATCTGACCACCCTCTGCACCCAACACCCCCAGCGAGCACCACCTACCCACCCCTGCTCAACCACCCTCCTGTAGGGTGCAGCAGCCAATCAGCGCCCTCCGGCCTTCTGCTCTACCAACGAGCAAGCAGCTCCTGCTGCAAGGGGCGGGGTCGCTCACACACCCATCATGGCTCCTCACAGCCGGCCCCGCCCCGTCGGCAGTGCTCCCGGGCCCCGAAGCGGCGGCAGTCACACCGGCCTCGCCCCCTCCTGGCTGCCCTCCCCCACGCCCCCCTCTGCTGCATTTGAGCCCTGCTCAGGCTCCTTTGCACGCCTTTCTGCCTTTGCTCGCTGGCGGGAGAGCAAACCTCTGCTACAGCACCGCTCTCGGGCCGAAACGGGAACCATCTCCAGCAGGAACCACTGGAAGGAGCAAACCGGCCTTGCCGGTGCTCGGTGCAACCGGCTGGATTTAGTTTTCCCTGTGAATTGTCCCCAGCTGCCTTGCTATGTTCTTCTGTGGTGTCACCACTCCCGGGTGGGGAGGCAACAAGTCCCCACCCTCAGCCTCCCCCCTGTTTGGTGGGAACAGCTCCCCACCATCGCCCTCCGCCCAGACTGTGGCAGGCAGAATAACTCCCTCCCATTGCCCAAATCCCTCAAAAATGCCCCCCAGCCACACCTGACCCCAAGTAGGCTGACTTGCCCAGCATCATGAGTGTGGGGCCTGGCCAGGGACCGGGCCAGGGGGGTTCTGGAGGAAGCAGGACCTTGAGGGGACTAGGTACCTGGGGTACCTGAAAGGAGCGGGCTTTCTGGGGGCAACTGGCGGGATCGGGAGGGTCTGGGTAGGGGGAGCTGCGGGGGCTGGGGGTGTCTGGAGAGAACTGAGATGATGGGGTGCCTGCCGAGAAGTGAAGGCAATGGAGGGTGTGCAGGGGGGACCTGAGGAGAAGGAGGGAGGGACCGTGAGAGGAACTGAAGGGATTCGATGTGTCTGAAGAGGGGAGCTGAGGGGTCAGGGTCTGCGGGGGGGAACTGACGGGTGTGGGCTTTGACTGAAGCCTAGAGCATTACTAGGGGGAAGATGTGGATCTTCACGTCCCCCTTAGCGTGGGTCCCATGCGCACACCCCCTGGCAACAATAATCAGGGTGACACGGGAATGGCCACGCAGCTCCGCCCCGGTTGCGTCACAGGCATCCCACAAAGCCCGGCAAGTTGGTGCTCTCTGAGTGTGGCCTACATCTACACGCAGCCCAGCTCTAGGGGACACCGAGGTGGCTCAACCCCCTGCGGCTCTTCCCGAGTGACCTCCCCAGGGTGGCAGGCTGAAGCGTGGAGCACTTTGGCAGAAGGTGCCTTTGCTGCCTGCATACCTCTCGGAGAGCCGGGGGGGTGAGACGGACACCTGGAGGATGCTCTGCTGAATGTGGCTGGGTTAAAGAGCCCAACCTTCGGGTCGGGCTCTCTCCAAAGTGACTCAGAGAAGCAAGAAATTCTGCCAGCTCTCCCGTGGGACAATCTCCTTTGGGAAGGCCTGACAGTGCTCCTCGTGCTTGCTCCGGCGGAGCATCTCACCAAAGTGTCAATTTTGGTGGTAAACAAGCTACTTAAGGAGCGAATCCCACCCCCTTTACCTGGCAGGAGGCGCCACAGCTTCCTGAAGCAGAGCCAGAGACTCTGCCATAAGAGCGCTTTTTTGCCAAGGAACGCACGCTGTGGAGCCCTCCCGCCCCGGGGCCTGTGGGCACCCATCTCTTTTCCCCCAGCCCTTTCAGCACTCCCTCATTTTCCTGCTTAACCTCCTGCAGCCAGGACACCATGTGGGCACAGTGCTTTTCCACCTGCAAAACAACCGGCGTATCACCCTCGTCCCTCTCGATGCCTCTCGCTCTCTGCGCCTCATTTTCACCGGAGGCAGGCTCCAAAGTTCACAATGTCCAAGAACTGCTCCCACACAAAAGGTGCCAGCACTGAAAGCTATTGCTGGGCCTCAGCAGCCCTTGGCAGCCCTTTCACAGCCGCACCAGCAGTGGGGCTCTGCGCCTGCCTAGCCTCCCAAAACTCCAAGCGTTCTCTCCCTCTCTGGCTCTCATTTTCACCAGAGACCATGGGTGTGTGCACGTGCACGGACGGCCACACCGCGTGGGCTCCAGCACAGGGCTCAAGCATCCATCCCCAACGGGATCCAGCATCCAGCCCCGAGGCGGAACCACAGCCCAGGAAGGGGAAACATAAAGAGCAGCCCTCTGCTCTAGCCCCCGCAGGCACTGGGCTTGCGGGCTCCCAAGAGCAATGGGGTCTCCCTCTTGCTCAGAGCGCAGCTGCGGCACGCGGGGGGACAGCAGGAGGAAGGGGTGGGGGCAGGGGGCAGGCAGGCAGTGACCCACGTGCTTCAGCTGCACCCTTGGAGCGGCTGCGTGCAGCGGCGCCGCGTTCAGGGCTTGGCAGGTCGGGTGGCTCCAGCCTCCACGCGACAGGGCCTTTGCCCTCGGAGGGCAAACCTGCGAGCGGCTGGAGAAGCTGGCAGGGAGCAGCCGGGGCCGTGCCAAGACATTGCGTTTTGCACACCCGGCAAACGAATGCGCTTTTTGGGATAACAATCCCACGGTGGCGCTGAGCACCCTCCTCTCAGACCAGGCACGCTTTCGGCCCTTTTGAGTGAGTTTCTGAGCCCCTTTGTGCCCTACGCGGCTGCCTGCAGCCTCCCTTTGCAGGTGCCGGCCATGGAAGTCCTTGCCTTGCGCAGGAGCTGAATTGGACCGAAGCGTGCTTGTCTGTGAAGAATGGCAACTTTATTTCCAGAACTAAGACACCTTCAGCGTTTGCGGGCACTCGAGGAGCACGGGCAGGACAGAGCAGGCCTTAGACACGGAGGCGGCCGTTGCAGCAGCAGGCGTTGCCCCAGGGGGAAATGGTCGTGGTACACCGCAGCCTGCGCTGCGTGCTCTTCGTGCTGCTGCTCAAGCCCTTTTTCCCCTCAGGACCTGCAGGAGCTCCTGCAGCACATTAAAGAATTCCACCAGCTTCTGGCGTGGAAACGGGCAGGGCGTAAACCTGCCCGGTTGCGTTGGTGTTGGCCTCGGCCTCTGAAAGGGGGTTGAGGTGAAGCCTGGCCGTGGCGCTGGAGTAGCCGTTACTGCTGGGCGCAGGCCCATCTGCACCGAGATCCAGTCGTAAAAGTGCTGAGTGGAGGTGTAGACTCCGGGCTGTTTTGCTCTGGCACAGCCTTTCCCCCAGCTCGTCACTCCGACAAGCCAGAAGTAGTCCGCGTTGTTGTCTTTGCAGACGAGAGGACCACCGCTGTCACCCTGCAGCGGAGGATTAAGAGCGGCTTAGGGTGGTGTTGGGTGGCCTCTGCCAGCACTGTGGCTGTCTCCTCCTGTCTCTCAGCACCTGCCGGAGCTGTATTCAGCGCAGAGCACGGCTCTGCTGAGGCGCTGGAGCCTAGAGAAGCTTTTCTAGGAAGGGGCGATGGGCCTGCAAGGCAGGGCTCTCATCTCATCTCTCCACTCTGATGCTGGGTATGTGGCAGGCGGCTGTTGCAGGACCGGGATCTGCCAAGAGCATTGGCTGGGCTTTCTGGGCAGAGTCGCAGGCCTCCGGGACAAGGGGGGCACTGGGCAGGGACGTGCAGCTGGGGAAGGGGAGGTGAGCGCCAGCCCCAAGAGCGGTGGGAGGGTGACCTGGCAAGCAACGCGCACGCCAGGGTACGCCTGGGCGGTGGTGCCAGGGCTGCCTGTGCTGCTGGGGCTTGACTTGTAGCGCGCTCCCACCTGGCAGGTGTCGATGCCACCCTGCGCATAGCCGGCACACAAGTTGTGGCTGTGGATGGCCCCTCTGTACCACCAGCTGCTGTTGCAGAGGTTGACGTCAATGAGGCGGACCTTGGCCTCCTGCAGGACATCAGTCGAGCCTCCAGCTGTGAGCACAGAAAGGAATTAAGACCCAGCAGCTGGCTGCCAGTTCTCCCCCCCTCTCGGGGTGAACCCCTTCCCTAGGGCTTGGCTTTGCATCCTGAGAGGCATCGTACCGCTGCGTCCCTTCGGTCTTGCTTTGGGTAAAGGGTCAGGCCCGCCTCTCTCTAGGCGTACGTCCCCACAGCCTGACTCCGGCTTTCGCCTCTGCTGCCCGGAAGCCCAAGCCCAGTCTCCCCAGCGTGCCAAGCCTGCCCTCAGGACACGAGTACTCGTTGGGAACTCACATCTTGCAGTCGTGGAACCCCAACCACTGATGTAGCAGGCTGTCATCTCTGACACTCTCAGCGAGGCGTCAGGCACGCAGGCAAGCTGTATGTAGGAGCTGCACTGGACAGGCTGGTCCAATTCCAGCAACGCAATGTCGTTCCTCTCCGAGATACTAGTGTAGTGTTCGTGAGCCAGGAGCCGCTTAATATTGCGCACTTGGGCCTCGGGGCCCAGCTGAGTCAACCGAGTGGCCCCGATCACCACGCGCCACATGGTGATGTGCCTGGAAGGCAGATGGAGAGAGAGGTGAGGGGAGCAGAGCCACGTGCTGCAGCAGTCCAGCAGCTCCCTGCCTTCTGCTTGCCCGGGGAGAGCGGGAAGCAGCGCTACGGAGGGTGCGACTGCCCTAGCACGCCTTAGGCTGCAGGAACGTCGAGCTGGAGGCTGCTAGGAAGCAGCGGCACGAGCCCAGCCTTGTCCTGAGCAGCGTCTCAGGAGGGCTCTGCAGTGCCCAGGCACTGGGCGTACTGCAAGGAAGCGGGATGGGAGTAGCACGTGGTGCTGCGGATGTGGTACCTGCCGGTGGTGTGGGGCTGTCCCCGTTGCCTGGTCCTCCTTACCTAGCCTTGATGAAGCAGTGGGCTGCTGTGAGGACCCACTGTGGGCTGATGAGGGACCCTCCGCATATATGCCCCGTGCCTGTTTTCCCAGGATCCTGGATGCTGACGATCCAGGGCCAGGCCCCTGGCTGGGCATCTGTGCCGCCCACGACGCGCAACGTGCCGTAGTGAGAAGCCATGGGCCGGAGCCCGCAGGTCCCTCTGTAACCAGAAACTCCTTACTGTCGTGCTGGCTGGCTGGCTGGCTGCTGTTGAGGCTGAATGTCAGCCGTCTTCCCTCCCCACAAGGCGCTGCATGGCCAGCAGGGCCAGGGAACGCCGTGGGGCGTGAGTCCGTCCGCCCCAGTTCCCGTTGTAGCCCTGTAGGCGAGTTGTGCCAGCAGCCTGGGTGCCGGCGAGGAAAGGAGGCTCCCACATAGGGCTCGGGAAGCTGTGGGGCGGTCACAGAGGACAAGCGGGCACCCTCCGGTGAACGCCCTAAGGGGTGCCCCAGCTCCCTCCCCGAGCCTCGGGCCACTTACCCACAGTTGTCCCATGTGCCGTACACAGGCCAGCACGCGGCCAGCAGGACCAGGACGGCCAGCAAAGTCATTGCCGACAGCGTCACGTGGCAGCTGCAAGACCGGAGGGCTCGTCGCCACCAGTGCAGCAGGCGACGTAGTGCCCGCAGTGCTCGCGCTGCCTGCGGAGCCCTCGGCCCTGGGGCTGATGTCACAGAGTCGCTGGTTCCGGGCACTGGGCGTGGTGGGCTCTCGGGGAGGCGGGGGGAGTCATGGCGGGTTCAGAGCAGGAGGGGATGCAGAACCTGGGATCGGACACCCCCGACAGGGCCCCGTGGAACGCTCTGCTTGCAGGCTGAGGGTGTGCAGGCCCCCCCGTGGCAGGCAGCAGCGCCTGGCTCCGAGCACTGCCTGCTAAAAGCTAGCAGGAAAAACCCACTGGGGCTCTGTGCCTGCCCAGCCTCCCAAACACCCGAACGCTCTCTCCGCCTCTGCGCCTCATTTTCACCGGAGGCAGGCTCCAAAGTTCACAATGTCCAAGAACTGCTCCCACACAAAAGGTGCCAGCACTGAAAGCTATTGCTGGGCCTCAGCAGCCCTTGGCAGCCCTTTCACAGCTGCACCAGCAGTGGGGCTCTGCGCCTGCCTAGCCTCCCAAAACTCCAAGCGTTCTCTCCCTCTCTGGCTCTCATTTTCACCAGAGACCATGGGTGTGTGCACCGGCTACAAGATTGCTAGGATGAGACCCGTGGGAGCAACCAGCAACCAACTGGAACGGGGTTGCTCTCTTGCTCAGAGCGCAGTGTTTTCCTTGACGCCGAAGAAAGTAGTTGCCATTTTGAGATGCATCCCAACAAAACCTCTGAAACTGTACCGGTGTGTATTGGGAACGGATGTGCTTGGGTGAGAACCCTTTGTGAGGGTATATTTCTCAGCAATGTTACTGCAGATATAAGCAATCACTCAAATAGCTGTATCCGTGATTTTGCCAAAATTCTGGCATGCGCTTTAACTATTCAGCTCCTGTCAGGTCTCAGCATTTACTACAGTCTAACTGGACATGGTACCAAGATTTGTTCCCTACACCCATTGGAACAAACCTTACGTTGGTAAGAAAGCAATTGCAGCATGGTCATCTCTACTGATTCACAGAATCACAGAATCCCAGGTTGGAAGGGACCTCAGGGATCATCTAGTCCAACCTTTCTAGGAAGAGCGCAGTCTAGATAAGACAGCCCAGCACCCTGCCCAGACAACTCTTGAAGGTGCCCAACGAGGCCGAGTCAGCCACTTCCCTGGGGAGGTTACTCCAATGGTGACTGTCCTCACTGTGAAACACTTCCCTCTCGTGTCCAATCGGCATCTCCCCAAGAGCAACTTGTGTCCATCCCCCTTGCCCTCTCCATGGGACTCCGTGTGAAAAGGGAGTCTCCGTCTTCTTTGTTGCTACCCCTTAAGTACTGGTACGTGGTGATGAGATCCCCTCTGAGCCTCCTTTTCTCAAGGCTGAACAAACCCAGCTCTCCCAGCCTATCCTTGTATGGCAGCTGCCCAGTCCTGTGATCATCCTGGTGGCCCTTCTCTGGGCCCCTTCCAGCCTGGCCACATCCTTTTTGTACAGCGAGGACCAGAACTGCACACAGTGCTCCAGGTGTGGCCTGACCAGCGCTGAGCAGAGCGGGATAATGACTTCTTTCTCTCTGCTGGCGATGCCCTTTTTGATGCAGCCCAGCATCCCGTTGGCCTTCTTGGCCGCAGCAGCCACTGTTCCCTCATGTTGAGGCTCCCGTCCACCAGGACCCCCAGGGCCCTTTCCACAGAGCTGCCCTCCAGCCAGGTGGATCCCAGTCTGTGCTGCACTCCCGGATTATGTTTTCCCAGGTGCATGATCTTACACTCCTCCTTGTTGAACTTCATAAGGTTCCTGCTGGCCCACTCTTCCAGCCTACCCAGACCTCCCTGCAGAGCAGCTCTCCCTTCTGGAGCGTCTACTTCCCCACTCAACTTGGTGTCATCCGCAAACTTCATCAGGCTACACTGGATCCCGTTATCCAGATCACTCAGGAAGATATTGAATAACATTGGGCCCAATATCGATCCCTGGGGGGCCCCACTAGTGGCAGGTCACCACTTGGAAAAGGAGCTATTTACCACCACCCTTTGGGTGCGGCCTGTCAGCCAGGTCCCCACCCACTGCACAGACCCCTTGTCTGGGCCTTAACGCTTTAATTTCTCCAGGAGGAGACTGGGGGGGACCGTATCAAACGCCTTGGAGAAGTCCAGGCAGACAATGTCCACCGCCTGCCCCATGTCAACCAGGCAAGTCACTCTGTCATAGAAGGCCACCAGGTTTGTCAAGCACGATCTGCCTTTAGCGAACCCATGTTAACTTTTCCCAGTCAACGTGCTTCATTTGACTTGTGACGGCCCCCAGGAGGATTCATTCCATAACTTTCCCAGGGATTGAAGTAAGGCTGATGGGCCTATAGTAGCCTGGACCCTCCCGCGAGCCTTTCTTGTAGATAGGGGTAACATTTGCCTTCCTCCAGTCCTCTGGGACATCCCCCGTTCTCCACGACTTCTCAAAGATTACGGAGAGTGGCCTTGCGATGGTGTCAGCCAGCTCTCTCAACACCCTTGGGTGGATGGGTCAGGGCCCATGGATTTGTAGGGGTCAAGCTCCTGTAGTAATGCATGTACTAACTATTCCTTCACTGTTGGTGGGTCGGTGTTTGGATCAACTGGCAATTTTGTTCCCAAAGCCTGGGACGCGGCAGTGCTGGTAAAGACAGAGGTGAAGAAATTGTTGAGGACCTCTGCCTTTTCTGCCTCATTGGTGATTGACTCTCCTTTGCCATTTAAGAGTGGGCCTATGTTTTCCTTCTTTTCCTGCTTATGGTTGACACCCCTGAAGAAACCTTTCTTGTTATTTTTCACATCTACAGCCAGTTTCAATTCGAGCTGGGCTTTTGCTTTTCTAACTGCATCTCTGCACACTCTGGCAATGCTCTTGTAGCTCTCGACGGATAGTCCTCCACTTCTCCATCTCTGCTGTGCTTCCCTTTTGGATTTGAGAAGACCCAGGAGGTCATGGTTGAGCCAAGGGGGCCTCTTGCTCCGCTGACTTCCCTTTCCTTTGTAGGGGATAAACAGGTTTTGTGCTTCCAATAGAAAGTTCTTGAAGAATTCCCAGCTCTCGCTAGCTCCTTTGTATTCCATGGAAGCCTCCCACCGAATCCCTCCCAGCTGAGCCCTGAGTGCACTGAGGTTTGCTCTTCTAAGGGTTCTAAGATCCAGAACCCTTGTCTTAGAGCTGACCTTCAGCACGCTCAGCAGGACCCCGAACTCCACAATATTGTGGTCCCTGCAGCCAAGGCTCTCACTAACCGAGATACTACAGAGCAGGTTTTCTCGGTTTGTGAATAACAAGACCAGCAGTACCTCATTCCTGGTTGGCACATCTAACATTTGTATGCGTGTTTCGTGGAGGAGCTGGTGGTGGTGCCCCTGTGCAGGGGCTGAAGAGGAAGGAGCTGCCTGTGTCCTCTGGAGGTTTCGCTGGGGTCTGGAGCTCTACAGAAGCAGGAGAGGGGCCACGGGCAGCGGCTCCTGCCGACACAGCGAGGGCAGCCGCTCGTGCAGGATGTGTGTTTCTTAACACACAAGGCTGCTGCCCCACGGGCACTGCTGTTACTGAGCACGTGTCCCAGAGACCCACGTGGACCCACCTCACACGTCCCCTTCATGCTCCACATCGAGCCTTTGCCCTCCACATCTCCAAGAGCCCCTCCTCGCTGGTGCAGATGAGCTCAGCAGAGCTCCTCTCCTCCTCGTTGGCTCCTCGGTCACTTGGAGGAGGATGTTCTCATCGACGCTCTGAGGGGCCTCCTGGACTGCTTGTTGCCCCGCTGTGCTGCCCCTCCAGCAGGGCTCTCTGAAGCCCCCCATGAGGACCCGGTTCCTGTGGACATGGGGCTGCTCCAACCTGTCTGTCGATGGCCTCACCCGCTTGTTCTCCCTGCTCAGGCAGCCTGTGGCCGGCACCCTCTACAACGTCACCCTTCCCTGTCTGCTCGTTCATCCTCGCCCAGGATCGCTCACTTGGCTCAGTCAGCGTTCAGCGCCCCACCGAAGGACAGGGAGGCTGTGACTGAGGACACGATTTGCTCTATCAACCTACTACGGTTGCAGCAGTTGAGCCTCTCAACGTCCTGTTGTGGCCTCGTTGTCCACCATGAGTGCGCCAGGCTCGAATGGGTGTTCAGGATGGAGTTGTAGGGCAACACCACGGCTGTGGAGGCCTGCAGGACTCGGCAGATGGAAAACTCCAGCCTGGACATCTTGCTGTCCTTGAGGCAGAGGGCCTCCATGAGCAGGGAGGTAAAGCTGGAGCTGGTGCCGCCCCCCCAAAGCTGTGGAAGACCAGGAATCCCTGCAGCTTCGTGCACTGGTCAGTCTGGAAGAAGGGGAGAGAAAACAAGACAGGTCCATCAGTAATTCTGAATTTAAGCTGCTACCAAGTTGCCCAGGAAGGAAAATATTCACCCCAGGGTCTCAGGCCTTTGGGGACTCTTGTCTCGGGGACGCAGGCAGGGGCAGGCACCTGCCCGAGTGCCCCAGCTCTGCTTCCAGCCACGGCGCCCTGTGCATTGGCATGACCTGCCCTCAGGGAAAGGGGCCGCTTCCCGCAGGGACTGGGGGACAGCCGGCTCCTTCCTGCTCCAGGAGCTGCCCCTTGCAGTGCCCGTGCCCAGCACAACCCAAGGGGTCTGCTGTGGGGAAACGGAACCCACGGAGGGAGATGCACTCATGCTGCGGGGGCAAAGATGGGGGCTCAGGCTCGGCTGGGGGCAGCCCCCCCCACTAACGCTGCTTGGAGCCTTTCAGCCCGCCACTGCCCCAGAGCTGAGAGCTGGGCTTCCCCAGGGTTCCCAGGTTCCCCAGTCCCCTCCAGCCAAGGCCTGCACCGGGACAGCGACAACTTCAGTCCCTTCACTGCAGGGATGCCCATCACCCCCTCCCAGTTCCAGTGCACCCCCAGTCCCCACAGAAAGAGGAATCCCCCTTTTCTCTGCCAGCCCTTGCACCACCCCACACAGTCCCAGCACCGCCATCACCCCCTGCTTGGGAAGAGTTTCCCCCATTGCAGACACTGCTGCTCGTGCCCAGGGCGCTGTGAGAGCGGCGGCTGCCCCTGCCATCGCTCCACACCGCCGTGAACCGCTCCCACCCGTGCTCCCATCGAGGGGCGCTCCCTTTCCGAAGGAGAGGGCGGCAGTAGGGTCCCACTGGCACCCCCCACTCCCTGCTCTGGGCAGGTTCCCCTCGCAGCTCAGGGAGACTCCAGGGCACCCAGGGGGGCTGTGGGAGCCTGGCCCACACAGTGTACCCCAGAGGGGCAGGGAGCCTGGAGGGGAGACAGTCGGCGGTGGGAGCACGCAGCCTGCAAGCCCTGGCTAGGGGGCTGTCGTGGTTTAGCGGCAGCTCAGCCCCACACAGTCGCTCGCTCACTCCCCCACCGGTAGATGGGGGAGAGAATCAGAAGGGTAACGCTCGTGGGTTGGGATAAGAACAGTTTAATAATTAAAATTAAAAGAAAACAACAGTAGAAATGCAATGTAAAGGAGAACAACGAGAGGCGCAAAGCCCCGGGGTGGGGGGGGGGGGAGAGGGGGAAAGAACCGCCGGAACAAACTGCCCGCGCCGCAGCCGCTCGCCGCCCGCCGACCCGACGCCGCGCCGCCTCCGCGCTGGCGCTGCAACTGCCCCCCCCTCAATATATTGGTCATGGTGTCACATGGTATGGAATGAACCTGCCATTGGCCAGTCGGGGTCAGCCGTCCCCACCATGGCCCTGCCCCTCCCAGCCCCCCCCGCCACGCGGCAGAGCGCGGGAAGCTGGAAAGGTAGCCAACCCCCACAGTGAGGAGAATTAACCCCTTCTCAGCCAAAACCAGCACATGAGCTCATCTGCACCAGCGAGGAGGGGCTCTTGGAGATGTGGAGGGCAAAGGCTCGATGTGGAGCATGAAGGGGACGTGTGAGGTGGGTCCATGTGGGTCTCTGGGACGCGTGCTCAGCAACGGCAGTGCCCGTGGGGCAGCAGCCTTGTGTGTTTCTTGGAGGAGCTGCTGGTGGTGCCCCCGTGCAGGGGCTGAAGAGGAAGGAGCTGCCTGTGTCCTCTGGAGGTTTCGCTGGGGGCTGGAGCTCTACAGAAGCAGGAGAGGGGCCACGGGCAGCGGCTCCTGCCGACACAGCGAGGGCAGCCGCTCGTGCAGGATGGTGGAAACGGCCTCCTGCCTCCCCACTGGGCAAGAGCCAGGTCTGAGGCAGAGCGGTCGTGGGGCACACAGGCAGAAGGGAAAGCAGCAGCATCACCTCCTTCTGAACCGTCAGCTGATGTTGATTGACAAGGTCACACACTTGTCCTACCATCACAGATTTCCTTCTAATCTTTCGAGTTTTATTTCAAAAGTACCGGGACCTCCCCGGGTGGCTCCCAAAGGCGTCCATGTCTGCCAGCTTCGGTGGTAGGACCCAGTTCAGGATGTCCCTCTAGAGCAGGACTAGGATGAAGATGGCGATCTCCAGGAAGGCAAGGAACAGAAAAAGTGTCCTGTGGGACAGGAGAGGGGTCAGGCAGAGCCGGGGCAAATTTGTCTCAGCTCTTTCCAACCACCCAGCGTGAACGCCACCGTGGGACCTTTCCCCATGCTGGGCGCAACACTGCCCCTGCTCAGGACTGGAGTGAGGGGCCCAGGCATCTCTCTCGGCTCTAATGAACGTCTCCCTCGTGGGCCCCCAAATCCCTCCCTGTGTGCCCCCCCACTAGGAAGAGAACAAATACTGCAACGTTCCATCCCAGGCAAGTTCCCGAGATGCATAACGCCCTTGGCCCACTGGCACGAGCATCCCACTGCCCATGGAAGAGCCCCGGCACCCCAAGCCCCCAGGGCAACTCACCGCAGCCAAGAGGTGATCTGATGCCTCCTTGACACCCGCCGCTCCTCCTACAGGCCAAGGCACACAGAGAGATGTGTTAGGGTGTGCGAGGCGGCCGAGGCTTGGGGGCTCAGATCCCCTCCCTTGTCCTCCTTAAGATGAGTGCTCCCCCGTGCCCTGGGCACTGTGCAGACCCTTCCCTCCCCAAGGCCCACAGCGGGGTTGTCTGTCCTACCAGCCGCACAGCCACCATCTCCTGCATCAGCGACTCCCCTGTGCCCTCTGCCTGTGCTGTCTTCCTCCTGCTACAGACACCGTGGGGTTCAGGGCTGTGAGAAGAGACCTCGGCCGGCATGGTGACCCCCCCCGGGTGGCCGCTAGGGTGCTGCCCAGCCTCTGCTGGGGCTGGCACCGGGCACCCTAGCAAGCCCTTACTGCATGGACCCACCTCCCCACCCTGTCCCACCCCAGGCCTTATGGGCATGGAGGAGAGCCTGGGAGCTGCCCAGAGTTGTGCAGAGCTGCTTCCAGAAGTCCTGAGTTGCTCAGAGGGTTTTTGAGGCGCTCAGGAGAAGACAAAGGGATCTCCAGAGCAGGCGGGAGGAGCGGACAGGAGCCAGAAAGATGTCTGCAGTGGCAGACACCTGCCCAAAGCTGCTCAGCACCCTCCACCCCGCTGCCCCAGGTTTCACTCAGGGCCCCGTTGCCACTCACAAAGCTGTTGGGTCTCGGAGGCATTCCCATCTCTCCTGGAGGTGCTGGAGCTTGTTCCTGAGCAGCTGGACAAGCAGAGGATGTGGTGAGGAGTCTGTGCCATGCCCACTCTGAGGGGCCTTCCCCCCACAAGCATGTGACCCCCCCGTCCCTCCTGTCCTCAGTACCTTAATGACCTCAACCTGCTCCTTAACAGCTGTAACCAGTTCTGCGCACTGACGCCACTGCAAAGCAAGCGGGACACACTGCAGGGAGCCATGGTGTGAAAGGGCACCCCCAGTCAGTCCCCAGGGCACTGGGAGGTGAGGGCAGGGCCAGGGCGTGCTGGGAGGGAAGAGGGAACAGGAACGTCTGTCTCCAGGAGGGGCAGGGGGTGGAGGAGGCCCCCCATGACACCAGCTGGGGCCCGGTGCCAGAGTATCCAGCAACCCCCTCCAGCCCATGCCTGGCAGGCCGTTACACGCGGCTTCCCCTGACACACAAGGGAGGGTCACTCATCCCACCCCCTTCCCAAAGCCATGCTGCTGTGCCTGCCGACCCACATCAGGCTCCCCTCTGCAGCACAGCCACAGCCAGGAGCCTGGGGGACGTCCAGAGGCCCAAGCCCTCCATCACGGATGCCCTATCCCGGAGTAAATCTCCTCCCCAGCCACACCACTGACTGTGGCTGCTGGGCTGCGTGGACCCAGCACTGGCACCCCGTTCCCTGACCCTTTCAGCACACGCCTCCTTTTCCCCTCTACCTTCTGCGCCACTTGCAGGCTCGCGGCTGCTTCCATCATTGCCACATGGACGTGGGCCTGCAGGAGAGGAGGGGAAGAGGAGCTGCCATCAGGGCACCCGGGCACTGCCACGAGTGCACTGCCCTTGGCATTATCCCCTCCCAGACCCCCTCGGGCTCTGCCTTTGCCCTCGCGTCCCCTTTCCTTCCCCGGCCCTGCAGGCGCGAGGGGCAGGCAGAGGGAGGGACCCCCAGGCCCAGCTCTGGGCACGCTCCACATCTGGACATGGTCCCGAGCAGGTGGCTCTCGCTGACCCTGCTTCAGCAGGGCCATTGGACAAGGCCAGATGATCTCCAGAGGCCCCTTCCAGCCTCAACCAGCCTGTGATTCTGTGAGCTGACCTTCATCTGGGCCACCAGCCCCTCCAGCCGCTGCAGCTCCTGGCAGTTGTTCTCGAAACACTGCGCCACAGCACGGTTCTGGAAGAGGAGCCGGACACAGGCACTCAGCCCCTGGCACAGCCACAGGAGCCGCAGCTGGGGCCAGGGCAGAGGAGGGGACACTGACCTTCTGGCTGAGCTCCTGCATGGTTTCCTGCAGCTCCTGCTGCTTCTTCCCCTGCGTGGGGAAAGGAAGGGTCAGGGGCTCAGCGCTCACAGCTGCAGCCCCTGGGGACAAGGGCAGCACTGCACACCTACCAGGCACTGCAGCAGCTCCTTGTGCCTTTTGGTCTCGGCAGAACAGCGCACCAGGCGCTCCCGGAGCTTGCGGAGCTCTTCCTTAGCCACTTCGGTCTGCATGGCTGCACCTGCGCGTCGGGAGGCAGCAGGGTGTGAGGGGCAGAGCCACGTGCCCTATCGGCAGGGACAGTGGCAGGGATGCTGCCCTACCCAGACACACAATCGTACACGGACACGCGGGTGCGCTTAGAGGAATGCACCCCCCGCACAGCTGAGCACAGCCACGCCACCCTGCTCACCTGTAGCTGTGCCCAGCACCGTGGGTGCTGCCACAGGTGCAGTCGTACGCGCGTGGGCACAGCCACGCACGACCTTGTGCTCCTCAAGCACAGGAGTACCCACGCTCTCTCACGCACCGGGCACGGCCACACACATGCACAGTCGGGGCTGCCGAGGGCTGGCATGGGAGCCTCCCCCAGAGAGGGGCACCGTCGGCCGTCTGCACACTCACACCTGCACCCCCCACCCCAAGCAGCGGTCCTGTGCACGCGTGCGCACTAGTTCTGTGCCCGGCTCGGCCTGCGCCAGCTGTGTGCTGAGCACGTGGCAGGAGGTGGTGGAGGGCATCAGGGACCGCTGAGGAGAGAAGGAGCTTCCCCTGGCCTGCTTTGCTGGGTGCCCGTGGGCCCCTCCTGCTGGCAGGGCTGCCCTGCCCTGGGGCCTCTGCGACACCTCCAGTGTCACCGTCCTGCCCTGTGAGGTCTCAACACACCTGCCCCGGCACCCCTTTCCTTTGGCTTCCCACGCACCCCAGCAGCACAGGCGTCCTCCTCGCCTGCCCTGCTACGGACCAGGCTTGCTGCCTTCCCCCATTGCTCACAGCCGCTGGCTGTGGGGACCACGGGGATGCTCTGCCCTCACCCTCCACTCCTGCGTCGGGAGCCTTCCACTGCACGGCAGACACAGGACAGCACCTTGGCGAGGACCCTCCAAACTCCTGCCCAGCAGCACTGAGCTTCTGCTCCAGATGCTCCTCAGCCCCCGGGAGCAGCCCTCTTTATACCCGCTCGGGCAGCCGTGTCACAGGCGCACGGTGACACTGATGGCCACAGCTGCCCACTGTGACACGGCCGTCACCTCCCTGGGGCTGGCACCAGGACTGACGTGGGGCCCAGCCTTCCCAGTTACCGGGGAAACAGGGCACCACTCTCAGCACCCACTTATCGCTGGCAGAGCAGGCGCTCTGGGGCCTGACTGAGGCGCCAGCAGAGATTCTGTGCAGAGCTGCTCACAACTTGCAAGCAGCGAGGAGCAACTGCAGCTTATTAGGTGAGGAGCGGCTCCTGGTGTTCAAGCGCTGTGGCTTCAAACCCTGCACGAGCGGCTGCCCTCGCTGTGTCGGCAGGAGCCGCTGCCCATGGCCCCTCTCCTGCTTCTGTACAGCTCCAGCCCCCAGCACAACTTCCAGTAGGACGCAGGCAGCTCCTTCCTCTTCAGCGCCCACCCAGGAACACCACCACCAGCTCCTCCACGAAACACGCAAGGCTGCTGCCCCACGGGCACTGCCGCTGCTGAGCACGTGTCCCAGAGACCCACACGGACCCACCTCGTGCTGGCCGCTCCAGACCCATGCTCACTGCGAACACGCAGCACTTCCCTCTCCCTTTCCCAGGTCCCTTTCTGTGATCTTTTCCTGTGCTACCAACCCTGTTCTGATGGAAAATACCAACCCCCGGCATGGCCCTCCTGCATTTTGGGGGCAAGAAATCACTCCTCCCAACATCCTCCTCTCTTTTTTGGTGGTGGAGTCAGAATCAACCTAGAATGACTCACAAAGAGACCGGAGATGGAAAGAGCAAAGGGGACCCTCCCATTGACCTTTACATACAGAGTGATTAGAAGTAAGACACATAATAATGTGCGAGCTAATAAAAGCACAACTGGATGAAGCACTAGATTCAAAGTTCCTGTTGCTCTCGGTGACCACCAAGTAAGGTATCCCACCCATGATGTTCTCCATCCTTTTTCACTCTTTCCGGAACATGGTGCATTTCTTTTGCATCATCATAATGAACTGTAATCGGGCTTCTTTGTCCACTGTCTTGAACTTGTTTCAGCTTTAGTGGGGCACTAAAGGAAGCTTCTGGCCAACGGAACCTGGTCCTGATGGGTGACTTCCACTACGCAGACATCTGCTGGAAGAACAAGACAGCAGCTCGCATGTCATCCACCAAATTTCTGGAATGGATAGAGGGCTGTTTCCTGATACAAATGTTAGATGTGCCAACCAGGAATGAGGTACTGCTGGTCTTGTTATTCACAAACCGAGAAAACCTGCTCTGTAGGATCTCGGTTAGTGAGAGCCTTGGCTGCAGGGACCACAATATTGTGGAGTTCGGGGTCCTGCTGAGCGTGCTGAAGGTCAGCTCTAAGACAAGGGTTCTGGATCTTAGAACCCTTAGAAGAGCAAACCTCAGTGCACTCAGGGCTCAGCTGGGAGGGATTCGGTGGGAGGCTTCCATGGAATACAAAGGAGCTAGCGAGAGCTGGGAATTCTTCAAGAACTTTCTATTGGAAGCACAAAACCTGTTTATCCCCTACAAAGGAAAGGGAAGTCAGCGGAGCAAGAGGCCCCCTTGGCTCAACCATGACCTCCTGGGTCTTCTCAAATCCAAAAGGGAAGCACACCAGAGATGGAGAAGTGGAGGATTATCCGTCGAGAGCTACAAGAGCATTGCCAGAGTGTGCAGAGATGCAGTTAGAAAAGCAAAAGCCCAGCTCGAATTGAAACTGGCTGTAGATGTGAAAAATAACAAGAAAGGTTTCTTCAGGGGTGTCAACCATAAGCAGAAAAAGAAGGAAAACATACGACGAGACAAGATGACCTCCAGCGGTCCCTTCAAACTGCTGAGCCCCAGTGACGTGCAGAAAGTAGACTCCACAATCTGTAGGATTGCAAAGCAGGTATGTTTATTCAGCGCTGGGCAGCACGGGGGGTAGTCCCACCCAAGTCGTGCACGCCCCCGTGATAGTTTGTCTTGCATTTATACAGTAAAGCATTACATATACCTAAGATTTCCCAATACGCCTATACATATGCATGACATTTCCTCACTTCGTATTAAAATTAGCCAAAAAAAGTTATTGCCGTAGATCTTTCCCAACTGCGCTTGCGCAGTGCCTCCTCGTGGTGGTCGTCGGGGCACGTAAAGATGAAGGCTGACGGCTCCTCTTCATCACCGCTAGTAACCTTTTGGTTTTGCGCAGACTCAGTTACCTCTTGACACTTGTCCAAACTGCGAAGTTGGTTTTAGCTGGTTCTTGAGACAGTTTTCTATCCTTATCAGGAATTGCTCCTTCGCTGGTGGATTCCAGGCCTCCTTGCTAATTATTTTACACAGCGGCTAGAAGAGCGTTCCGCAACAATTACCTTTCAGCTGGATAAGCATTCAGCGATGGAACAGTTAACTTTTGGTTTTGCATCTTAAAAGCCCCTTCGAACCGCTGAGCCCCAGCCTGCGCAGCTCTGGGACGTGGGCAGAGGAGGGGACACCAGCCTTACTGCTGAGCATCTGCAGGGCATCGTGCGTGCCCTGATGGTTCTCCTCCTGCATGCGGAAAGGAGAGCAGGGGCTCAGGGTCTGCAGAAACACCTCTTGGTCACCTGCAAGCGCTCCTCTCAGCCAGGAGCAGCCACCAGGCACCCGGGCACTCTCACGAGTGCACTCCCCTCCGCATTATGGCCCACACAGCTCCCCTCGGGCACTGCCTTCTCCCTCGTGCCCCCTCTCTTCTCCGGCCTCGCAGGCACCGGCCGGGGGGCGCCAGGCAGGGGCACCCTCAGGCCTAACTCTGCACACGGCCCACATCTGACCACCCTCTGCACCCAACACCCCCAGCGAGCACCACCTACCCACCCCTGCTCAACCACCCTCCTATAGGGTGCAGCAGCCAATCAGCGCCCTCCGGCCTTCTGCTCTACCAACGAGCAAGCAGCTCCTGCTGCAAGGGGCGTGGCCGCTCACACACCCATCATGGCTCCTCACAGCCGGCCCCGCCCCGTCGGCAGTGCTCCCGGGCCCCGAAGCGGCGGCAGTCACACCGGCCTCGCCCCCTCCTGGCTGCCCTCCCCCACGCCCCCCTCTGCTGCATTTGAGCCCTGCTCAGGCTCCTTTGCACGCCTTTCTGCCTTTGCTCGCTGGCGGGAGAGCAAACCTCTGCTACAGCACCGCTCTCGGGCCGAAACGGGAACCATCTCCAGCAGGAACCACTGGAAGGAGCAAACCGGCCTTGCCGGTGCTCGGTGCAACCGGCTGGATTTAGTTTTCCCTGTGAATTGTCCCCAGCTGCCTTGCTATGTTCTTCTGTGGTGTCACCACTCCCGGGTGGGGAGGCAACAAGTCCCCACCCTCAGCCTCCCCCCTGTTTGGTGGGAACAGCTCCCCACCATCGCCCTCCGCCCAGACTGTGGCAGGCAGAATAACTCCCTCCCATTGCCCAAATCCCTCGAAAATGCCCCCCAGCCACGCCGTACCCCAAGTAGGCTGACTTGCCCAGCATCATGAGTGTGGGGCCTGGTCAGGGACCGGGCCAGGGGGGTTCTGGAGGAAGCAGGACCTTGAGGGGACTAGGTACCTGGGGTACCTGAAAGGAGCGGGCTTTCTGGGGGCAACTGGCGGGATCGGGAGGGTCTGGGTAGGGGGAGCTGCGGGGGCTGGGGGTGTCTGGAGAGAACTGAGATGATGGGGTGCCTGCCGAGAAGTGAAGGCAATGGAGGGTGTGCAGGGGGGACCTGAGGAGAAGGAGGGAGGGACCGTGAGAGGAACTGAAGGGATTCGATGTGTCTGAAGAGGGGAGCTGAGGGGTCAGGGTCTGCGGGGGGGAACTGACGGGTGTGGGCTTTGACTGAAGCCTAGAGCATTACTAGGGGGAAGATGTGGATCTTCACGTCCCCCTTAGCGTGGGTCCCATGCGTACACCCCCTGGCAACAATAATCAGGGTGACACGGGAATGGCCACGCAGCTCCGCCCCGGTTGCGTCACAGGCATCCCACAAAGCCCGGCAAGTTGGTGCTCTCTGAGTGTGGCCTACATCTACACGCAGCCCAGCTCTAGGGGACACCGAGGTGGCTCAACCCCCTGCGGCTCTTCCCGAGTGACCTCCCCAGGGTGGCAGGCTGAAGCGTGGAGCACTTTGGCAGAAGGTGCCTTTGCTGCCTGCATACCTCTCGGAGAGCCGGGGGGGTGAGACGGACACCTGGAGGATGCTCTGCTGAATGTGGCTGGGTTAAAGAGCCCAACCTTCGGGTCGGGCTCTCTCCAAAGTGACTCAGAGAAGCAAGAAATTCTGCCAGCTCTCCCGTGGGACAATCTCCTTTGGGAAGGCCTGACAGTGCTCCTCGTGCTTGCTCCGGCAGACCATCTCACCAAAGTGTCAATTTTGGTGGTAAACAAGCTACTTAAGGAGCGAATCCCACCCCCTTTACCTGGCAGGAGGCGCCACAGCTTCCTGAAGCAGAGCCAGAGACTCTGCCATAAGAGCGCTTTTTTGCCAAGGAACGCACGCTGTGGAGCCCTCCCGCCCCGGGGCCTGTGGGCACCCATCTCTTTTCCCCCAGCCCTTTCAGCACTCCCTCATTTTCCTGCTTAACCTCCTGCAGCCAGGACACCATGTGGGCACAGTGCTTTTCCACCTGCAAAACAACCGGCGTATCACCCTCGTCCCTCTCGATGCCTCTCGCTCTCTGCGCCTCATTTTCACCGGAGGCAGGCTCCAAAGTTCACAATGTCCAAGAACTGCTCCCACACAAAAGGTGCCAGCACTGAAAGCTATTGCTGGGCCTCAGCAGCCCTTGGCAGCCCTTTCACAGCCGCACCAGCAGTGGGGCTCTGCGCCTGCCTAGCCTCCCAAAACTCCAAGCGTTCTCTCCCTCTCTGGCTCTCATTTTCACCAGAGACCATGGGTGTGTGCACGTGCACGGACGGCCACACCGCGTGGGCTCCAGCGCAGGGCTCAAGCATCCATCCCCAACGGGATCCAGCATCCAGCCCCGAGGCGGAACCACAGCCCAGGAAGGGGAAACATAAAGAGCAGCCCTCTGCTCTAGCCCCCGCAGGCACTGGGCTTGCGGGCTCCCAAGAGCAATGGGGTCTCCCTCTTGCTCAGAGCGCAGCTGCGGCACGCGGGGGGACAGCAGGAGGAAGGGGTGGGGGCAGGGGGCAGGCAGGCAGTGACCCACGTGCTTCAGCTGCACCCTTGGAGCGGCTGCGTGCAGCGGCGCCGCGTTCAGGGCTTGGCAGGTCGGGTGGCTCCAGCCTCCACGCGACAGGGCCTTTGCCCTCGGAGGGCAAACCTGCGAGCGGCTGGAGAAGCTGGCAGGGAGCAGCCGGGGCCGTGCCGGGCGGTGGCTGTGGGGTCAGCAGGGGCGGGGCCCTGGGGACAGGGCCAGCGGCTACGAGATTGCTAGAACGAGACCCGTGGGAGCGACCGGCAACGGGGCCATGGGGAGCGCACCGCTGGGGATGGGGCCGAGGAGCCACAGGGCTGTGGGACCACCAGCGATGAGAGCCTGGGCAGGCGGGGAGACCAAGGTCATGGGGACTTTGGGGAGGGAGAAGGACACAGGGTTGGGTGCTGTGGCGTGGGATGGGCCGCGTGGGGTCCATAGGGGCTGTAAGGTGAGAGGGCAGGTGAGTACCTGCAGGGTTGTGGGGAGCTGTGGGGAGGAAGGCAGTGGAGCATGCGGGGGCCATGGGGCTGGCCTGCGAGGAAATGTGTCCCCAGTTCCTGGTGCCTCAGTACTCTCAGACTCACTTACAGGGGCTGGCCAGGACATTGCTAAAGGGTTGCCAGCCTCCAATGGTGGAGAATAAAATCTACCGTGGCCTGAGAAGACGGTGGTTCCGCCTGGTTCTACAGTGGCATCAATACCGTGCGGGGACGGAGGGCAGGAGGGAGGGCAGCTGAGGCTGGCACGCAGGGACCCAGCTTGCGGCAGGCGGCGGGGTGGCACCCAGTGCCTAGCAGCTGAGACTGGCCCTGGCCTCGAGGGTATGCAGGGACTGGCATGCGGGGCAAGACCCTCTCCGCGCGCCCCAACAAACACACCCCAGTACATGGAGGTTCAGGTAGAAAAGGCTTTATTGAGGGTGGGGGGCTGTCAGAAGGGCAGCGGCCCGTCCATGACCCTGGGGAAGATCTTTCCCAGTGCAATTGCCTGGTCGATGTTGGTCTCACACAGCACATGCAACAGCAGGCGGTGGAAGAGCTCGGGGTCGTACCAGGAGGCGTAGAGGACAACAGCAGCCAGAGCAAAGCCGACAGCCAGCTGCAGGTCACAAGAGCAGGATGAGCGTCCTGTGGGGCAGAAGAGGGATGGGAGGCAGGGCAGGCTGGATGCGTCCCAACCAGATCCTGCCTATGGGATGCAGGGTGTGTTCTGGGAGCCCCACAGCCTGCTTCCCCCGCCATTTCTCATTGCTCCCCCGGGCAGGGTGGTGCACGAGACGCCGCAAGCCCAGGAAAGAGCCCTGGCTCAGGGAAAAGCAACGCTGAGCACTTCCCAGCTGCAAAGCCCACAGCCAGCCAGCTGCTCCCCAGCTTGTGAGCCCTGCTGGCTGGAGCAGGGGTCCGGCCCATGCCAGCCGCTGCCCGGGAGCGGGCCCCACGGCACCCACTGGGGACACTCACTGCAGCCAATAAATGAAGCCGCGTCTCCTCGCCAGCATGTCCCTCTCCTGCAGGTCAACACAGAGCAAGGACACTTGTCGCGCCCTGCAGCGCAGCCGGGACAGCTGGTGTCGCTCGGTGCCACTGGCCTCTGCCTCACGCAGGAGCATAGCCCGTGCGTGGCTGTGACCTCCATGGACCCCGGTTCCCAGGGAGACCCCGCTGGCCAGGGCAGGGGCTGGCACGGGCATCCCCCTTTCCAGCTGTGCTTCCACCAGCTCCGGCAGTGTAGTCCCCGGCACCTCTGCCTCCTTCTTCCTCTGCTGCTGGCTGCAGGCAACAGGGCATGGTTGGACGAGTTACAGACCTCCAGGGCCATGCATTGGGTCCCCTTCCAACCATACAGCACCCCAGGCAGGCAGGGAATGGGCTCCCCTGTCACACCGTGTGCTGCACATACCCCCCACACCATTGCCTGGCTCCAGCACTGGCAGCCCCATCGCTCTGGGTGCTGCAGAGACCGCCCTAGACACCTGTGTGGGGCGAGGGGCCCAACTCACCACATCTCCTCCTCCTCCAGTGCCTCTTCAAGACTTTTTATTTGCTGACGCAGCACCTGGGAGAAGGAAGGGTCTGAGTCCCGGAGTCCGCTGCCACCCTTCTCCAGCCCTCCCACCCCGGGGCCTGTGGGCACCCATCTCTTTTCCCCCAGCCCTTTCAGCGCTACCTCAGTCCCCTGGTTAAACTCCTGCAGCCAGGACACCATGTGGGCACAGTGCTTTTCCACCTGCAAAACCACCGGCGTATCACCCTCGTCCCTCTCCAGCCCCAGGGCCATGCCCACTTGCTGCCCCACTGCCCCAGGGCACTGGGAGACTGGGCAAATCACAGGGCCACGCATAGCGAAGGGATGGACACCCCCATCTCCTGGGGAAAATGTCCTCCCCAGTCACGCTTCTGCCCGCAGCCGCTGGCCCAGCGCAGCGAGGTGACCCTCCTTGCGCAGCGGGGCCGGACGAGACAAGATGACCTCCAGCGGCCCCTTCGAACCGCTGAGCCCCAGCCTGCGCAGCTCTGGGACGTGGGCAGAGGAGAGGACACCAGCCTTACTGCTGAGCATCTGCAGGGCATCGTGCGTGCCCTGATGGTTCTCCTCCTGCATGCGGAAAGGAGAGCAGGGGCTCAGGGTCTGCAGAAACACCTCTTGGTCACCTGCAAGCGCTCCTCTCAGCCAGGAGCAGCCACCAGGCACCCGGGCACTCTCACGAGTGCACTCCCCTCCGCATTATGGCCCACACAGCTCCCCTCGGGCACTGCCTTCTCCCTCGTGCCCCCTCTCTTCTCCGGCCTCGCAGGCACCGGCCGGGGGGCGCCAGGCAGGGGCACCCTCAGGCCTAACTCTGCACACGGCCCACATCTGACCACCCTCTGCACCCAACACCCCCAGCGAGCACCACCTACCCACCCCTGCTCAACCACCCTCCTATAGGGTGCAGCAGCCAATCAGCGCCCTCCGGCCTTCTGCTCTACCAACGAGCAAGCAGCTCCTGCTGCAAGGGGCGTGGCCGCTCACACACCCATCATGGCTCCTCACAGCCGGCCCCGCCCCGTCGGCAGTGCTCCCGGGCCCCGAAGCGGCGGCAGTCACACCGGCCTCGCCCCCTCCTGGCTGCCCTCCCCCACGCCCCCCTCTGCTGCATTTGAGCCCTGCTCAGGCTCCTTTGCACGCCTTTCTGCCTTTGCTCGCTGGCGGGAGAGCAAACCTCTGCTACAGCACCGCTCTCGGGCCGAAACGGGAACCATCTCCAGCAGGAACCACTGGAAGGAGCAAACCGGCCTTGCCGGTGCTCGGTGCAACCGGCTGGATTTAGTTTTCCCTGTGAATTGTCCCCAGCTGCCTTGCTATGTTCTTCTGTGGTGTCACCACTCCCGGGTGGGGAGGCAACAAGTCCCCACCCTCAGCCTCCCCCCTGTTTGGTGGGAACAGCTCCCCACCATCGCCCTCCGCCCAGACTGTGGCAGGCAGAATAACTCCCTCCCATTGCCCAAATCCCTCGAAAATGCCCCCCAGCCACGCCTGACCCCAAGTAGGCTGACTTGCCCAGCATCATGAGTGTGGGGCCTGGCCAGGGACCGGGCCAGGGGGGTTCTGGAGGAAGCAGGACCTTGAGGGGACTAGGTACCTGGGGTACCTGAAAGGAGCGGGCTTTCTGGGGGCAACTGGCGGGATCGGGAGGGTCTGGGTAGGGGGAGCTGCGGGGGCTGGGGGTGTCTGGAGAGAACTGAGATGATGGGGTGCCTGCCGAGAAGTGAAGGCAATGGAGGGTGTGCAGGGGGGACCTGAGGAGAAGGAGGGAGGGACCGTGAGAGGAACTGAAGGGATTCGATGTGTCTGAAGAGGGGAGCTGAGGGGTCAGGGTCTGCGGGGGGGAACTGACGGGTGTGGGCTTTGACTGAAGCCTAGAGCATTACTAGGGGGAAGATGTGGATCTTCACGTCCCCCTTAGCGTGGGTCCCATGCGTACACCCCCTGGCAACAATAATCAGGGTGACACGGGAATGGCCACGCAGCTCCGCCCCGGTTGCGTCACAGGCATCCCACAAAGCCCGGCAAGTTGGTGCTCTCTGAGTGTGGCCTACATCTACACGCAGCCCAGCTCTAGGGGACACCGAGGTGGCTCAACCCCCTGCGGCTCTTCCCGAGTGACCTCCCCAGGGTGGCAGGCTGAAGCGTGGAGCACTTTGGCAGAAGGTGCCTTTGCTGCCTGCATACCTCTCGGAGAGCCGGGGGGGTGAGACGGACACCTGGAGGATGCTCTGCTGAATGTGGCTGGGTTAAAGAGCCCAACCTTCGGGTCGGGCTCTCTCCAAAGTGACTCAGAGAAGCAAGAAATTCTGCCAGCTCTCCCGTGGGACAATCTCCTTTGGGAAGGCCTGACAGTGCTCCTCGTGCTTGCTCCGGCGGACCATCTCACCAAAGTGTCAATTTTGGTGGTAAACAAGCTACTTAAGGAGCGAATCCCACCCCCTTTACCTGGCAGGAGGCGCCACAGCTTCCTGAAGCAGAGCCAGAGACTCTGCCATAAGAGCGCTTTTTTGCCAAGGAACGCACGCTGTGGAGCCCTCCCGCCCCGGGGCCTGTGGGCACCCATCTCTTTTCCCCCAGCCCTTTCAGCACTCCCTCATTTTCCTGCTTAACCTCCTGCAGCCAGGACACCATGTGGGCACAGTGCTTTTCCACCTGCAAAACAACCGGCGTATCACCCTCGTCCCTCTCGATGCCTCTCGCTCTCTGCGCCTCATTTTCACCGGAGGCAGGCTCCAAAGTTCACAATGTCCAAGAACTGCTCCCACACAAAAGGTGCCAGCACTGAAAGCTATTGCTGGGCCTCAGCAGCCCTTGGCAGCCCTTTCACAGCCGCACCAGCAGTGGGGCTCTGCGCCTGCCTAGCCTCCCAAAACTCCAAGCGTTCTCTCCCTCTCTGGCTCTCATTTTCACCAGAGACCATGGGTGTGTGCACGTGCACGGACGGCCACACCGCGTGGGCTCCAGCACAGGGCTCAAGCATCCATCCCCAACGGGATCCAGCATCCAGCCCTGAGGCGGAACCACAGCCCAGGAAGGGGAAACATAAAGAGCAGCCCTCTGCTCTAGCCCCCGCAGGCACTGGGCTTGCGGGCTCCCAAGAGCAATGGGGTCTCCCTCTTGCTCAGAGCGCAGCTGCGGCACGCGGGGGGACAGCAGGAGGAAGGGGTGGGGGCAGGGGGCAGGCAGGCAGTGACCCACGTGCTTCAGCTGCACCCTTGGAGCGGCTGCGTGCAGCGGCGCCGCGTTCAGGGCTTGGCAGGTCGGGTGGCTCCAGCCTCCACGCGACAGGGCCTTTGCCCTCGGAGGGCAAACCTGCGAGCGGCTGGAGAAGCTGGCAGGGAGCAGCCGGGGCCGTGCCGGGCGGTGGCTGTTGGGTCAGCAGGGGCGGGGCCCTGGGGACAGGGCCAGCGGCTACGAGATTGCTAGAACGAGACCCGTGGGAGCGACCGGCAACGGGGCCATGGGGAGCGCACCGCTGGGGATGGGGCCGAGGAGCCACAGGGCTGTGGGACCACCAGCGATGAGAGCCTGGGCAGGTGGGGAGACCAAGGTCATGGGGACTTTGGGGAGGGAGAAGGACACAGGGTTGGGTGCTGTGGCGTGGGATGGGCCGCGTGGGGTCCATAGGGGCTGTAAGGTGAGAGGGCAGGTGAGTACCTGCAGGGTTGTGGGGAGCTGTGGGGAGGAAGGCAGTGGAGCATGCGGGGGCCATGGGGCTGGCCTGCGAGGAAATGTGTCCCCAGTTCCTGGTGCCTCAGTACTCTCAGACTCACTTACAGGGGCTGGCCAGGACATTGCTAAAGGGTTGCCAGCCTCCAATGGTGGAGAATAAAATCTACCGTGGCCTGAGAAGACGGTGGTTCCCCCTGGTTCTACAGTGGCATCAATACCGTGCGGGGACGGAGGGCAGGAGGGAGGGCAGCTGAGGCTGGCACGCAGGGACCCAGCTTGCGGCAGGCGGCGGGGTGGCACCCAGTGCCTAGCAGCTGAGACTGGCCCTGGCCTCGAGGGTATGCAGGGACTGGCATGCGGGGCAAGACCCTCTCCGCGCGCCCCAACAAACACACCCCAGTACATGGAGGTTCAGGTAGAAAAGGCTTTATTGAGGGTGGGGGGCTGTCAGAAGGGCAGCGGCCCGTCCATGACCCTGGGGAAGATCTTTCCCATGCAATTGCCTGGTCGATGTTGGTCTCACACAGCACATGCAACAGCAGGCGGTGGAAGAGCTCGGGGTCGTACCAGGAGGCGTAGAGGACAACAGCAGCCAGAGCAAAGCCGACAGCCAGCTGCAGGCTGACCAAGAGCAGGATGAGCGTCCTGTGGGGCAGAAGAGGGATGGGAGGCAGGGCAGGCTGGATGCGTCCCAACCAGATCCTGCCTATGGGATGCAGGGTGTGTTCTGGGAGCCCCACAGCCTGCTTCCCCCGCCATTTCTCATTGCTCCCCCGGGCAGGGTGGTGCACGAGACGCCGCAAGCCCAGGAAAGAGCCCTGGCTCAGGGAAAAGCAACGCTGAGCACTTCCCAGCTGCAAAGCCCACAGCCAGCCAGCTGCTCCCCAGCTTGTGAGCCCTGCTGGCTGGAGCAGGGGTCCGGCCCATGCCAGCCGCTGCCTGGGAGCGGGCCCCACGGCACCCACTGGGGACACTCACTGCAGCCAATAAATGAAGCCGCGTCTCCTCGCCAGCATGTCCCTCTCCTGCAGGTCAACACAGAGCAAGGACACTTGTCGCGCCCTGCAGCGCAGCCGGGACAGCTGGAGTTGCTCGGTGCCACTGGCCTCTGCCTCATGCAGGAGCAGAGCCCGTGCGTGGCTGTGACCTCCATGGACCCCGGTTCCCAGGGAGACCCCGCTGGCCAGGGCAGGGGCTGGCACGGGCATCCCCCTTTCCAGCTGTGCTTCCACCAGCTCCGGCAGTGTAGTCCCCGGCACCTCTGCCTCCTTCTTCCTCTGCTGCTGGCTGCAGGCAACAGGGCATGGTTGGACGAGTTACAGACCTCCAGGGCCATGCATTGGGTCCCCTTCCAACCATACAGCACCCCAGGCAGGCAGGGAATGGGCTCCCCTGTCACACCGTGTGCTGCACATACCCCCCACACCATTGCCTGGCTCCAGCACTGGCAGCCCCATCGCTCTGGGTGCTGCAGAGACCGCCCTAGACACCTGTGTGGGGCGAGGGGCCCAACTCACCACATCTCCTCCTCCTCCAGTGCCTCTTCAAGACTTTTTATTTGCTGACGCAGCACCTGGGAGAAGGAAGGGTCTGAGTCCCGGAGTCCGCTGCCACCCTTCTCCAGCCCTCCCACCCCGGGGCCTGTGGGCACCCATCTCTTTTCCCCCAGCCCATTCAGCGCTACCTCAGTCCCCTGGTTAAACTCCTGCAGCCAGGACACCATGTGGGCAGAGTGCTTTTCCACCTGCAAAACCACCGGCGTATCACCCTCGTCCCTCTCCAGCCCCAGGGCCATGCCCACTTGCTGACCCACTGCCCCAGGGCACTGGGAGACTGGGCAAATCACAGGGCCACGCATAGCGAAGGGATGGACACCCCCATCTCCTGGGGAAAATGTCCTCCGCAGTCACGCTTCTGCCCGCAGCCGCTGGCCCAGCGCAGCGAGGTGACCCTCCTTGCGCAGCGGGGCTGGACGAGACAAGATGACCTCCAGCGGCCCCTTCGAACCGCTGAGCCCCAGCCTGCGCAGCTCTGGGACGTGGGCAGAGGAGAGGACACCAGCCTTACTGCTGAGCATCTGCAGGGCATCGTGCGTGCCCTGATGGTTCTCCTCCTGCATGCGGAAAGGAGAGCAGGGGCTCAGGGTCTGCAGAAACACCTCTTGGTCACCTGCAAGCGCTCCTCTCAGCCAGGAGCAGCCACCAGGCACCCGGGCACTCTCACGAGTGCACTCCCCTCCGCATTATGGCCCACACAGCTCCCCTCGGGCACTGCCTTCTCCCTCGTGCCCCCTCTCTTCTCCGGCCTCGCAGGCACCGGCCGGGGGGCGCCAGGCAGGGGCACCCTCAGGCCTAACTCTGCACACGGCCCACATCTGACCACCCTCTGCACCCAACACCCCCAGCGAGCACCACCTACCCACCCCTGCTCAACCACCCTCCTATAGGGTGCAGCAGCCAATCAGCGCCCTCCGGCCTTCTGCTCTACCAACGAGCAAGCAGCTCCTGCTGCAAGGGGCGTGGCCGCTCACACACCCATCATGGCTCCTCACAGCCGGCCCCGCCCCGTCGGCAGTGCTCCCGGGCCCCGAAGCGGCGGCAGTCACACCGGCCTCGCCCCCTCCTGGCTGCCCTCCCCCACGCCCCCCTCTGCTGCATTTGAGCCCTGCTCAGGCTCCTTTGCACGCCTTTCTGCCTTTGCTCGCTGGCGGGAGAGCAAACCTCTGCTACAGCACCGCTCTCGGGCCGAAACGGGAACCATCTCCAGCAGGAACCACTGGAAGGAGCAAACCGGCCTTGCCGGTGCTCGGTGCAACCGGCTGGATTTAGTTTTCCCTGTGAATTGTCCCCAGCTGCCTTGCTATGTTCTTCTGTGGTGTCACCACTCCCGGGTGGGGAGGCAACAAGTCCCCACCCTCAGCCTCCCCCCTGTTTGGTGGGAACAGCTCCCCACCATCGCCCTCCGCCCAGACTGTGGCAGGCAGAATAACTCCCTCCCATTGCCCAAATCCCTCGAAAATGCCCCCCAGCCACACCTGACCCCAAGTAGGCTGACTTGCCCAGCATCATGAGTGTGGGGCCTGGCCAGGGACCGGGCCAGGGGGGTTCTGGAGGAAGCAGGACCTTGAGGGGACTAGGTACCTGGGGTACCTGAAAGGAGCGGGCTTTCTGGGGGCAACTGGCGGGATCGGGAGGGTCTGGGTAGGGGGAACTGCGGGGGCTGGGGGTGTCTGGAGAGAACTGAGATGATGGGGTGCCTGCCGAGAAGTGAAGGCAATGGAGGGTGTGCAGGGGGGACCTGAGGAGAAGGAGGGAGGGACCGTGAGAGGAACTGAAGGGATTCGATGTGTCTGAAGAGGGGAGCTGAGGGGTCAGGGTCTGTGGGGGGGAACTGACGGGTGTGGGCTTTGACTGAAGCCTAGAGCATTACTAGGGGGAAGATGTGGATCTTCACGTCCCCCTTAGCGTGGGTCCCATGCGTACACCCCCTGGCAACAATAATCAGGGTGACACGGGAATGGCCACGCAGCTCCGCCCCGGTTGCGTCACAGGCATCCCACAAAGCCCGGCAAGTTGGTGCTCTCTGAGTGTGGCCTACATCTACATGCAGCCCAGCTCTAGGGGACACCGAGGTGGCTCAACCCCCTGCGGCTCTTCCCGAGTGACCTCCCCAGGGTGGCAGGCTGAAGCGTGGAGCACTTTGGCAGAAGGTGCCTTTGCTGCCTGCATACCTCTCGGAGAGCCGGGGGGGTGAGACGGCCACCTGGAGGATGCTCTGCTGAATGTGGCTGGGTTAAAGAGCCCAACCTTCGGGTCGGGCTCTCTCCAAAGTGACTCAGAGAAGCAAGAAATTCTGCCAGCTCTCCCGTGGGACAATCTCCTTTGGGAAGGCCTGACAGTGCTCCTCGTGCTTGCTCCGGCAGACCATCTCACCAAAGTGTCAATTTTGGTGGTAAACAAGCTACTTAAGGAGCGAATCCCACCCCCTTTACCTGGCAGGAGGCGCCACAGCTTCCTGAAGCAGAGCCAGAGACTCTGCCATAAGAGCGCTTTTTTGCCAAGGAACGCACGCTGTGGAGCCCTCCCGCCCCGGGGCCTGTGGGCACCCATCTCTTTTCCCCCAGCCCTTTCAGCACTCCCTCATTTTCCTGCTTAACCTCCTGCAGCCAGGACACCATGCGGGCACAGTGCTTTTCCACCTGCAAAACAACCGGCGTATCACCCTCGTCCCTCTCGATGCCTCTCGCTCTCTGCGCCTCATTTTCACCGGAGGCAGGCTCCAAAGTTCACAATGTCCAAGAACTGCTCCCACACAAAAGGTGCCAGCACTGAAAGCTATTGCTGGGCCTCAGCAGCCCTTGGCAGCCCTTTCACAGCCGCACCAGCAGTGGGGCTCTGCGCCTGCCTAGCCTCCCAAAACTCCAAGCGTTCTCTCCCTCTCCGGCTCTCATTTTCACCAGAGACCATGGGTGTGTGCACGTGCACGGACGGCCACACCGCGTGGGCTCCAGCACAGGGCTCAAGCATCCATCCCCAACGGGATCCAGCATCCAGCCCCGAGGCGGAACCACAGCCCAGGAAGGGGAAACATAAAGAGCAGCCCTCTGCTCTAGCCCCCGCAGGCACTGGGCTTGCGGGCTCCCAAGAGCAATGGGGTCTCCCTCTTGCTCAGAGCGCAGCTGCGGCACGCGGGGGGACAGCAGGAGGAAGGGGTGGGGGCAGGGGGCAGGCAGGCAGTGACCCACGTGCTTCAGCTGCACCCTTGGAGCGGCTGCGTGCAGCGGCGCCGCGTTCAGGGCTTGGCAGGTCGGGTGGCTCCAGCCTCCACGCGACGGGGCCTTTGCCCTCGGAGGGCAAACCTGCGAGCGGCTGGAGAAGCTGGCAGGGAGCAGCCGGGGCCGTGCCGGGCGGTGGCTGTGGGGTCAGCAGGGGCGGGGCCCTGGGGACAGGGCCAGCGGCTACGAGATTGCTAGAACGAGACCCGTGGGAGCGACCGGCAACGGGGCCATGGGGAGCGCACCGCTGGGGATGGGGCCGAGGAGCCACAGGGCTGTGGGACCACCAGCGATGAGAGCCTGGGCAGGCGGGGAGACCAAGGTCATGGGGACTTTGGGGAGGGAGAAGGACACAGGGTTGGGTGCTGTGGCGTGGGATGGGCCGCGTGGGGTCCATAGGGGCTGTAAGGTGAGAGGGCAGGTGAGTACCTGCAGGGTTGTGGGGAGCTGTGGGGAGGAAGGCAGTGGAGCATGCGGGGGCCATGGGGCTGGCCTGCGAGGAAATGTGTCCCCAGTTCCTGGTGCCTCAGTACTCTCAGACTCACTTACAGGGGCTGGCCAGGACATTGCTAAAGGGTTGCCAGCCTCCAATGGTGGAGAATAAAATCTACCGTGGCCTGAGAAGACGGTGGTTCCGCCTGGTTCTACAGTGGCATCAATACCGTGCGGGGACGGAGGGCAGGAGGGAGGGCAGCTGAGGCTGGCACGCAGGGACCCAGCTTGCGGCAGGCGGCGGGGTGGCACCCAGTGCCTAGCAGCTGAGACTGGCCCTGGCCTCGAGGGTATGCAGGGACTGGCATGCGGGGCAAGACCCTCTCCGCGCGCCCCAACAAACACACCCCAGTACATGGAGGTTCAGGTAGAAAAGGCTTTATTGAGGGTGGGGGGCTGTCAGAAGGGCAGCGGCCCGTCCATGACCCTGGGGAAGATCTTTCCCATGCAATTGCCTGGTCGATGTTGGTCTCACACAGCACATGCAACAGCAGGCGGTGGAAGAGCTCGGGGTCGTACCAGGAGGCGTAGAGGACAACAGCAGCCAGAGCAAAGCCGACAGCCAGCTGCAGGCTGACCAAGAGCAGGATGAGCGTCCTGTGGGGCAGAAGAGGGATGGGAGGCAGGGCAGGCTGGATGCGTCCCAACCAGATCCTGCCTATGGGATGCAGGGTGTGTTCTGGGAGCCCCACAGCCTGCTTCCCCCGCCATTTCTCATTGCTCCCCCGGGCAGGGTGGTGCACGAGACGCCGCAAGCCCAGGAAAGAGCCCTGGCTCAGGGAAAAGCAACGCTGAGCACTTCCCAGCTGCAAAGCCCACAGCCAGCCAGCTGCTCCCCAGCTTGTGAGCCCTGCTGGCTGGAGCAGGGGTCCGGCCCATGCCAGCCGCTGCCCGGGAGCGGGCCCCACGGCACCCACTGGGGACACTCACTGCAGCCAATAAATGAAGCCGCGTCTCCTCGCCAGCATGTCCCTCTCCTGCAGGTCAACACAGAGCAAGGACACTTGTCGCGCCCTGCAGCGCAGCCGGGACAGCTGGAGTTGCTCGGTGCCACTGGCCTCTGCCTCATGCAGGAGCATAGCCCGTGCGTGGCTGTGACCTCCATGGACCCCGGTTCCCAGGGAGACCCCGCTGGCCAGGGCAGGGGCTGGCACGGGCATCCCCCTTTCCAGCTGTGCTTCCACCAGCTCCGGCAGTGTAGTCCCCGGCACCTCTGCCTCCTTCTTCCTCTGCTGCTGGCTGCAGGCAACAGGGCATGGTTGGACGAGTTACAGACCTCCAGGGCCATGCATTGGGTCCCCTTCCAACCATACAGCACCCCAGGCAGGCAGGGAATGGGCTCCCCTGTCACACCGTGTGCTGCACATACCCCCCACACCATTGCCTGGCTCCAGCACTGGCAGCCCCATCGCTCTGGGTGCTGCAGAGACCGCCCTAGACACCTGTGTGGGGCGAGGGGCCCAACTCACCACATCTCCTCCTCCTCCTCCAGTGCCTCTTCAAGACTTTTTATTTGCTGACGCAGCACCTGGGAGAAGGAAGGGTCTGAGTCCCGGAGTCCGCTGCCACCCTTCTCCAGCCCTCCCACCCCGGGGCCTGTGGGCACCCATCTCTTTTCCCCCAGCCCATTCAGCGCTACCTCAGTCCCCTGGTTAAACTCCTGCAGCCAGGACACCATGTGGGCAGAGTGCTTTTCCACCTGCAAAACCACCGGCGTATCACCCTCGTCCCTCTCCAGCCCCAGGGCCATGCCCACTTGCTGCCCCACTGCCCCAGGGCACTGGGAGACTGGGCAAATCACAGGGCCACGCATAGCGAAGGGATGGACACCCCCAGCTCCTGGGGAAAATGTCCTCCCCAGTCACGCTTCTGCCCGCAGCCGCTGGCCCAGCGCAGCGAGGTGACCCTCCTTGAGCAGCGGGGCTGGACGAGACAAGATGACCTCCAGCGGCCCCTTCGAACCGCTGAGCCCCAGCCTGCGCAGCTCTGGGACGTGGGCAGAGGAGAGGACACCAGCCTTACTGCTGAGCATCTGCAGGGCATCGTGCGTGCCCTGATGGTTCTCCTCCTGCATGCGGAAAGGAGAGCAGGGGCTCAGGGTCTGCAGAAACACCTCTTGGTCACCTGCAAGCGCTCCTCTCAGCCAGGAGCAGCCACCAGGCACCCGGGCACTCTCACGAGTGCACTCCCCTCCGCATTATGGCCCACACAGCTCCCCTCGGGCACTGCCTTCTCCCTCGTGCCCCCTCTCTTCTCCGGCCTCGCAGGCACCGGCCGGGGGGCGCCAGGCAGGGGCACCCTCAGGCCTAACTCTGCACACGGCCCACATCTGACCACCCTCTGCACCCAACACCCCCAGCGAGCACCACCTACCCACCCCTGCTCAACCACCCTCCTATAGGGTGCAGCAGCCAATCAGCGCCCTCCGGCCTTCTGCTCTACCAACGAGCAAGCAGCTCCTGCTGCAAGGGGCGTGGCCGCTCACACACCCATCATGGCTCCTCACAGCCGGCCCCGCCCCGTCGGCAGTGCTCCCGGGCCCCGAAGCGGCGGCAGTCACACCGGCCTCGCCCCCTCCTGGCTGCCCTCCCCCACGCCCCCCTCTGCTGCATTTGAGCCCTGCTCAGGCTCCTTTGCACGCCTTTCTGCCTTTGCTCGCTGGCGGGAGAGCAAACCTCTGCTACAGCACCGCTCTCGGGCCGAAACGGGAACCATCTCCAGCAGGAACCACTGGAAGGAGCAAACCGGCCTTGCCGGTGCTCGGTGCAACCGGCTGGATTTAGTTTTCCCTGTGAATTGTCCCCAGCTGCCTTGCTATGTTCTTCTGTGGTGTCACCACTCCCGGGTGGGGAGGCAACAAGTCCCCACCTCAGCCTCCCCCCTGTTTGGTGGGAACAGCTCCCCACCATCGCCCTCCGCCCAGACTGTGGCAGGCAGAATAACTCCCTCCCATTGCCCAAATCCCTCGAAAATGCCCCCCAGCCACGCCTGACCCCAAGTAGGCTGACTTGCCCAGCATCATGAGTGTGGGGCCTGGTCAGGGACCGGGCCAGGGGGGTTCTGGAGGAAGCAGGACCTTGAGGGGACTAGGTACCTGGGGTACCTGAAAGGAGCGGGCTTTCTGGGGGCAACTGGCGGGATCGGGAGGGTCTGGGTAGGGGGAGCTGCGGGGGCTGGGGGTGTCTGGAGAGAACTGAGATGATGGGGTGCCTGCCGAGAAGTGAAGGCAATGGAGGGTGTGCAGGGGGGACCTGAGGAGAAGGAGGGAGGGACCGTGAGAGGAACTGAAGGGATTCGATGTGTCTGAAGAGGGGAGCTGAGGGGTCAGGGTCTGCGGGGGGGAACTGACGGGTGTGGGCTTTGACTGAAGCCTAGAGCATTACTAGGGGGAAGATGTGGATCTTCACGTCCCCCTTAGCGTGGGTCCCATGCGTACACCCCCTGGCAACAATAATCAGGGTGACACGGGAATGGCCACGCAGCTCCGCCCCGGTTGCGTCACAGGCATCCCACAAAGCCCGGCAAGTTGGTGCTCTCTGAGTGTGGCCTACATCTACACGCAGCCCAGCTCTAGGGGACACCGAGGTGGCTCAACCCCCTGCGGCTCTTCCCGAGTGACCTCCCCAGGGTGGCAGGCTGAAGCGTGGAGCACTTTGGCAGAAGGTGCCTTTGCTGCCTGCATACCTCTCGGAGAGCCGGGGGGGTGAGACGGCCACCTGGAGGATGCTCTGCTGAATGTGGCTGGGTTAAAGAGCCCAACCTTCGGGTCGCGCTCTCTCCAAAGTGACTCAGAGAAGCAAGAAATTCTGCCAGCTCTCCCGTGGGACAATCTCCTTTGGGAAGGCCTGACAGTGCTCCTCGTGCTTGCTCCGGCGGAGCATCTCACCAAAGTGTCAATTTTGGTGGTAAACAAGCTACTTAAGGAGCGAATCCCACCCGCTTTACCTGGCAGGAGGCGCCACAGCTTCCTGAAGCAGAGCCAGAGACTCTGCCATAAGAGCGCTTTTTTGCCAAGGAACGCACGCTGTGGAGCCCTCCCGCCCCGGGGCCTGTGGGCACCCATCTCTTTTCCCCCAGCCCTTTCAGCGCTCCCTCATTTTCCTGCTTAACCTCCTGCAGCCAGGACACCATGCGGGCACAGTGCTTTTCCACCTGCAAAACAACCGGCGTATCACCCTCGTCCCTCTCGATGCCTCTCGCTCTCTGCGCCTCATTTTCACCGGAGGCAGGCTCCAAAGTTCACAATGTCCAAGAACTGCTCCCACACAAAAGGTGCCAGCACTGAAAGCTATTGCTGGGCCTCAGCAGCCCTTGGCAGCCCTTTCACAGCCGCACCAGCAGTGGGGCTCTGCGCCTGCCTAGCCTCCCAAAACTCCAAGCGTTCTCTCCCTCTCTGGCTCTCATTTTCACCAGAGACCATGGGTGTGTGCACGTGCACGGACGGCCACACCGCGTGGGCTCCAGCACAGGGCTCAAGCATCCATCCCCAACGGGATCCAGCATCCAGCCCCGAGGCGGAACCACAGCCCAGGAAGGGGAAACATAAAGAGCAGCCCTCTGCTCTAGCCCCCGCAGGCACTGGGCTTGCGGGCTCCCAAGAGCAATGGGGTCTCCCTCTTGCTCAGAGCGCAGCTGCGGCACGCGGGGGGACAGCAGGAGGAAGGGGTGGGGGCAGGGGGCAGGCAGGCAGTGACCCACGTGCTTCAGCTGCACCCTTGGAGCGGCTGCGTGCAGCGGCGCCGCGTTCAGGGCTTGGCAGGTCGGGTGGCTCCAGCCTCCACGCGATGGGGCCTTTGCCCTCGGAGGGCAAACCTGCGAGCGGCTGGAGAAGCTGGCAGGGAGCAGCCGGGGCCGTGCCGGGCGGTGGCTGTGGGGTCAGCAGGGGCGGGGCCCTGGGGACAGGGCCAGCGGCTACGAGATTGCTAGAACGAGACCCGTGGGAGCGACCGGCAACGGGGCCATGGGGAGCGCACCGCTGGGGATGGGGCCGAGGAGCCACAGGGCTGTGGGACCACCAGCGATGAGAGCCTGGGCAGGCGGGGAGACCAAGGTCATGGGGACTTTGGGGAGGGAGAAGGACACAGGGTTGGGTGCTGTGGCGTGGGATGGGCCGCGTGGGGTCCATAGGGGCTGTAAGGTGAGAGGGCAGGTGAGTACCTGCAGGGTTGTGGGGAGCTGTGGGGAGGAAGGCAGTGGAGCATGCGGGGGCCATGGGGCTGGCCTGCGAGGAAATGTGTCCCCAGTTCCTGGTGCCTCAGTACTCTCAGACTCACTTACAGGGGCTGGCCAGGACATTGCTAAAGGGTTGCCAGCCTCCAATGGTGGAGAATAAAATCTACCGTGGCCTGAGAAGACGGTGGTTCCCCCTGGTTCTACAGTGGCATCAATACCGTGCGGGGACGGAGGGCAGGAGGGAGGGCAGCTGAGGCTGGCACGCAGGGACCCAGCTTGCGGCAGGCGGCGGGGTGGCACCCAGTGCCTAGCAGCTGAGACTGGCCCTGGCCTCGAGGGTATGCAGGGACTGGCATGCGGGGCAAGACCCTCTCCGCGCGCCCCAACAAACACACCCCAGTACATGGAGGTTCAGGTAGAAAAGGCTTTATTGAGGGTGGGGGGCTGTCAGAAGGGCAGCGGCCCGTCCATGACCCTGGGGAAGATCTTTCCCAGTGCAATTGCCTGGTCGATGTTGGTCTCACACAGCACATGCAACAGCAGGCGGTGGAAGAGCTCGGGGTCGTACCAGGAGGCGTAGAGGACAACAGCAGCCAGAGCAAAGCCGACAGCCAGCTGCAGGCTGACCAAGAGCAGGATGAGCGTCCTGTGGGGCAGAAGAGGGATGGGAGGCAGGGCAGGCTGGATGCGTCCCAACCAGATCCTGCCTATGGGATGCAGGGTGTGTTCTGGGAGCCCCACAGCCTGCTTCCCCCGCCATTTCTCATTGCTCCCCCGGGCAGGGTGGTGCACGAGACGCCGCAAGCCCAGGAAAGAGCCCTGGCTCAGGGAAAAGCAACGCTGAGCACTTCCCAGCTGCAAAGCCCACAGCCAGCCAGCTGCTCCCCAGCTTGTGAGCCCTGCTGGCTGGAGCAGGGGTCCGGCCCATGCCAGCCGCTGCCCGGGAGCGGGCCCCACGGCACCCACTGGGGACACTCACTGCAGCCAATAAATGAAGCCGCGTCTCCTCGCCAGCATGTCCCTCTCCTGCAGGTCAACACAGAGCAAGGACACTTGTCGCGCCCTGCAGCGCAGCCGGGACAGCTGGAGTTGCTCGGTGCCACTGGCCTCTGCCTCATGCAGGAGCATAGCCCGTGCGTGGCTGTGACCTCCATGGACCCCGGTTCCCAGGGAGACCCCGCTGGCCAGGGCAGGGGCTGGCACGGGCATCCCCCTTTCCAGCTGTGCTTCCACCAGCTCCGGCAGTGTAGTCCCCGGCACCTCTGCCTCCTTCTTCCTCTGCTGCTGGCTGCAGGCAACAGGGCATGGTTGGACGAGTTACAGACCTCCAGGGCCATGCATTGGGTCCCCTTCCAACCATACAGCACCCCAGGCAGGCAGGGAATGGGCTCCCCTGTCACACCGGGTGCTGCACATACCCCCCACACCATTGCCTGGCTCCAGCACTGGCAGCCCCATCGCTCTGGGTGCTGCAGAGACCGCCCTAGACACCTGTGTGGGGCGAGGGGCCCAACTCACCACATCTCCTCCTCCTCCAGTGCCTCTTCAAGACTTTTTATTTGCTGACGCAGCACCTGGGAGAAGGAAGGGTCTGAGTCCCGGAGTCCGCTGCCACCCTTCTCCAGCCCTCCCACCCCGGGGCCTGTGGGCACCCATCTCTTTTCCCCCAGCCCTTTCAGCGCTACCTCAGTCCCCTGGTTAAACTCCTGCAGCCAGGACACCATGTGGGCAGAGTGCTTTTCCACCTGCAAAACCACCGGCGTATCACCCTCGTCCCTCTCCAGCCCCAGGGCCATGCCCACTTGCTGCCCCACTGCCCCAGGGCACTGGGAGACTGGGCAAATCACAGGGCCACGCATAGCGAAGGGATGGACACCCCCATCTCCTGGGGAAAATGTCCTCCCCAGTCACGCTTCTGCCCGCAGCCGCTGGCCCAGCGCAGCGAGGTGACCCTCCTTGCGCAGCGGGGCTGGACGAGACAAGATGACCTCCAGCGGTCCCTTCGAACCGCTGAGCCCCAGCCTGCACAGCTCTGGGACGTGGGCAGAGGAGAGGACACCAGCCTTACTGCTGAGCATCTGCAGGGCATCGTGCGTGCCCTGATGGTTCTCCTCCTGCATGCGGAAAGGAGAGCAGGGGCTCAGGGTCTGCAGAAACACCTCTTGGTCACCTGCAAGCGCTCCTCTCAGCCAGGAGCAGCCACCAGGCACCCGGGCACTCTCACGAGTGCACTCCCCTCCGCATTATGGCCCACACAGCTCCCCTCGGGCACTGCCTTCTCCCTCGTGCCCCCTCTCTTCTCCGGCCTCGCAGGCACCGGCCGGGGGGCGCCAGGCAGGGGCACCCTCAGGCCTAACTCTGCACACGGCCCACATCTGACCACCCTCTGCACCCAACACCCCCAGCGAGCACCACCTACCCACCCCTGCTCAACCACCCTCCTATAGGGTGCAGCAGCCAATCAGCGCCCTCCGGCCTTCTGCTCTACCAACGAGCAAGCAGCTCCTGCTGCAAGGGGCGGGGTCGGTTGCGAGCGCCCTGTGCTGCGTGGCCGCTCACACACCCATCATGGCTCCTCACAGCCGGCCCCGCCCCGTCGGCAGTGCTCCCGGGCCCCGAAGCGGCGGCAGTCACACCGGCCTCGCCCCCTCCTGGCTGCCCTCCCCCACGCCCCCCTCTGCTGCATTTGAGCCCTGCTCAGGCTCCTTCGCACGCCTTTCTGCCTTTGCTCGCTGGCGGGAGAGCAAACCTCTGCTACAGCACCGCTCTCGGGCCGAAACGGGAACCATCTCCAGCAGGAACCACTGGAAGGAGCAAACCGGCCTTGCCGGTGCTCGGTGCAACCGGCTGGATTTAGTTTTCCCTGTGAATTGTCCCCAGCTGCCTTGCTATGTTCTTCTGTGGTGTCACCACTCCCGGGTGGGGAGGCAACAAGTCCCCACCCTCAGCCTCCCCCCTGTTTGGTGGGAACAGCTCCCCACCATCGCCCTCCGCCCAGACTGTGGCAGGCAGAATAACTCCCTCCCATTGCCCAAATCCCTCGAAAATGCCCCCCAGCCACACCTGACCCCAAGTAGGCTGACTTGCCCAGCATCATGAGTGTGGGGCCTGGCCAGGGACCGGGCCAGGGGGGTTCTGGAGGAAGCAGGACCTTGAGGGGACTAGGTACCTGGGGTACCTGAAAGGAGCGGGCTTTCTGGGGGCAACTGGCGGGATCGGGAGGGTCTGGGTAGGGGGAACTGCGGGGGCTGGGGGTGTCTGGAGAGAACTGAGATGATGGGGTGCCTGCCGAGAAGTGAAGGCAATGGAGGGTGTGCAGGGGGGACCTGAGGAGAAGGAGGGAGGGACCGTGAGAGGAACTGAAGGGATTCGATGTGTCTGAAGAGGGGAGCTGAGGGGTCAGGGTCTGCGGGGGGGAACTGACGGGTGTGGGCTTTGACTGAAGCCTAGAGCATTACTAGGGGGAAGATGTGGA
The DNA here is from genome assembly GCF_963921805.1 of Phalacrocorax carbo. Taxonomy (NCBI): domain Eukaryota; kingdom Metazoa; phylum Chordata; class Aves; order Suliformes; family Phalacrocoracidae; genus Phalacrocorax; species Phalacrocorax carbo. The sequence goes on from NC_087539.1 coordinate 3,436,317, forward strand.
TCTTCACGTCCCCCTTAGCGTGGGTCCCACGCGTACACCCCCTGGCAACAATAATCAGGGTGACACGGGAATGGCCACGCAGCTCCGCCCCGGTTGCGTCACAGGCATCCCACAAAGCCCGGCAAGTTGGTGCTCTCTGAGTGTGGCCTACATCTACATGCAGCCCAGCTCTAGGGGACACCGAGGGGGCTCAACCCCCTGCGGCTCTTCCCGAGTGACCTCCCCAGGGTGGCAGGCTGAAGCGTGGAGCACTTTGGCAGAAGGTGCCTTTGCTGCCTGCATACCTCTCGGAGAGCCGGGGGGGTGAGACGGACACCTGGAGGATGCTCTGCTGAATGTGGCTGGGTTAAAGAGCCCAACCTTCGGGTCGCGCTCTCTCCAAAGTGACTCAGAGAAGCAAGAAATTCTGCCAGCTCTCCCGTGGGACAATCTCCTTTGGGAAGGCCTGACAGTGCTCCTCGTGCTTGCTCCGGCGGAGCATCTCACCAAAGTGTCAATTTTGGTGGTAAACAAGCTACTTAAGGAGCGAATCCCACCCCCTTTACCTGGCAGGAGGCGCCACAGCTTCCTGAAGCAGAGCCAGAGACTCTGCCATAAGAGCGCTTTTTTGCCAAGGAACGCACGCTGTGGAGCCCTCCCGCCCCGGGGCCTGTGGGCACCCATCTCTTTTCCCCCAGCCCTTTCAGCGCTCCCTCATTTTCCTGCTTAACCTCCTGCAGCCAGGACACCATGTGGGCACAGTGCTTTTCCACCTGCAAAACAACCGGCGTATCACCCTCGTCCCTCTCGATGCCTCTCGCTCTCTGCGCCTCATTTTCACCGGAGGCAGGCTCCAAAGTTCACAATGTCCAAGAACTGCTCCCACACAAAAGGTGCCAGCACTGAAAGCTATTGCTGGGCCTCAGCAGCCCTTGGCAGCCCTTTCACAGCCGCACCAGCAGTGGGGCTCTGTGCCTGCCTAGCCTCCCAAAACTCCACGCGTTCTCTCCCTCTCTGGCTCTCATTTTCACCAGAGACCATGGGTGTGTGCACGTGCACGGACGGCCACACCGCGTGGGCTCCAGCGCAGGGCTCAAGCATCCATCCCCAACGGGATCCAGCATCCAGCCCCGAGGCGGAACCACAGCCCAGGAAGGGGAAACATAAAGAGCAGCCCTCTGCTCTAGGCCCCGCAGGCACTGGGCTTGCGGGCTCCCAAGAGCAATGGGGTCTCCCTCTTGCTCAGAGCGCAGCTGCGGCACGCGGGGGGACAGCAGGAGGAAGGGGTGGGGGCAGGGGGCAGGCAGGCAGTGACCCACGTGCTTCAGCTGCACCCTTGGAGCGGCTGCGTGCAGCGGCGCCGCGTTCAGGGCTTGGCAGGTCGGGTGGCTCCAGCCTCCACGCGACAGGGCCTTTGCCCTCGGAGGGCAAACCTGCGAGCGGCTGGAGAAGCTGGCAGGGAGCAGCCGGGGCCGTGCCGGGCGGTGGCTGTGGGGTCAGCAGGGGCGGGGCCCTGGGGACAGGGCCAGCGGCTACGAGATTGCTAGAACGAGACCCGTGGGAGCGACTGGCAACGGGGCCATGGGGAGCGCACCGCTGGGGATGGGGACGAGGAGCCACAGGGCTGTGGGACCACCAGCGATGAGAGCCTGGGCAGGTGGGGAGACCAAGGTCATGGGGACTTTGGGGAGGGAGAAGGACACAGGGTTGGGTGCTGTGGCGTGGGATGGGCCGCGTGGGGTCCATAGGGGCTGTAAGGTGAGAGGGCAGGTGAGTACCTGCAGGGTTGTGGGGAGCTGTGGGGAGGAAGGCAGTGGAGCATGCGGGGGCCATGGGGCTGGCCTGCGAGGAAATGTGTCCCCAGTTCCTGGTGCCTCAGTACTCTCAGACTCACTTACAGGGGCTGGCCAGGACATTGCTAAAGGGTTGCCAGCCTCCAATGGTGGAGAATAAAATCTACCGTGGCCTGAGAAGACGGTGGTTCCGCCTGGTTCTACAGTGGCATCAATACCGTGCGGGGACGGAGGGCAGGAGGGAGGGCAGCTGAGGCTGGCACGCAGGGACCCAGCTTGCGGCAGGCGGCGGGGTGGCACCCAGTGCCTAGCAGCTGAGACTGGCCCTGGCCTCGAGGGTATGCAGGGACTGGCATGCGGGGCAAGACCCTCTCCGCGCGCCCCAACAAACACACCCCAGTACATGGAGGTTCAGGTAGAAAAGGCTTTATTGAGGGTGGGGGGCTGTCAGAAGGGCAGCGGCCCGTCCATGACCCTGGGGAAGATCTTTCCCAGTGCAATTGCCTGGTCGATGTTGGTCTCACACAGCACATGCAACAGCAGGCGGTGGAAGAGCTCGGGGTCGTACCAGGAGGCGTAGAGGACAACAGCAGCCAGAGCAAAGCCGACAGCCAGCTGCAGGCTGACCAAGAGCAGGATGAGCGTCCTGTGGGGCAGAAGAGGGATGGGAGGCAGGGCAGGCTGGATGCGTCCCAACCAGATCCTGCCTATGGGATGCAGGGTGTGTTCTGGGAGCCCCACAGCCTGCTTCCCCCGCCATTTCTCATTGCTCCCCCGGGCAGGGTGGTGCACGAGACGCCGCAAGCCCAGGAAAGAGCCCTGGCTCAGGGAAAAGCAACGCTGAGCACTTCCCAGCTGCAAAGCCCACAGCCAGCCAGCTGCTCCCCAGCTTGTGAGCCCTGCTGGCTGGAGCAGGGGTCCGGCCCATGCCAGCCGCTGCCCGGGAGCGGGCCCCACGGCACCCACTGGGGACACTCACTGCAGCCAATAAATGAAGCCGCGTCTCCTCGCCAGCATGTCCCTCTCCTGCAGGTCAACACAGAGCAAGGACACTTGTCGCGCCCTGCAGCGCAGCCGGGACAGCTGGAGTCGCTCGGTGCCACTGGCCTCTGCCTCATGCAGGAGCATAGCCCGTGCGTGGCTGTGACCTCCATGGACCCCGGTTCCCAGGGAGACCCCGCTGGCCAGGGCAGGGGCTGGCACGGGCATCCCCCTTTCCAGCTGTGCTTCCACCAGCTCCGGCAGTGTAGTCCCCGGCACCTCTGCCTCCTTCTTCCTCTGCTGCTGGCTGCAGGCAACAGGGCATGGTTGGACGAGTTACAGACCTCCAGGGCCATGCATTGGGTCCCCTTCCAACCATACAGCACCCCAGGCAGGCAGGGAATGGGCTCCCCTGTCACACCGTGTGCTGCACATACCCCCCACACCATTGCCTGGCTCCAGCACTGGCAGCCCCATCGCTCTGGGTGCTGCAGAGACCGCCCTAGACACCTGTGTGGGGCGAGGGGCCCAACTCACCACATCTCCTCCTCCTCCAGTGCCTCTTCAAGACTTTTTATTTGCTGACGCAGCACCTGGGAGAAGGAAGGGTCTGAGTCCCGGAGTCCGCTGCCACCCTTCTCCAGCCCTCCCACCCCGGGGCCTGTGGGCACCCATCTCTTTTCCCCCAGCCCTTTCAGCACTACCTCAGTCCCCTGGTTAAACTCCTGCAGCCAGGACACCATGTGGGCAGAGTGCTTTTCCACCTGCAAAACCACCAGCGTATCACCCTCGTCCCTCTCCAGCCCCAGGGCCATGCCCACTTGCTGCCCCACTGCCCCAGGGCACTGGGAGACTGGGCAAATCACAGGGCCACGCATAGCGAAGGGATGGACACCCCCAGCTCCTGGGGAAAATGTCCTCCCCAGTCACGCTTCTGCCCGCAGCCGCTGGCCCAGCGCAGCGAGGTGACCCTCCTTGCGCAGCGGGGCTGGACGAGACAAGATGACCTCCAGCGGCCCCTTCGAACCGCTGAGCCCCAGCCTGCGCAGCTCTGGGACGTGGGCAGAGGAGAGGACACCAGCCTTACTGCTGAGCATCTGCAGGGCATCGTGCGTGCCCTGATGGTTCTCCTCCTGCATGCGGAAAGGAGAGCAGGGGCTCAGGGTCTGCAGAAACACCTCTTGGTCACCTGCAAGCGCTCCTCTCAGCCAGGAGCAGCCACCAGGCACCCGGGCACTCTCACGAGTGCACTCCCCTCCGCATTATGGCCCACACAGCTCCCCTCGGGCACTGCCTTCTCCCTCGTGCCCCCTCTCTTCTCCGGCCTCGCAGGCACCGGCCGGGGGGCGCCAGGCAGGGGCACCCTCAGGCCTAACTCTGCACACGGCCCACATCTGACCACCCTCTGCACCCAACACCCCCAGCGAGCACCACCTACCCACCCCTGCTCAACCACCCTCCTATAGGGTGCAGCAGCCAATCAGCGCCCTCCGGCCTTCTGCTCTACCAACGAGCAAGCAGCTCCTGCTGCAAGGGGCGGGGTCGGTTGCGAGCGCCCTGTGCTGCGTGGCCGCTCACACACCCATCATGGCTCCTCACAGCCGGCCCCGCCCCGTCGGCAGTGCTCCCGGGCCCCGAAGCGGCGGCAGTCACACCGGCCTCGCCCCCTCCTGGCTGCCCTCCCCCACGCCCCCCTCTGCTGCATTTGAGCCCTGCTCAGGCTCCTTTGCACGCCTTTCTGCCTTTGCTCGCTGGCGGGAGAGCAAACCTCTGCTACAGCACCGCTCTCGGGCCGAAACGGGAACCATCTCCAGCAGGAACCACTGGAAGGAGCAAACCGGCCTTGCCGGTGCTCGGTGCAACCGGCTGGATTTAGTTTTCCCTGTGAATTGTCCCCAGCTGCCTTGCTATGTTCTTCTGTGGTGTCACCACTCCCGGGTGGGGAGGCAACAAGTCCCCACCCTCAGCCTCCCCCCTGTTTGGTGGGAACAGCTCCCCACCATCGCCCTCCGCCCCGACTGTGGCAGGCAGAATAACTCCCTCCCATTGCCCAAATCCCTCGAAAATGCCCCCCAGCCACGCCTGACCCCAAGTAGGCTGACTTGCCCAGCATCATGAGTGTGGGGCCTGGCCAGGGACCGGGCCAGGGGGGTTCTGGAGGAAGCAGGACCTTGAGGGGACTAGGTACCTGGGGTACCTGAAAGGAGCGGGCTTTCTGGGGGCAACTGGCGGGATCGGGAGGGTCTGGGTAGGGGGAGCTGCGGGGGCTGGGGGTGTCTGGAGAGAACTGAGATGATGGGGTGCCTGCCGAGAAGTGAAGGCAATGGAGGGTGTGCAGGGGGGACCTGAGGAGAAGGAGGGAGGGACCGTGAGAGGAACTGAAGGGATTCGATGTGTCTGAAGAGGGGAGCTGAGGGGTCAGGGTCTGCGGGGGGGAACTGACGGGTGTGGGCTTTGACTGAAGCCTAGAGCATTACTAGGGGGAAGATGTGGATCTTCACGTCCCCCTTAGCGTGGGTCCCACGCGTACACCCCCTGGCAACAATAATCAGGGTGACACGGGAATGGCCACGCAGCTCCGCCCCGGTTGCGTCACAGGCATCCCACAAAGCCCGGCAAGTTGGTGCTCTCTGAGTGTGGCCTACATCTACACGCAGCCCAGCTCTAGGGGACACCGAGGTGGCTCAACCCCCTGCGGCTCTTCCCGAGTGACCTCCCCAGGGTGGCAGGCTGAAGCGTGGAGCACTTTGGCAGAAGGTGCCTTTGCTGCCTGCATACCTCTCGGAGAGCCGGGGGGGTGAGACGGACACCTGGGGGATGCTCTGCTGAATGTGGCTGGGTTAAAGAGCCCAACCTTCGGGTCGCGCTCTCTCCAAAGTGACTCAGAGAAGCAAGAAATTCTGCCAGCTCTCCCGTGGGACAATCTCCTTTGGGAAGGCCTGACAGTGCTCCTCGTGCTTGCTCCGGCGGAGCATCTCACCAAAGTGTCAATTTTGGTGGTAAACAAGCTACTTAAGGAGCGAATCCCACCCCCTTTACCTGGCAGGAGGCGCCACAGCTTCCTGAAGCAGAGCCAGAGACTCTGCCATAAGAGCGCTTTTTTGCCAAGGAACGCACGCTGTGGAGCCCTCCCGCCCCGGGGCCTGTGGGCACCCATCTCTTTTCCCCCAGCCCTTTCAGCACTCCCTCATTTTCCTGCTTAACCTCCTGCAGCCAGGACACCATGTGGGCACAGTGCTTTTCCACCTGCAAAACAACCGGCGTATCACCCTCGTCCCTCTCGATGCCTCTCGCTCTCTGCGCCTCATTTTCACCGGAGGCAGGCTCCAAAGTTCACAATGTCCAAGAACTGCTCCCACACAAAAGGTGCCAGCACTGAAAGCTATTGCTGGGCCTCAGCAGCCCTTGGCAGCCCTTTCACAGCCGCACCAGCAGTGGGGCTCTGCGCCTGCCTAGCCTCCCAAAACTCCACGCGTTCTCTCCCTCTCCGGCTCTCATTTTCACCAGAGACCATGGGTGTGTGCACGTGCACGGACGGCCACACCGCGTGGGCTCCAGCACAGGGCTCAAGCATACATCCCCAACGGGATCCAGCATCCAGCCCCGAGGAGGAACCACAGCCCAGGAAGGGGAAACATAAAGAGCAGCCCTCTGCTCTAGGCCCCGCAGGCACTGGGCTTGCGGGCTCCCAAGAGCAATGGGGTCTCCCTCTTGCTCAGAGTGCAGCTGCGGCACGCGGGGGGACAGCAGGAGGAAGGGGTGGGGGCAGGGGGCAGGCAGGCAGTGACCCACGTGCTTCAGCTGCACCCTTGGAGCGGCTGCGTGCAGCGGCGCCGCGTTCAGGGCTTGGCAGGTCGGGTGGCTCCAGCCTCCACGCGACAGGGCCTTTGCCCTCGGAGGGCAAACCTGCGAGCGGCTGGAGAAGCTGGCAGGGAGCAGCCGGGGCCGTGCCGGGCGGTGGCTGTGGGGTCAGCAGGGGCGGGGCCCTGGGGACAGGGCCAGCGGCTACGAGATTGCTAGAACGAGACCCGTGGGAGCGACCGGCAACGGGGCCATGGGGAGCGCACCGCTGGGGATGGGGCCGAGGAGCCACAGGGCTGTGGGACCACCAGCGATGAGAGCCTGGGCAGGCGGGGAGACCAAGGTCATGGGGACTTTGGGGAGGGAGAAGGACACAGGGTTGGGTGCTGTGGCGTGGGATGGGCCGCGTGGGGTCCATAGGGGCTGTAAGGTGAGAGGGCAGGTGAGTACCTGCAGGGTTGTGGGGAGCTGTGGGGAGGAAGGCAGTGGAGCATGCGGGGGCCATGGGGCTGGCCTGCGAGGAAATGTGTCCCCAGTTCCTGGTGCCTCAGTACTCTCAGACTCACTTACAGGGGCTGGCCAGGACATTGCTAAAGGGTTGCCAGCCTCCAATGGTGGAGAATAAAATCTACCGTGGCCTGAGAAGACGGTGGTTCCCCCTGGTTCTACAGTGGCATCAATACCGTGCGGGGACGGAGGGCAGGAGGGAGGGCAGCTGAGGCTGGCACGCAGGGACCCAGCTTGCGGCAGGCGGCGGGGTGGCACCCAGTGCCTAGCAGCTGAGACTGGCCCTGGCCTCGAGGGTATGCAGGGACTGGCATGCGGGGCAAGACCCTCTCCGCGCGCCCCAACAAACACACCCCAGTACATGGAGGTTCAGGTAGAAAAGGCTTTATTGAGGGTGGGGGGCTGTCAGAAGGGCAGCGGCCCGTCCATGACCCTGGGGAAGATCTTTCCCAGTGCAATTGCCTGGTCGATGTTGGTCTCACACAGCACATGCAACAGCAGGCGGTGGAAGAGCTCGGGGTCGTACCAGGAGGCGTAGAGGACAACAGCAGCCAGAGCAAAGCCGACAGCCAGCTGCAGGCTGACCAAGAGCAGGATGAGCGTCCTGTGGGGCAGAAGAGGGATGGGAGGCAGGGCAGGCTGGATGCGTCCCAACCAGATCCTGCCTATGGGATGCAGGGTGTGTTCTGGGAGCCCCACAGCCTGCTTCCCCCGCCATTTCTCATTGCTCCCCCGGGCAGGGTGGTGCACGAGACGCCGCAAGCCCAGGAAAGAGCCCTGGCTCAGGGAAAAGCAACGCTGAGCACTTCCCAGCTGCAAAGCCCACAGCCAGCCAGCTGCTCCCCAGCTTGTGAGCCCTGCTGGCTGGAGCAGGGGTCCGGCCCATGCCAGCCGCTGCCCGGGAGCGGGCCCCACGGCACCCACTGGGGACACTCACTGCAGCCAATAAATGAAGCCGCGTCTCCTCGCCAGCATGTCCCTCTCCTGCAGGTCAACACAGAGCAAGGACACTTGTCGCGCCCTGCAGCGCAGCCGGGACAGCTGGAGTCGCTCGGTGCCACTGGCCTCTGCCTCATGCAGGAGCATAGCCCGTGCGTGGCTGTGACCTCCATGGACCCCGGTTCCCAGGGAGACCCCGCTGGCCAGGGCAGGGGCTGGCACGGGCATCCCCCTTTCCAGCTGTGCTTCCACCAGCTCCGGCAGTGTAGTCCCCGGCACCTCTGCCTCCTTCTTCCTCTGCTGCTGGCTGCAGGCAACAGGGCATGGTTGGACGAGTTACAGACCTCCAGGGCCATGCATTGGGTCCCCTTCCAACCATACAGCACCCCAGGCAGGCAGGGAATGGGCTCCCCTGTCACACCGTGTGCTGCACATACCCCCCACACCATTGCCTGGCTCCAGCACTGGCAGCCCCATCGCTCTGGGTGCTGCAGAGACCGCCCTAGACACCTGTGTGGGGCGAGGGGCCCAACTCACCACATCTCCTCCTCCTCCAGTGCCTCTTCAAGACTTTTTATTTGCTGACGCAGCACCTGGGAGAAGGAAGGGTCTGAGTCCCGGAGTCCGCTGCCACCCTTCTCCAGCCCTCCCACCCCGGGGCCTGTGGGCACCCATCTCTTTTCCCCCAGCCCTTTCAGCACTACCTCAGTCCCCTGGTTAAACACCTGCAGCCAGGACACCATGTGGGCAGAGTGCTTTTCCACCTGCAAAACCACCGGCGTATCACCCTCGTCCCTCTCCAGCCCCAGGGCCATGCCCACTTGCTGCCCCACTGCCCCAGGGCACTGGGAGACTGGGCAAATCACAGGGCCACGCATAGCGAAGGGATGGACACCCCCAGCTCCTGGGGAAAATGTCCTCCCCAGTCACGCTTCTGCCCGCAGCCGCTGGCCCAGCGCAGCGAGGTGACCCTCCTTGCGCAGCGGGGCTGGACGAGACAAGATGACCTCCAGCGGCCCCTTCGAACCGCTGAGCCCCAGCCTGCGCAGCTCTGGGACGTGGGCAGAGGAGAGGACACCAGCCTTACTGCTGAGCATCTGCAGGGCATCGTGCGTGCCCTGATGGTTCTCCTCCTGCATGCGGAAAGGAGAGCAGGGGCTCAGGGTCTGCAGAAACACCTCTTGGTCACCTGCAAGCGCTCCTCTCAGCCAGGAGCAGCCACCAGGCACCCGGGCACTCTCACGAGTGCACTCCCCTCCGCATTATGGCCCACACAGCTCCCCTCGGGCACTGCCTTCTCCCTCGTGCCCCCTCTCTTCTCCGGCCTCGCAGGCACCGGCCGGGGGGCGCCAGGCAGGGGCACCCTCAGGCCTAACTCTGCACACGGCCCACATCTGACCACCCTCTGCACCCAACACCCCCAGCGAGCACCACCTACCCACCCCTGCTCAACCACCCTCCTATAGGGTGCAGCAGCCAATCAGCGCCCTCCGGCCTTCTGCTCTACCAACGAGCAAGCAGCTCCTGCTGCAAGGGGCGTGGCCGCTCACACACCCATCATGGCTCCTCACAGCCGGCCCCGCCCCGTCGGCAGTGCTCCCGGGCCCCGAAGCGGCGGCAGTCACACCGGCCTCGCCCCCTCCTGGCTGCCCTCCCCCACGCCCCCCTCTGCTGCATTTGAGCCCTGCTCAGGCTCCTTTGCACGCCTTTCTGCCTTTGCTCGCTGGCGGGAGAGCAAACCTCTGCTACAGCACCGCTCTCGGGCCGAAACGGGAACCATCTCCAGCAGGAACCACTGGAAGGAGCAAACCGGCCTTGCCGGTGCTCGGTGCAACCGGCTGGATTTAGTTTTCCCTGTGAATTGTCCCCAGCTGCCTTGCTATGTTCTTCTGTGGTGTCACCACTCCCGGGTGGGGAGGCAACAAGTCCCCACCCTCAGCCTCCCCCCTGTTTGGTGGGAACAGCTCCCCACCATCGCCCTCCGCCCAGACTGTGGCAGGCAGAATAACTCCCTCCCATTGCCCAAATCCCTCGAAAATGCCCCCCAGCCACGCCTGACCCCAAGTAGGCTGACTTGCCCAGCATCATGAGTGTGGGGCCTGGCCAGGGACCGGGCCAGGGGGGTTCTGGAGGAAGCAGGACCTTGAGGGGACTAGGTACCTGGGGTACCTGAAAGGAGCGGGCTTTCTGGGGGCAACTGGCGGGATCGGGAGGGTCTGGGTAGGGGGAGCTGCGGGGGCTGGGGGTGTCTGGAGAGAACTGAGATGATGGGGTGCCTGCCGAGAAGTGAAGGCAATGGAGGGTGTGCAGGGGGGACCTGAGGAGAAGGAGGGAGGGACCGTGAGAGGAACTGAAGGGATTCGATGTGTCTGAAGAGGGGAGCTGAGGGGTCAGGGTCTGCGGGGGGGAACTGACGGGTGTGGGCTTTGACTGAAGCCTAGAGCATTACTAGGGGGAAGATGTGGATCTTCACGTCCCCCTTAGCGTGGGTCCCATGCGTACACCCCCTGGCAACAATAATCAGGGTGACACGGGAATGGCCACGCAGCTCCGCCCCGGTTGCGTCACAGGCATCCCACAAAGCCCGGCAAGTTGGTGCTCTCTGAGTGTGGCCTACATCTACATGCAGCCCAGCTCTAGGGGACACCGAGGTGGCTCAACCCCCTGCGGCTCTTCCCGAGTGACCTCCCCAGGGTGGCAGGCTGAAGCGTGGAGCACTTTGGCAGAAGGTGCCTTTGCTGCCTGCATACCTCTCAGAGAGCCGGGGGGGTGAGACGGCCACCTGGAGGATGCTCTGCTGAATGTGGCTGGGTTAAAGAGCCCAACCTTCGGGTCGGGCTCTCTCCAAAGTGACTCAGAGAAGCAAGAAATTCTGCCAGCTCTCCCGTGGGACAATCTCCTTTGGGAAGGCCTGACAGTGCTCCTCGTGCTTGCTCCGGCGGAGCATCTCACCAAAGTGTCAATTTTGGTGGTAAACAAGCTACTTAAGGAGCGAATCCCACCCCCTTTACCTGGCAGGAGGCGCCACAGCTTCCTGAAGCAGAGCCAGAGACTCTGCCATAAGAGCGCTTTTTTGCCAAGGAACGCACGCTGTGGAGCCCTCCCGCCCCGGGGCCTGTGGGCACCCATCTCTTTTCCCCCAGCCCTTTCAGCACTCCCTCATTTTCCTGCTTAACCTCCTGCAGCCAGGACACCATGTGGGCACAGTGCTTTTCCACCTGCAAAACAACCGGCGTATCACCCTCGTCCCTCTCGATGCCTCTCGCTCTCTGCGCCTCATTTTCACCGGAGGCAGGCTCCAAAGTTCACAATGTCCAAGAACTGCTCCCACACAAAAGGTGCCAGCACTGAAAGCTATTGCTGGGCCTCAGCAGCCCTTGGCAGCCCTTTCACAGCCGCACCAGCAGTGGGGCTCTGCGCCTGCCTAGCCTCCCAAAACTCCACGCGTTCTCTCCCTCTCTGGCTCTCATTTTCACCAGAGACCATGGGTGTGTGCACGTGCACGGACGGCCACACCGTGTGGGCTCCAGCACAGGGCTCAAGCATCCATCCCCAACGGGATCCAGCATCCAGCCCCGAGGCGGAACCACAGCCCAGGAAGGGGAAACATAAAGAGCAGCCCTCTGCTCTAGCCCCCGCAGGCACTGGGCTTGCGGGCTCCCAAGAGCAATGGGGTCTCCCTCTTGCTCAGAGCGCAGCTGCGGCACGCGGGGGGACAGCAGGAGGAAGGGGTGGGGGCAGGGGGCAGGCAGGCAGTGACCCACGTGCTTCAGCTGCACCCTTGGAGCGGCTGCGTGCAGCGGCGCCGCGTTCAGGGCTTGGCAGGTCGGGTGGCTCCAGCCTCCACGCGACAGGGCCTTTGCCCTCGGAGGGCAAACCTGCGAGCGGCTGGAGAAGCTGGCAGGGAGCAGCCGGGGCCGTGCCGGGCGGTGGCTGTGGGGTCAGCAGGGGCGGGGCCCTGGGGACAGGGCCAGCGGCTACGAGATTGCTAGAACGAGACCCGTGGGAGCGACCGGCAGCGGGGCCATGGGGAGCGCACCGCTGGGGATGGGGCCGAGGAGCCACAGGGCTGTGGGACCACCAGCGATGAGAGCCTGGGCAGGCGGGGAGACCAAGGTCATGGGGACTTTGGGGAGGGAGAAGGACACAGGGTTGGGTGCTGTGGCGTGGGATGGGCCGCGTGGGGTCCATAGGGGCTGTAAGGTGAGAGGGCAGGTGAGTACCTGCAGGGTTGTGGGGAGCTGTGGGGAGGAAGGCAGTGGAGCATGCGGGGGCCATGGGGCTGGCCTGCGAGGAAATGTGTCCCCAGTTCCTGGTGCCTCAGTACTCTCAGACTCACTTACAGGGGCTGGCCAGGACATTGCTAAAGGGTTGCCAGCCTCCAATGGTGGAGAATAAAATCTACCGTGGCCTGAGAAGACGGTGGTTCCGCCTGGTTCTACAGTGGCATCAATACCGTGCGGGGACGGAGGGCAGGAGGGAGGGCAGCTGAGGCTGGCACGCAGGGACCCAGCTTGCGGCAGGCGGCGGGGTGGCACCCAGTGCCTAGCAGCTGAGACTGGCCCTGGCCTCGAGGGTATGCAGGGACTGGCATGCGGGGCAAGACCCTCTCCGCGCGCCCCAACAAACACACCCCAGTACATGGAGGTTCAGGTAGAAAAGGCTTTATTGAGGGTGGGGGGCTGTCAGAAGGGCAGCGGCCCGTCCATGACCCTGGGGAAGATCTTTCCCAGTGCAATTGCCTGGTCGATGTTGGTCTCACACAGCACATGCAACAGCAGGCGGTGGAAGAGCTCGGGGTCGTACCAGGAGGCGTAGAGGACAACAGCAGCCAGAGCAAAGCCGACAGCCAGCTGCAGGCTGACCAAGAGCAGGATGAGCGTCCTGTGGGGCAGAAGAGGGATGGGAGGCAGGGCAGGCTGGATGCGTCCCAACCAGATCCTGCCTATGGGATGCAGGGTGTGTTCTGGGAGCCCCACAGCCTGCTTCCCCCGCCATTTCTCATTGCTCCCCCGGGCAGGGTGGTGCACGAGACGCCGCAAGCCCAGGAAAGAGCCCTGGCTCAGGGAAAAGCAACGCTGAGCACTTCCCAGCTGCAAAGCCCACAGCCAGCCAGCTGCTCCCCAGCTTGTGAGCCCTGCTGGCTGGAGCAGGGGTCCGGCCCATGCCAGCCGCTGCCCGGGAGCGGGCCCCACGGCACCCACTGGGGACACTCACTGCAGCCAATAAATGAAGCCGCGTCTCCTCGCCAGCATGTCCCTCTCCTGCAGGTCAACACAGAGCAAGGACACTTGTCGCGCCCTGCAGCGCAGCCGGGACAGCTGGAGTTGCTCGGTGCCACTGGCCTCTGCCTCACGCAGGAGCAGAGCCCGTGCGTGGCTGTGACCTCCATGGACCCCGGTTCCCAGGGAGACCCCGCTGGCCAGGGCAGGGGCTGGCACGGGCATCCCCCTTTCCAGCTGTGCTTCCACCAGCTCCGGCAGTGTAGTCCCCGGCACCTCTGCCTCCTTCTTCCTCTGCTGCTGGCTGCAGGCAACAGGGCATGGTTGGACGAGTTACAGACCTCCAGGGCCATGCATTGGGTCCCCTTCCAACCATACAGCACCCCAGGCAGGCAGGGAATGGGCTCCCCTGTCACACCGGGTGCTGCACATACCCCCCACACCATTGCCTGGCTCCAGCACTGGCAGCCCCATCGCTCTGGGTGCTGCAGAGACCGCCCTAGACACCTGTGTGGGGCGAGGGGCCCAACTCACCACATCTCCTCCTCCTCCAGTGCCTCTTCAAGACTTTTTATTTGCTGACGCAGCACCTGGGAGAAGGAAGGGTCTGAGTCCCGGAGTCCGCTGCCACCCTTCTCCAGCCCTCCCACCCCGGGGCCTGTGGGCACCCATCTCTTTTCCCCCAGCCCTTTCAGCACTACCTCAGTCCCCTGGTTAAACTCCTGCAGCCAGGACACCATGTGGGCAGAGTGCTTTTCCACCTGCAAAACCACCGGCGTATCACCCTCGTCCCTCTCCAGCCCCAGGGCCATGCCCACTTGCTGATCCACTGCCCCAGGGCACTGGGAGACTGGGCAAATCACAGGGCCACGCATAGCGAAGGGATGGACACCCCCAGCTCCTGGGGAAAATGTCCTCCCCAGTCACGCTTCTGCCCGCAGCCGCTGGCCCAGCGCAGCGAGGTGACCCTCCTTGCGCAGCGGGGCTGGACGAGACAAGATGACCTCCAGCGGCCCCTTCGAACCGCTGAGCCCCAGCCTGCGCAGCTCTGGGACGTGGGCAGAGGAGAGGACACCAGCCTTACTGCTGAGCATCTGCGGGGCATCGTGCGTGCCCTGATGGTTCTCCTCCTGCATGCGGAAAGGAGAGCAGGGGCTCAGGGTCTGCAGAAACACCTCTTGGTCACCTGCAAGCGCTCCTCTCAGCCAGGAGCAGCCACCAGGCACCCGGGCACTCTCACGAGTGCACTCCCCTCCGCATTATGGCCCACACAGCTCCCCTCGGGCACTGCCTTCTCCCTCGTGCCCCCTCTCTTCTCCGGCCTCGCAGGCACCGGCCGGGGGGCGCCAGGCAGGGGCACCCTCAGGCCTAACTCTGCACACGGCCCACATCTGACCACCCTCTGCACCCAACACCCCCAGCGAGCACCACCTACCCACCCCTGCTCAACCACCCTCCTATAGGGTGCAGCAGCCAATCAGCGCCCTCCGGCCTTCTGCTCTACCAACGAGCAAGCAGCTCCTGCTGCAAGGGGCGTGGCCGCTCACACACCCATCATGGCTCCTCACAGCCGGCCCCGCCCCGTCGGCAGTGCTCCCGGGCCCCGAAGCGGCGGCAGTCACACCGGCCTCGCCCCCTCCTGGCTGCCCTCCCCCACGCCCCCCTCTGCTGCATTTGAGCCCTGCTCAGGCTCCTTTGCACGCCTTTCTGCCTTTGCTCGCTGGCGGGAGAGCAAACCTCTGCTACAGCACCGCTCTCGGGCCGAAACGGGAACCATCTCCAGCAGGAACCACTGGAAGGAGCAAACCGGCCTTGCCGGTGCTCGGTGCAACCGGCTGGATTTAGTTTTCCCTGTGAATTGTCCCCAGCTGCCTTGCTATGTTCTTCTGTGGTGTCACCACTCCCGGGTGGGGAGGCAACAAGTCCCCACCCTCAGCCTCCCCCCTGTTTGGTGGGAACAGCTCCCCACCATCGCCCTCCGCCCAGACTGTGGCAGGCAGAATAACTCCCTCCCATTGCCCAAATCCCTCGAAAATGCCCCCCAGCCACACCTGACCCCAAGTAGGCTGACTTGCCCAGCATCATGAGTGTGGGGCCTGGCCAGGGACCGGGCCAGGGGGGTTCTGGAGGAAGCAGGACCTTGAGGGGACTAGGTACCTGGGGTACCTGAAAGGAGCGGGCTTTCTGGGGGCAACTAGCGGGATCGGGAGGGTCTGGGTAGGGGGAGCTGCGGGGGCTGGGGGTGTCTGGAGAGAACTGAGATGATGGGGTGCCTGCCGAGAAGTGAAGGCAATGGAGGGTGTGCAGGGGGGACCTGAGGAGAAGGAGGGAGGGACCGTGAGAGGAACTGAAGGGATTCGATGTGTCTGAAGAGGGGAGCTGAGGGGTCAGGGTCTGCGGGGGGGAACTGACGGGTGTGGGCTTTGACTGAAGCCTAGAGCATTACTAGGGGGAAGATGTGGATCTTCACGTCCCCCTTAGCGTGGGTCCCACGCGTACACCCCCTGGCAACAATAATCAGGGTGACACGGGAATGGCCACGCAGCTCCGCCCCGGTTGCGTCACAGGCATCCCACAAAGCCCGGCAAGTTGGTGCTCTCTGAGTGTGGCCTACATCTACACGCAGCCCAGCTCTAGGGGACACCGAGGGGGCTCAACCCCCTGCGGCTCTTCCCGAGTGACCTCCCCAGGGTGGCAGGCTGAAGCGTGGAGCACTTTGGCAGAAGGTGCCTTTGCTGCCTGCATACCTCTCGGAGAGCCGGGGGGGTGAGACGGACACCTGGAGGATGCTCTGCTGAATGTGGCTGGGTTAAAGAGCCCAACCTTCGGGTCGGGCTCTCTCCAAAGTGACTCAGAGAAGCAAGAAATTCTGCCAGCTCTCCCGTGGGACAATCTCCTTTGGGAAGGCCTGACAGTGCTCCTCGTGCTTGCTCCGGCGGAGCATCTCACCAAAGTGTCAATTTTGGTGGTAAACAAGCTACTTAAGGAGCGAATCCCACCCCCTTTACCTGGCAGGAGGCGCCACAGCTTCCTGAAGCAGAGCCAGAGACTCTGCCATAAGAGCGCTTTTTTGCCAAGGAACGCACGCTGTGGAGCCCTCCCGCCCCGGGGCCTGTGGGCACCCATCTCTTTTCCCCCAGCCCTTTCAGCACTCCCTCATTTTCCTGCTTAACCTCCTGCAGCCAGGACACCATGCGGGCACAGTGCTTTTCCACCTGCAAAACAACCGGCGTATCACCCTCGTCCCTCTCGATGCCTCTCGCTCTCTGCGCCTCATTTTCACCGGAGGCAGGCTCCAAAGTTCACAATGTCCAAGAACTGCTCCCACACAAAAGGTGCCAGCACTGAAAGCTATTGCTGGGCCTCAGCAGCCCTTGGCAGCCCTTTCACAGCCGCACCAGCAGTGGGGCTCTGCGCCTGCCTAGCCTCCCAAAACTCCACGCGTTCTCTCCCTCTCTGGCTCTCATTTTCACCAGAGACCATGGGTGTGTGCACGTGCACGGACGGCCACACCGCGTGGGCTCCAGCACAGGGCTCAAGCATCCATCCCCAACGGGATCCAGCATCCAGCCCCGAGGCGGAACCACAGCCCAGGAAGGGGAAACATAAAGAGCAGCCCTCTGCTCTAGCCCCCGCAGGCACTGGGCTTGCGGGCTCCCAAGAGCAATGGGGTCTCCCTCTTGCTCAGAGCGCAGCTGCGGCACGCGGGGGGACAGCAGGAGGAAGGGGTGGGGGCAGGGGGCAGGCAGGCAGTGACCCACGTGCTTCAGCTGCACCCTTGGAGCGGCTGCGTGCAGCGGCGCCGCGTTCAGGGCTTGGCAGGTCGGGTGGCTCCAGCCTCCACGCGACGGGGCCTTTGCCCTCGGAGGGCAAACCTGCGAGCGGCTGGAGAAGCTGGCAGGGAGCAGCCGGGGCCGTGCCGGGCGGTGGCTGTGGGGTCAGCAGGGGCGGGGCCCTGGGGACAGGGCCAGCGGCTACGAGATTGCTAGAACGAGACCCGTGGGAGCGACCGGCAACGGGGCCATGGGGAGCGCACCGCTGGGGATGGGGCCGAGGAGCCACAGGGCTGTGGGACCACCAGCGATGAGAGCCTGGGCAGGCGGGGAGACCAAGGTCATGGGGACTTTGGGGAGGGAGAAGGACACAGGGTTGGGTGCTGTGGCGTGGGATGGGCCGCGTGGGGTCCATAGGGGCTGTAAGGTGAGAGGGCAGGTGAGTACCTGCAGGGTTGTGGGGAGCTGTGGGGAGGAAGGCAGTGGAGCATGCGGGGGCCATGGGGCTGGCCTGCGAGGAAATGTGTCCCCAGTTCCTGGTGCCTCAGTACTCTCAGACTCACTTACAGGGGCTGGCCAGGACATTGCTAAAGGGTTGCCAGCCTCCAATGGTGGAGAATAAAATCTACCGTGGCCTGAGAAGACGGTGGTTCCCCCTGGTTCTACAGTGGCATCAATACCGTGCGGGGACGGAGGGCAGGAGGGAGGGCAGCTGAGGCTGGCACGCAGGGACCCAGCTTGCGGCAGGCGGCGGGGTGGCACCCAGTGCCTAGCAGCTGAGACTGGCCCTGGCCTTGAGGGTATGCAGGGACTGGCATGCGGGGCAAGACCCTCTCCGCGCGCCCCAACAAACACACCCCAGTACATGGAGGCTCAGGTAGAAAAGGCTTTATTGAGGGTGGGGGGCTGTCAGAAGGGCAGCGGCCCGTCCATGACCCTGGGGAAGATCTTTCCCATGCAATTGCCTGGTCGATGTTGGTCTCACACAGCACATGCAACAGCAGGCGGTGGAAGAGCTCGGGGTCGTACCAGGAGGTGTAGAGGACAACAGCAGCCAGAGCAAAGCCGACAGCTAGCTGCAGGCTGACCAAGAGCAGGATGAGGGGGCAGAAGAGGGATGGGAGGCAGGGCAGGCTGGATGCGTCCCAACCAGATCCTGCCTATGGGATGCAGGGTGTGTTCTGGGAGCCCCACAGCCTGCTTCCCCCGCCATTTCTCATTGCTCCCCCGGGCAGGGTGGTGCACGAGACGCCGCAAGCCCAGGAAAGAGCCCTGGCTCAGGGAAAAGCAACGCTGAGCACTTCCCAGCTGCAAAGCCCACAGCCAGCCAGCTGCTCCCCAGCTTGTGAGCCCTGCTGGCTGGAGCAGGGGTCCGGCCCATGCCAGCCGCTGCCCGGGAGCGGGCCCCACGGCACCCACTGGGGACACTTACTGCAGCCAATAAATGAAGCCGCGTCTCCTCGCCAGCATGTCCCTCTCCTGCAGGTCAACACAGAGCAAGGACACTTGTCGCGCCCTGCAGCGCAGCCGGGACAGCTGGAGTCGCTCGGTGCCACTGGCCTCTGCCTCACGCAGGAGCATAGCCCGTGCGTGGCTGTGACCTCCATGGACCCCGGTTCCCAGGGAGACCCCGCTGGCCAGGGCAGGGGCTGGCACGGGCATCCCCCTTTCCAGCTGTGCTTCCACCAGCTCCGGCAGTGTAGTCCCCGGCACCTCTGCCTCCTTCTTCCTCTGCTGCTGGCTGCAGGCAACAGGGCATGGTTGGACGAGTTACAGACCTCCAGGGCCATGCATTGGGTCCCCTTCCAACCATACAGCACCCCAGGCAGGCAGGGAATGGGCTCCCCTGTCACACCGTGTGCTGCACGTACCCCCCACACCATTGCCTGGCTCCAGCACTGGCAGCCCCATCGCTCTGGGTGCTGCAGAGACCGCCCTAGACACCTGTGTGGGGCGAGGGGCCCAACTCACCACATCTCCTCCTCCTCCAGTGCCTCTTCAAGACTTTTTATTTGCTGACGCAGCACCTGGGAGAAGGAAGGGTCTGAGTCCCGGAGTCCGCTGCCACCCTTCTCCAGCCCTCCCACCCCGGGGCCTGTGGGCACCCATCTCTTTTCCCCCAGCCCTTTCAGCACTACCTCAGTCCCCTGGTTAAACTCCTGCAGCCAGGACACCATGTGGGCAGAGTGCTTTTCCACCTGCAAAACCACCGGCGTATCACCCTCGTCCCTCTCCAGCCCCAGGGCCATGCCCACTTGCTGCCCCACTGCCCCAGGGCACTGGGAGACTGGGCAAATCACAGGGCCACGCATAGCGAAGGGATGGACACCCCCAGCTCCTGGGGAAAATGTCCTCCCCAGTCACGCTTCTGCCCGCAGCCGCTGGCCAAGCGCAGCGAGGTGACCCTCCTTGAGCAGCGGGGCTGGACGAGACAAGATGACCTCCAGCGGCCCCTTCGAACCGCTGAGCCCCAGCCTGCGCAGCTCTGGGACGTGGGCAGAGGAGAGGACACCAGCCTTACTGCTGAGCATCTGCAGGGCATCGTGCGTGCCCTGATGGTTCTCCTCCTGCATGCGGAAAGGAGAGCAGGGGCTCAGGGTCTGCAGAAACACCTCTTGGTCACCTGCAAGCGCTCCTCTCAGCCAGGAGCAGCCACCAGGCACCCGGGCACTCTCACGAGTGCACTCCCCTCCGCATTATGGCCCACACAGCTCCCCTCGGGCACTGCCTTCTCCCTCGTGCCCCCTCTCTTCTCCGGCCTCGCAGGCACCGGCCGGGGGGCGCCAGGCAGGGGCACCCTCAGGCCTAACTCTGCACACGGCCCACATCTGACCACCCTCTGCACCCAACACCCCCAGCGAGCACCACCTACCCACCCCTGCTCAACCACCCTCCTATAGGGTGCAGCAGCCAATCAGCGCCCTCCGGCCTTCTGCTCTACCAACGAGCAAGCAGCTCCTGCTGCAAGGGGCGTGGCCGCTCACACACCCATCATGGCTCCTCACAGCCGGCCCCGCCCCGTCGGCAGTGCTCCCGGGCCCCGAAGCGGCGGCAGTCACACCGGCCTCGCCCCCTCCTGGCTGCCCTCCCCCACGCCCCCCTCTGCTGCATTTGAGCCCTGCTCAGGCTCCTTTGCACGCCTTTCTGCCTTTGCTCGCTGGCGGGAGAGCAAACCTCTGCTACAGCACCGCTCTCGGGCCGAAACGGGAACCATCTCCAGCAGGAACCACTGGAAGGAGCAAACCGGCCTTGCCGGTGCTCGGTGCAACCGGCTGGATTTAGTTTTCCCTGTGAATTGTCCCCAGCTGCCTTGCTATGTTCTTCTGTGGTGTCACCACTCCCGGGTGGGGAGGCAACAAGTCCCCACCCTCAGCCTCCCCCCTGTTTGGTGGGAACAGCTCCCCACCATCGCCCTCCGCCCAGACTGTGGCAGGCAGAATAACTCCCTCCCATTGCCCAAATCCCTCGAAAATGCCCCCCAGCCACACCTGACCCCAAGTAGGCTGACTTGCCCAGCATCATGAGTGTGGGGCCTGGCCAGGGACCGGGCCAGGGGGGTTCTGGAGGAAGCAGGACCTTGAGGGGACTAGGTACCTGGGGTACCTGAAAGGAGCGGGCTTTCTGGGGGCAACTGGCGGGATCGGGAGGGTCTGGGTAGGGGGAGCTGCGGGGGCTGGGGGTGTCTGGAGAGAACTGAGATGATGGGGTGCCTGCCGAGAAGTGAAGGCAATGGAGGGTGTGCAGGGGGGACCTGAGGAGAAGGAGGGAGGGACCGTGAGAGGAACTGAAGGGATTCGATGTGTCTGAAGAGGGGAGCTGAGGGGTCAGGGTCTGCGGGGGGGAACTGACGGGTGTGGGCTTTGACTGAAGCCTAGAGCATTACTAGGGGGAAGATGTGGATCTTCACGTCCCCCTTAGCGTGGGTCCCACGCGTACACCCCCTGGCAACAATAATCAGGGTGACACGGGAATGGCCACGCAGCTCCGCCCCGGTTGCGTCACAGGCATCCCACAAAGCCCGGCAAGTTGGTGCTCTCTGAGTGTGGCCTACATCTACACGCAGCCCAGCTCTAGGGGACACCGAGGGGGCTCAACCCCCTGCGGCTCTTCCCGAGTGACCTCCCCAGGGTGGCAGGCTGAAGCGTGGAGCACTTTGGCAGAAGGTGCCTTTGCTGCCTGCATACCTCTCGGAGAGCCGGGGGGGTGAGACGGACACCTGGAGGATGCTCTGCTGAATGTGGCTGGGTTAAAGGGCCCAACCTTCGGGTCGGGCTCTCTCCAAAGTGACTCAGAGAAGCAAGAAATTCTGCCAGCTCTCCCGTGGGACAATCTCCTTTGGGAAGGCCTGACAGTGCTCCTCGTGCTTGCTCCGGCGGAGCATCTCACCAAAGTGTCAATTTTGGTGGTAAACAAGCTACTTAAGGAGCGAATCCCACCCCCTTTACCTGGCAGGAGGCGCCACAGCTTCCTGAAGCAGAGCCAGAGACTCTGCCATAAGAGCGCTTTTTTGCCAAGGAACGCACGCTGTGGAGCCCTCCCGCCCCGGGGCCTGTGGGCACCCATCTCTTTTCCCCCAGCCCTTTCAGCACTCCCTCATTTTCCTGCTTAACCTCCTGCAGCCAGGACACCATGCGGGCACAGTGCTTTTCCACCTGCAAAACAACCGGCGTATCACCCTCGTCCCTCTCGATGCCTCTCGCTCTCTGCGCCTCATTTTCACCGGAGGCAGGCTCCAAAGTTCACAATGTCCAAGAACTGCTCCCACACAAAAGGTGCCAGCACTGAAAGCTATTGCTGGGCCTCAGCAGCCCTTGGCAGCCCTTTCACAGCCGCACCAGCAGTGGGGCTCTGCGCCTGCCTAGCCTCCCAAAACTCCACGCGTTCTCTCCCTCTCTGGCTCTCATTTTCACCAGAGACCATGGGTGTGTGCACGTGCACGGACGGCCACACCGCGTGGGCTCCAGCACAGGGCTCAAGCATCCATCCCCAACGGGATCCAGCATCCAGCCCCGAGGCGGAACCACAGCCCAGGAAGGGGAAACATAAAGAGCAGCCCTCTGCTCTAGCCCCCGCAGGCACTGGGCTTGCGGGCTCCCAAGAGCAATGGGGTCTCCCTCTTGCTCAGAGCGCAGCTGCGGCACGCGGGGGGACAGCAGGAGGAAGGGGTGGGGGCAGGGGGCAGGCAGGCAGTGACCCACGTGCTTCAGCTGCACCCTTGGAGCGGCTGCGTGCAGCGGCGCCGCGTTCAGGGCTTGGCAGGTCGGGTGGCTCCAGCCTCCACGCGACAGGGCCTTTGCCCTCGGAGGGCAAACCTGCGAGCGGCTGGAGAAGCTGGCAGGGAGCAGCCGGGGCCGTGCCGGGCGGTGGCTGTGGGGTCAGCAGGGGCGGGGCCCTGGGGACAGGGCCAGCGGCTACGAGATTGCTAGAACGAGACCCGTGGGAGCGACCGGCAACGGGGCCATGGGGAGCGCACCGCTGGGGATGGGGCCGAGGAGCCACAGGGCTGTGGGACCACCAGCGATGAGAGCCTGGGCAGGCGGGGAGACCAAGGTCATGGGGACTTTGGGGAGGGAGAAGGACACAGGGTTGGGTGCTGTGGCGTGGGATGGGCCGCGTGGGGTCCATAGGGGCTGTAAGGTGAGAGGGCAGGTGAGTACCTGCAGGGTTGTGGGGAGCTGTGGGGAGGAAGGCAGCGGAGCATGCGGGGGCCATGGGGCTGGCCTGCGAGGAAATGTGTCCCCAGTTCCTGGTGCCTCAGTACTCTCAGACTCACTTACAGGGGCTGGCCAGGACATTGCTAAAGGGTTGCCAGCCTCCAATGGTGGAGAATAAAATCTACCGTGGCCTGAGAAGACGGTGGTTCCCCCTGGTTCTACAGTGGCATCAATACCGTGCGGGGACGGAGGGCAGGAGGGAGGGCAGCTGAGGCTGGCACGCAGGGACCCAGCTTGCGGCAGGCGGCGGGGTGGCACCCAGTGCCTAGCAGCTGAGACTGGCCCTGGCCTTGAGGGTATGCAGGGACTGGCATGCGGGGCAAGACCCTCTCCGCGCGCCCCAACAAACACACCCCAGTACATGGAGGCTCAGGTAGAAAAGGCTTTATTGAGGGTGGGGGGCTGTCAGAAGGGCAGCGGCCCGTCCATGACCCTGGGGAAGATCTTTCCCATGCAATTGCCTGGTCGATGTTGGTCTCACACAGCACATGCAACAGCAGGCGGTGGAAGAGCTCGGGGTCGTACCAGGAGGTGTAGAGGACAACAGCAGCCAGAGCAAAGCCGACAGCTAGCTGCAGGCTGACCAAGAGCAGGATGAGGGGGCAGAAGAGGGATGGGAGGCAGGGCAGGCTGGATGCGTCCCAACCAGATCCTGCCTATGGGATGCAGGGTGTGTTCTGGGAGCCCCACAGCCTGCTTCCCCCGCCATTTCTCATTGCTCCCCCGGGCAGGGTGGTGCACGAGACGCCGCAAGCCCAGGAAAGAGCCCTGGCTCAGGGAAAAGCAACGCTGAGCACTTCCCAGCTGCAAAGCCCACAGCCAGCCAGCTGCTCCCCAGCTTGTGAGCCCTGCTGGCTGGAGCAGGGGTCCGGCCCATGCCAGCCGCTGCCCGGGAGCGGGCCCCACGGCACCCACTGGGGACACTTACTGCAGCCAATAAATGAAGCCGCGTCTCCTCGCCAGCATGTCCCTCTCCTGCAGGTCAACACAGAGCAAGGACACTTGTCGCGCCCTGCAGCGCAGCCGGGACAGCTGGAGTCGCTCGGTGCCACTGGCCTCTGCCTCACGCAGGAGCATAGCCCGTGCGTGGCTGTGACCTCCATGGACCCCGGTTCCCAGGGAGACCCCGCTGGCCAGGGCAGGGGCTGGCACGGGCATCCCCCTTTCCAGCTGTGCTTCCACCAGCTCCGGCAGTGTAGTCCCCGGCACCTCTGCCTCCTTCTTCCTCTGCTGCTGGCTGCAGGCAACAGGGCATGGTTGGACGAGTTACAGACCTCCAGGGCCATGCATTGGGTCCCCTTCCAACCATACAGCACCCCAGGCAGGCAGGGAATGGGCTCCCCTGTCACACCGGGTGCTGCACATACCCCCCACACCATTGCCTGGCTCCAGCACTGGCAGCCCCATCGCTCTGGGTGCTGCAGAGACCGCCCTAGACACCTGTGTGGGGCGAGGGGCCCAACTCACCACATCTCCTCCTCCTCCAGTGCCTCTTCAAGACTTTTTATTTGCTGACGCAGCACCTGGGAGAAGGAAGGGTCTGAGTCCCGGAGTCCGCTGCCACCCTTCTCCAGCCCTCCCACCCTGGGGCCTGTGGGCACCCATCTCTTTTCCCCCAGCCCTTTCAGTGCTACCTCAGTCCCCTGGTTAAACTCCTGCAGCCAGGACACCATGTGGGCAGAGTGCTTTTCCACCTGCAAAACCACCGGCGTATCACCCTCGTCCCTCTCCAGCCCCAGGGCCATGCCCACTTGCTGCCCCACTGCCCCAGGGCACTGGGAGACTGGGCAAATCACAGGGCCACGCATAGCGAAGGGATGGACACCCCCAGCTCCTGGGGAAAATGTCCTCCCCAGTCACGCTTCTGCCCGCAGCCGCTGGCCCAGCGCAGCGAGGTGACCCTCCTTGCGCAGCGGGGCTGGACGAGACAAGATGACCTCCAGCGGCCCCTTCGAACCGCTGAGCCCCAGCCTGCGCAGCTCTGGGACGTGGGCAGAGGAGAGGACACCAGCCTTACTGCTGAGCATCTGCAGGGCATCGTGCGTGCCCTGATGGTTCTCCTCCTGCATGCGGAAAGGAGAGCAGGGGCTCAGGGTCTGCAGAAACACCTCTTGGTCACCTGCAAGCGCTCCTCTCAGCCAGGAGCAGCCACCAGGCACCCGGGCACTCTCACGAGTGCACTCCCCTCCGCATTATGGCCCACACAGCTCCCCTCGGGCACTGCCTTCTCCCTCGTGCCCCCTCTCTTCTCCGGCCTCGCAGGCACCGGCCGGGGGGCGCCAGGCAGGGGCACCCTCAGGCCTAACTCTGCACACGGCCCACATCTGACCACCCTCTGCACCCAACACCCCCAGCGAGCACCACCTACCCACCCCTGCTCAACCACCCTCCTATAGGGTGCAGCAGCCAATCAGCGCCCTCCGGCCTTCTGCTCTACCAACGAGCAAGCAGCTCCTGCTGCAAGGGGCGTGGCCGCTCACACACCCATCATGGCTCCTCACAGCCGGCCCCGCCCCGTCGGCAGTGCTCCCGGGCCCCGAAGCGGCGGCAGTCACACCAGCCTCGCCCCCTCCTGGCTGCCCTCCCCCACGCCCCCCTCTGCTGCATTTGAGCCCTGCTCAGGCTCCTTTGCACGCCTTTCTGCCTTTGCTCGCTGGCGGGAGAGCAAACCTCTGCTACAGCACCGCTCTCGGGCCGAAACGGGAACCATCTCCAGCAGGAACCACTGGAAGGAGCAAACCGGCCTTGCCGGTGCTCGGTGCAACCGGCTGGATTTAGTTTTCCCTGTGAATTGTCCCCAGCTGCCTTGCTATGTTCTTCTGTGGTGTCACCACTCCCGGGTGGGGAGGCAACAAGTCCCCACCCTCAGCCTCCCCCCTGTTTGGTGGGAACAGCTCCCCACCATCGCCCTCCGCCCAGACTGTGGCAGGCAGAATAACTCCCTCCCATTGCCCAAATCCCTCGAAAATGCCCCCCAGCCACACCTGACCCCAAGTAGGCTGACTTGCCCAGCATCATGAGTGTGGGGCCTGGCCAGGGACCGGGCCAGGGGGGTTCTGGAGGAAGCAGGACCTTGAGGGGACTAGGTACCTGGGGTACCTGAAAGGAGCGGGCTTTCTGGGGGCAACTGGCGGGATCGGGAGGGTCTGGGTAGGGGGAGCTGCGGGGGCTGGGGGTGTCTGGAGAGAACTGAGATGATGGGGTGCCTGCCGAGAAGTGAAGGCAATGGGGGGTGTGCAGGGGGGACCTGAGGAGAAGGAGGGAGGGACCGTGAGAGGAACTGAAGGGATTCGATGTGTCTGAAGAGGGGAGCTGAGGGGTCAGGGTCTGCGGGGGGGAACTGACGGGTGTGGGCTTTGACTGAAGCCTAGAGCATTACTAGGGGGAAGATGTGGATCTTCACGTCCCCCTTAGCGTGGGTCCCATGCGTACACCCCCGGCAACAATAATCAGGGTGACACGGGAATGGCCACGCAGCTCCGCCCCGGTTGCGTCACAGGCATCCCACAAAGCCCGGCAAGTTGGTGCTCTCTGAGTGTGGCCTACATCTACACGCAGCCCAGCTCTAGGGGACACCGAGGTGGCTCAACCCCCTGCGGCTCTTCCCGAGTGACCTCCCCAGGGTGGCAGGCTGAAGCGTGGAGCACTTTGGCAGAAGGTGCCTTTGCTGCCTGCATACCTCTCGGAGAGCCGGGGGGGTGAGACGGACACCTGGAGGATGCTCTGCTGAATGTGGCTGGGTTAAAGGGCCCAACCTTCGGGTCGGGCTCTCTCCAAAGTGACTCAGAGAAGCAAGAAATTCTGCCAGCTCTCCCGTGGGACAATCTCCTTTGGGAAGGCCTGACAGTGCTCCTCGTGCTTGCTCCGGCGGAGCATCTCACCAAAGTGTCAATTTTGGTGGTAAACAAGCTACTTAAGGAGCGAATCCCACCCCCTTTACCTGGCAGGAGGCGCCACAGCTTCCTGAAGCAGAGCCAGAGACTCTGCCATAAGAGCGCTTTTTTGCCAAGGAACGCACGCTGTGGAGCCCTCCCGCCCCGGGGCCTGTGGGCACCCATCTCTTTTCCCCCAGCCCTTTCAGCACTCCCTCATTTTCCTGCTTAACCTCCTGCAGCCAGGACACCATGCGGGCACAGTGCTTTTCCACCTGCAAAACAACCGGCGTATCACCCTCGTCCCTCTCGATGCCTCTCGCTCTCTGCGCCTCATTTTCACCGGAGGCAGGCTCCAAAGTTCACAATGTCCAAGAACTGCTCCCACACAAAAGGTGCCAGCACTGAAAGCTATTGCTGGGCCTCAGCAGCCCTTGGCAGCCCTTTCACAGCCGCACCAGCAGTGGGGCTCTGCGCCTGCCTAGCCTCCCAAAACTCCAAGCGTTCTCTCCCTCTCCGGCTCTCATTTTCACCAGAGACCATGGGTGTGTGCACGTGCACGGACGGCCACACCGCGTGGGCTCCAGCACAGGGCTCAAGCATCCATCCCCAACGGGATCCAGCATCCAGCCCCGAGGCGGAACCACAGCCCAGGAAGGGGAAACATAAAGAGCAGCCCTCTGCTCTAGGCCCCGCAGGCACTGGGCTTGCGGGCTCCCAAGAGCAATGGGGTCTCCCTCTTGCTCAGAGCGCAGCTGCGGCACGCGGGGGGACAGCAGGAGGAAGGGGTGGGGGCAGGGGGCAGGCAGGCAGTGACCCACGTGCTTCAGCTGCACCCTTGGAGCGGCTGCGTGCAGCGGCGCCGCGTTCAGGGCTTGGCAGGTCGGGTGGCTCCAGCCTCCACGCGACAGGGCCTTTGCCCTCGGAGGGCAAACCTGCGAGCGGCTGGAGAAGCTGGCAGGGAGCAGCCGGGGCCGTGCCGGGCGGTGGCTGTGGGGTCAGCAGGGGCGGGGCCCTGGGGACAGGGCCAGCGGCTACGAGATTGCTAGAACGAGACCCGTGGGAGCGACCGGCAACGGGGCCATGGGGAGCGCACCGCTGGGGATGGGGCCGAGGAGCCACAGGGCTGTGGGACCACCAGCGATGAGAGCCTGGGCAGGCGGGGAGACCAAGGTCATGGGGACTTTGGGGAGGGAGAAGGACACAGGGTTGGGTGCTGTGGCGTGGGATGGGCCGCGTGGGGTCCATAGGGGCTGTAAGGTGAGAGGGCAGGTGAGTACCTGCAGGGTTGTGGGGAGCTGTGGGGAGGAAGGCAGTGGAGCATGCGGGGGCCATGGGGCTGGCCTGCGAGTAAATGTGTCCCCAGTTCCTGGTGCCTCAGTACTCTCAGACTCACTTACAGGGGCTGGCCAGGACATTGCTAAAGGGTTGCCAGCCTCCAATGGTGGAGAATAAAATCTACCGTGGCCTGAGAAGACGGTGGTTCCCCCTGGTTCTACAGTGGCATCAATACCGTGCGGGGATGGAGGGCAGGAGGGAGGGCAGCTGAGGCTGGCACGCAGGGACCCAGCTTGCGGCAGGCGGCGGGGTGGCACCCAGTGCCTAGCAGCTGAGACTGGCCCTGGCCTCGAGGGTATGCAGGGACTGGCATGCGGGGCAAGACCCTCTCCGCGCGCCCCAACAAACACACCCCAGTACATGGAGGTTCAGGTAGAAAAGGCTTTATTGAGGGTGGGGGGCTGTCAGAAGGGCAGCGGCCCGTCCATGACCCTGGGGAAGATCTTTCCCAGTGCAATTGCCTGGTCGATGTTGGTCTCACACAGCACATGCAACAGCAGGCGGTGGAAGAGCTCGGGGTCGTACCAGGAGGCGTAGAGGACAACAGCAGCCAGAGCAAAGCCGACAGCCAGCTGCAGGCTGACCAAGAGCAGGATGAGCGTCCTGTGGGGCAGAAGAGGGATGGGAGGCAGGGCAGGCTGGATGCGTCCCAACCAGATCCTGCCTATGGGATGCAGGGTGTGTTCTGGGAGCCCCACAGCCTGCTTCCCCCGCCATTTCTCATTGCTCCCCCGGGCAGGGTGGTGCACGAGACGCCGCAAGCCCAGGAAAGAGCCCTGGCTCAGGGAAAAGCAACGCTGAGCACTTCCCAGCTGCAAAGCCCACAGCCAGCCAGCTGCTCCCCAGCTTGTGAGCCCTACTGGCTGGAGCAGGGGTCCGGCCCATGCCAGCCGCTGCCCGGGAGCGGGCCCCACGGCACCCACTGGGGACACTCACTGCAGCCAATAAATGAAGCCGCGTCTCCTCGCCAGCATGTCCCTCTCCTGCAGGTCAACACAGAGCAAGGACACTTGTCGCGCCCTGCAGCGCAGCCGGGACAGCTGGAGTCGCTCGGTGCCACTGGCCTCTGCCTCATGCAGGAGCATAGCCCGTGCGTGGCTGTGACCTCCATGGACCCCGGTTCCCAGGGAGACCCCACTGGCCAGGGCAGGGGCTGGCACGGGCATCCCCCTTTCCAGCTGTGCTTCCACCAGCTCCGGCAGTGTAGTCCCCGGCACCTCTGCCTCCTTCTTCCTCTGCTGCTGGCTGCAGGCAACAGGGCATGGTTGGACGAGTTACAGACCTCCAGGGCCATGCATTGGGTCCCCTTCCAACCATACAGCACCCCAGGCAGGCAGGGAATGGGCTCCCCTGTCACACCGGGTGCTGCACATACCCCCCACACCATTGCCTGGCTCCAGCACTGGCAGCCCCATCGCTCTGGGTGCTGCAGAGACCGCCCTAGACACCTGTGTGGGGCGAGGGGCCCAACTCACCACATCTCCTCCTCCTCCAGTGCCTCTTCAAGACTTTTTATTTGCTGACGCAGCACCTGGGAGAAGGAAGGGTCTGAGTCCCGGAGTCCGCTGCCACCCTTCTCCAGCCCTCCCACCCCGGGGCCTGTGGGCACCCATCTCTTTTCCCCCAGCCCTTTCAGCACTACCTCAGTCCCCTGGTTAAACTCCTGCAGCCAGGACACCATGTGGGCAGAGTGCTTTTCCACCTGCAAAACCACCGGCGTATCACCCTCGTCCCTCTCCAGCCCCAGGGCCATGCCCACTTGCTGACCCACTGCCCCAGGGCACTGGGAGACTGGGCAAATCACAGGGCCACGCATAGCGAAGGGATGGACACCCCCAGCTCCTGGGGAAAATGTCCTCCCCAGTCACGCTTCTGCCCGCAGCCGCTGGCCCAGCGCAGCGAGGTGACCCTCCTTGCGCAGCGGGGCTGGACGAGACAAGATGACCTCCAGCGGCCCCTTCGAACCGCTGAGCCCCAGCCTGCGCAGCTCTGGGACGTGGGCAGAGGAGAGGACACCAGCCTTACTGCTGAGCATCTGCAGGGCATCGTGCGTGCCCTGATGGTTCTCCTCCTGCATGCGGAAAGGAGAGCAGGGGCTCAGGGTCTGCAGAAACACCTCTTGGTCACCTGCAAGCGCTCCTCTCAGCCAGGAGCAGCCACCAGGCACCCGGGCACTCTCACGAGTGCACTCCCCTCCGCATTATGGCCCACACAGCTCCCCTCGGGCACTGCCTTCTCCCTCGTGCCCCCTCTCTTCTCCGGCCTCGCAGGCACCGGCCGGGGGGCGCCAGGCAGGGGCACCCTCAGGCCTAACTCTGCACACGGCCCACATCTGACCACCCTCTGCACCCAACACCCCCAGCGAGCACCACCTACCCACCCCTGCTCAACCACCCTCCTATAGGGTGCAGCAGCCAATCAGCGCCCTCCGGCCTTCTGCTCTACCAACGAGCAAGCAGCTCCTGCTGCAAGGGGCGTGGCCGCTCACACACCCATCATGGCTCCTCACAGCCGGCCCCGCCCCGTCGGCAGTGCTCCCGGGCCCCGAAGCGGCGGCAGTCACACCGGCCTCGCCCCCTCCTGGCTGCCCTCCCCCACGCCCCCCTCTGCTGCATTTGAGCCCTGCTCAGGCTCCTTTGCACGCCTTTCTGCCTTTGCTCGCTGGCGGGAGAGCAAACCTCTGCTACAGCACCGCTCTCGGGCCGAAACGGGAACCATCTCCAGCAGGAACCACTGGAAGGAGCAAACCGGCCTTGCCGGTGCTCGGTGCAACCGGCTGGATTTAGTTTTCCCTGTGAATTGTCCCCAGCTGCCTTGCTATGTTCTTCTGTGGTGTCACCACTCCCGGGTGGGGAGGCAACAAGTCCCCACCCTCAGCCTCCCCCCTGTTTGGTGGGAACAGCTCCCCACCATCGCCCTCCGCCCAGACTGTGGCAGGCAGAATAACTCCCTCCCATTGCCCAAATCCCTCGAAAATGCCCCCCAGCCACGCCTGACCCCAAGTAGGCTGACTTGCCCAGCATCATGAGTGTGGGGCCTGGCCAGGGACCGGGCCAGGGGGGTTCTGGAGGAAGCAGGACCTTGAGGGGACTAGGTACCTGGGGTACCTGAAAGGAGCGGGCTTTCTGGGGGCAACTGGCGGGATCGGGAGGGTCTGGGTAGGGGGAGCTGCGGGGGCTGGGGGTGTCTGGAGAGAACTGAGATGATGGGGTGCCTGCCGAGAAGTGAAGGCAATGGAGGGTGTGCAGGGGGGACCTGAGGAGAAGGAGGGAGGGACCGTGAGAGGAACTGAAGGGATTCGATGTGTCTGAAGAGGGGAGCTGAGGGGTCAGGGTCTGCGGGGGGGAACTGACGGGTGTGGGCTTTGACTGAAGCCTAGAGCATTACTAGGGGGAAGATGTGGATCTTCACGTCCCCCTTAGCGTGGGTCCCACGCGTACACCCCCTGGCAACAATAATCAGGGTGACACGGGAATGGCCACGCAGCTCCGCCCCGGTTGCGTCACAGGCATCCCACAAAGCCCGGCAAGTTGGTGCTCTCTGAGTGTGGCCTACATCTACATGCAGCCCAGCTCTAGGGGACACCGAGGTGGCTCAACCCCCTGCGGCTCTTCCCGAGTGACCTCCCCAGGGTGGCAGGCTGAAGCGTGGAGCACTTTGGCAGAAGGTGCCTTTGCTGCCTGCATACCTCTCGGAGAGCCGGGGGGGTGAGACGGACACCTGGAGGATGCTCTGCTGAATGTGGCTGGGTTAAAGAGCCCAACCTTCGGGTCGGGCTCTCTCCAAAGTGACTCAGAGAAGCAAGAAATTCTGCCAGCTCTCCCGTGGGACAATCTCCTTTGGGAAGGCCTGACAGTGCTCCTCGTGCTTGCTCCGGCGGAGCATCTCACCAAAGTGTCAATTTTGGTGGTAAACAAGCTACTTAAGGAGCGAATCCCACCCCCTTTACCTGGCAGGAGGCGCCACAGCTTCCTGAAGCAGAGCCAGAGACTCTGCCATAAGAGCGCTTTTTTGCCAAGGAACGCACGCTGTGGAGCCCTCCCGCCCCGGGGCCTGTGGGCACCCATCTCTTTTCCCCCAGCCCTTTCAGCACTCCCTCATTTTCCTGCTTAACCTCCTGCAGCCAGGACACCATGCGGGCACAGTGCTTTTCCACCTGCAAAACAACCGGCGTATCACCCTCGTCCCTCTCGATGCCTCTCGCTCTCTGCGCCTCATTTTCACCGGAGGCAGGCTCCAAAGTTCACAATGTCCAAGAACTGCTCCCACACAAAAGGTGCCAGCACTGAAAGCTATTGCTGGGCCTCAGCAGCCCTTGGCAGCCCTTTCACAGCCGCACCAGCAGTGGGGCTCTGCGCCTGCCTAGCCTCCCAAAACTCCAAGCGTTCTCTCCCTCTCCGGCTCTCATTTTCACCAGAGACCATGGGTGTGTGCACGTGCACGGACGGCCACACCGCGTGGGCTCCAGCACAGGGCTCAAGCATCCATCCCCAACGGGATCCAGCATCCAGCCCCGAGGCGGAACCACAGCCCAGGAAGGGGAAACATAAAGAGCAGCCCTCTGCTCTAGCCCCCGCAGGCACTGGGCTTGCGGGCTCCCAAGAGCAATGGGGTCTCCCTCTTGCTCAGAGCGCAGCTGCGGCACGCGGGGGGACAGCAGGAGGAAGGGGTGGGGGCAGGGGGCAGGCAGGCAGTGACCCACGTGCTTCAGCTGCACCCTTGGAGCGGCTGCGTGCAGCGGCGCCGCGTTCAGGGCTTGGCAGGTCGGGTGGCTCCAGCCTCCACGCGACGGGGCCTTTGCCCTCGGAGGGCAAACCTGCGAGCGGCTGGAGAAGCTGGCAGGGAGCAGCCGGGGCCGTGCCGGGCGGTGGCTGTGGGGTCAGCAGGGGCGGGGCCCTGGGGACAGGGCCAGCGGCTACGAGATTGCTAGAACGAGACCCGTGGGAGCGACCGGCAACGGGGCCATGGGGAGCGCACCGCTGGGGATGGGGACGAGGAGCCACAGGGCTGTGGGACCACCAGCGATGAGA
The DNA here is from genome assembly GCF_963921805.1 of Phalacrocorax carbo. Lineage (NCBI taxonomy): Eukaryota > Metazoa > Chordata > Aves > Suliformes > Phalacrocoracidae > Phalacrocorax > Phalacrocorax carbo. The sequence goes on from NC_087539.1 coordinate 3,469,266, forward strand.
GCCTGGGCAGGCGGGGAGACCAAGGTCATGGGGACTTTGGGGAGGGAGAAGGACACAGGGTTGGGTGCTGTGGCGTGGGATGGGCCGCGTGGGGTCCATAGGGGCTGTAAGGTGAGAGGGCAGGTGAGTACCTGCAGGGTTGTGGGGAGCTGTGGGGAGGAAGGCAGTGGAGCATGCGGGGGCCATGGGGCTGGCCTGCGAGGAAATGTGTCCCCAGTTCCTGGTGCCTCAGTACTCTCAGACTCACTTACAGGGGCTGGCCAGGACATTGCTAAAGGGTTGCCAGCCTCCAATGGTGGAGAATAAAATCTACCGTGGCCTGAGAAGACGGTGGTTCCGCCTGGTTCTACAGTGGCATCAATACCGTGCGGGGACGGAGGGCAGGAGGGAGGGCAGCTGAGGCTGGCACGCAGGGACCCAGCTTGCGGCAGGCGGCGGGGTGGCACCCAGTGCCTAGCAGCTGAGACTGGCCCTGGCCTCGAGGGTATGCAGGGACTGGCATGCGGGGCAAGACCCTCTCCGCGCGCCCCAACAAACACACCCCAGTACATGGAGGTTCAGGTAGAAAAGGCTTTATTGAGGGTGGGGGGCTGTCAGAAGGGCAGCGGCTCGTCCATGACCCTGGGGAAGATCTTTCCCATGCAATTGCCTGGTCGATGTTGGTCTCACACAGCACATGCAACAGCAGGCGGTGGAAGAGCTCGGGGTCGTACCAGGAGGCGTAGAGGACAACAGCAGCCAGAGGAAAGCCGACAGCCAGCTGCAGGCTGACCAAGAGCAGGATGAGCGTCCTGTGGGGCAGAAGAGGGATGGGAGGCAGGGCAGGCTGGATGCGTCCCAACCAGATCCTGCCTATGGGATGCAGGGTGTGTTCTGGGAGCCCCACAGCCTGCTTCCCCCGCCATTTCTCATTGCTCCCCCGGGCAGGGTGGTGCACGAGACGCCGCAAGCCCAGGAAAGAGCCCTGGCTCAGGGAAAAGCAACGCTGAGCACTTCCCAGCTGCAAAGCCCACAGCCAGCCAGCTGCTCCCCAGCTTGTGAGCCCTGCTGGCTGGAGCAGGGGTCCGGCCCATGCCAGCCGCTGCCCGGGAGCGGGCCCCACGGCACCCACTGGGGACACTCACTGCAGCCAATAAATGAAGCCGCGTCTCCTCACCAGCATGTCCCTCTCCTGCAGGTCAACACAGAGCAAGGACACTTGTCGCGCCCTGCAGCGCAGCCGGGACAGCTGGAGTCGCTCGGTGCCACTGGCCTCTGCCTCATGCAGGAGCATAGCCCGTGCGTGGCTGTGACCTCCATGGACCCCGGTTCCCAGGGAGACCCCGCTGGCCAGGGCAGGGGCTGGCACGGGCATCCCCCTTTCCAGCTGTGCTTCCACCAGCTCCGGCAGTGTAGTCCCCGGCACCTCTGCCTCCTTCTTCCTCTGCTGCTGGCTGCAGGCAACAGGGCATGGTTGGACGAGTTACAGACCTCCAGGGCCATGCATTGGGTCCCCTTCCAACCATACAGCACCCCAGGCAGGCAGGGAATGGGCTCCCCTGTCACACCGGGTGCTGCACATACCCCCCACACCATTGCCTGGCTCCAGCACTGGCAGCCCCATCGCTCTGGGTGCTGCAGAGACCGCCCTAGACACCTGTGTGGGGCGAGGGGCCCAACTCACCACATCTCCTCCTCCTCCAGTGCCTCTTCAAGACTTTTTATTTGCTGACGCAGCACCTGGGACAAGGAAGGGTCTGAGTCCCGGAGTCCGCTGCCACCCTTCTCCAGCCCTCCCACCCCGGGGCCTGTGGGCACCCATCTCTTTTCCCCCAGCCCATTCAGCGCTACCTCAGTCCCCTGGTTAACCTCCTGCAGCCAGGACACCATGTGGGCAGAGTGCTTTTCCACCTGCAAAACCACCGGCGTATCACCCTCGTCCCTCTCCAGCCCCAGGGCCATGCCCACTTGCTGCCCCACTGCCCCAGGGCACTGGGAGACTGGGCAAATCACAGGGCCACGCATAGCGAAGGGATGGACACCCCCAGCTCCTGGGGAAAATGTCCTCCCCAGTCACGCTTCTGCCCGCAGCCGCTGGCCAAGCGCAGCGAGGTGACCCTCCTTGAGCAGCGGGGCTGGACGAGACAAGATGACCTCCAGCGGCCCCTTCGAACCGCTGAGCCCCAGCCTGCGCAGCTCTGGGACGTGGGCAGAGGAGAGGACACCAGCCTTACTGCTGAGCATCTGCAGGGCATCGTGCGTGCCCTGATGGTTCTCCTCCTGCATGCGGAAAGGAGAGCAGGGGCTCAGGGTCTGCAGAAACACCTCTTGGTCACCTGCAAGCGCTCCTCTCAGCCAGGAGCAGCCACCAGGCACCCGGGCACTCTCACGAGTGCACTCCCCTCCGCATTATGGCCCACACAGCTCCCCTCGGGCACTGCCTTCTCCCTCGTGCCCCCTCTCTTCTCCGGCCTCGCAGGCACCGGCCGGGGGGCGCCAGGCAGGGGCACCCTCAGGCCTAACTCTGCACACGGCCCACATCTGACCACCCTCTGCACCCAACACCCCCAGCGAGCACCACCTACCCACCCCTGCTCAACCACCCTCCTATAGGGTGCAGCAGCCAATCAGCGCCCTCCGGCCTTCTGCTCTACCAACGAGCAAGCAGCTCCTGCTGCAAGGGGCGTGGCCGCTCACACACCCATCATGGCTCCTCACAGCCGGCCCCGCCCCGTCGGCAGTGCTCCCGGGCCCCGAAGCGGCGGCAGTCACACCGGCCTCGCCCCCTCCTGGCTGCCCTCCCCCACGCCCCCCTCTGCTGCATTTGAGCCCTGCTCAGGCTCCTTTGCACGCCTTTCTGCCTTTGCTCGCTGGCGGGAGAGCAAACCTCTGCTACAGCACCGCTCTCGGGCCGAAACGGGAACCATCTCCAGCAGGAACCACTGGAAGGAGCAAACCGGCCTTGCCGGTGCTCGGTGCAACCGGCTGGATTTAGTTTTCCCTGTGAATTGTCCCCAGCTGCCTTGCTATGTTCTTCTGTGGTGTCACCACTCCCGGGTGGGGAGGCAACAAGTCCCCACCCTCAGCCTCCCCCCTGTTTGGTGGGAACAGCTCCCCACCATCGCCCTCCGCCCCGACTGTGGCAGGCAGAATAACTCCCTCCCATTGCCCAAATCCCTCGAAAATGCCCCCCAGCCACGCCGTACCCCAAGTAGGCTGACTTGCCCAGCATCATGAGTGTGGGGCCTGGCCAGGGACCGGGCCAGGGGGGTTCTGGAGGAAGCAGGACCTTGAGGGGACTAGGTACCTGGGGTACCTGAAAGGAGCGGGCTTTCTGGGGGCAACTGGCGGGATCGGGAGGGTCTGGGTAGGGGGAGCTGCGGGGGCTGGGGGTGTCTGGAGAGAACTGAGATGATGGGGTGCCTGCCGAGAAGTGAAGGCAATGGAGGGTGTGCAGGGGGGACCTGAGGAGAAGGAGGGAGGGACCGTGAGAGGAACTGAAGGGATTCGATGTGTCTGAAGAGGGGAGCTGAGGGGTCAGGGTCTGCGGGGGGGAACTGACGGGTGTGGGCTTTGACTGAAGCCTAGAGCATTACTAGGGGGAAGATGTGGATCTTCACGTCCCCCTTAGCGTGGGTCCCACGCGTACACCCCCTGGCAACAATAATCAGGGTGACACGGGAATGGCCACGCAGCTCCGCCCCGGTTGCGTCACAGGCATCCCACAAAGCCCGGCAAGTTGGTGCTCTCTGAGTGTGGCCTACATCTACACGCAGCCCAGCTCTAGGGGACACCGAGGGGGCTCAACCCCCTGCGGCTCTTCCCGAGTGACCTCCCCAGGGTGGCAGGCTGAAGCGTGGAGCACTTTGGCAGAAGGTGCCTTTGCTGCCTGCATACCTCTCGGAGAGCCGGGGGGGTGAGACGGACACCTGGAGGATGCTCTGCTGAATGTGGCTGGGTTAAAGAGCCCAACCTTCGGGTCGGGCTCTCTCCAAAGTGACTCAGAGAAGCAAGAAATTCTGCCAGCTCTCCCGTGGGACAATCTCCTTTGGGAAGGCCTGACAGTGCTCCTCGTGCTTGCTCCGGCGGAGCATCTCACCAAAGTGTCAATTTTGGTGGTAAACAAGCTACTTAAGGAGCGAATCCCACCCCCTTTACCTGGCAGGAGGCGCCACAGCTTCCTGAAGCAGAGCCAGAGACTCTGCCATAAGAGCGCTTTTTTGCCAAGGAACGCACGCTGTGGAGCCCTCCCGCCCCGGGGCCTGTGGGCACCCATCTCTTTTCCCCCAGCCCTTTCAGCACTCCCTCATTTTCCTGCTTAACCTCCTGCAGCCAGGACACCATGCGGGCACAGTGCTTTTCCACCTGCAAAACAACCGGCGTATCACCCTCGTCCCTCTCGATGCCTCTCGCTCTCTGCGCCTCATTTTCACCGGAGGCAGGCTCCAAAGTTCACAGTGTCCAAGAACGGCTCCCACACAAAAGGTGCCAGCACTGAAAGCTATTGCTGGGCCTCAGCAGCCCTTGGCAGCCCTTTCACAGCCGCACCAGCAGTGGGGCTCTGCGCCTGCCTAGCCTCCCAAAACTCCAAGCGTTCTCTCCCTCTCTGGCTCTCATTTTCACCAGAGACCATGGGTGTGTGCACGTGCACGGACGGCCACACCGCGTGGGCTCCAGCACAGGGCTCAAGCATCCATCCCCAACGGGATCCAGCATCCAGCCCCGAGGCGGAACCACAGCCCAGGAAGGGGAAACATAAAGAGCAGCCCTCTGCTCTAGCCCCCGCAGGCACTGGGCTTGCGGGCTCCCAAGAGCAATGGGGTCTCCCTCTTGCTCAGAGCGCAGCTGCGGCACGCGGGGGGACAGCAGGAGGAAGGGGTGGGGGCAGGGGGCAGGCAGGCAGTGACCCACGTGCTTCAGCTGCACCCTTGGAGCGGCTGCGTGCAGCGGCGCCGCGTTCAGGGCTTGGCAGGTCGGGTGGCTCCAGCCTCCACGCGACAGGGCCTTTGCCCTCGGAGGGCAAACCTGCGAGCGGCTGGAGAAGCTGGCAGGGAGCAGCCGGGGCCGTGCCGGGCGGTGGCTGTGGGGTCAGCAGGGGCGGGGCCCTGGGGACAGGGCCAGCGGCTACGAGATTGCTAGAACGAGACCCGTGGGAGCGACCGGCAACGGGGCCATGGGGAGCGCACCGCTGGGGATGGGGCCGAGGAGCCACAGGGCTGTGGGACCACCAGCGATGAGAGCCTGGGCAGGCGGGGAGACCAAGGTCATGGGGACTTTGGGGAGGGAGAAGGACACAGGGTTGGGTGCTGTGGCGTGGGATGGGCCGCGTGGGGTCCATAGGGGCTGTAAGGTGAGAGGGCAGGTGAGTACCTGCAGGGTTGTGGGGAGCTGTGGGGAGGAAGGCAGTGGAGCATGCGGGGGCCATGGGGCTGGCCTGCGAGGAAATGTGTCCCCAGTTCCGGGTGCCTCAGTACTCTCAGACTCACTTACAGGGGCTGGCCAGGACATTGCTAAAGGGTTGCCAGCCTCCAATGGTGGAGAATAAAATCTACCGTGGCCTGAGAAGACGGTGGTTCCGCCTGGTTCTACAGTGGCATCAATACCGTGCGGGGACGGAGGGCAGGAGGGAGGGCAGCTGAGGCTGGCACGCAGGGACCCAGCTTGCGGCAGGCGGCGGGGTGGCACCCAGTGCCTAGCAGCTGAGACTGGCCCTGGCCTCGAGGGTATGCAGGGACTGGCATGCGGGGCAAGACCCTCTCCGTGCGCCCCAACAAACACACCCCAGTACATGGAGGTTCAGGTAGAAAAGGCTTTATTGAGGGTGGGGGGCTGTCAGAAGGGCAGCGGCCCGTCCATGACCCTGGGGAAGATCTTTCCCAGTGCAATTGCCTGGTCGATGTTGGTCTCACACAGCACATGCAACAGCAGGCGGTGGAAGAGCTCGGGGTCGTACCAGGAGGCGTAGAGGACAACAGCAGCCAGAGCAAAGCCGACAGCCAGCTGCAGGCTGACCAAGAGCAGGATGAGCGTCCTGTGGGGCAGAAGAGGGATGGGAGGCAGGGCAGGCTGGATGCGTCCCAACCAGATCCTGCCTATGGGATGCAGGGTGTGTTCTGGGAGCCCCACAGCCTGCTTCCCCCGCCATTTCTCATTGCTCCCCCGGGCAGGGTGGTGCACGAGACGCCGCAAGCCCAGGAAAGAGCCCTGGCTCAGGGAAAAGCAACGCTGAGCACTTCCCAGCTGCAAAGCCCACAGCCAGCCAGCTGCTCCCCAGCTTGTGAGCCCTGCTGGCTGGAGCAGGGGTCCGGCCCATGCCAGCCGCTGCCCGGGAGCGGGCCCCACGGCACCCACTGGGGACACTCACTGCAGCCAATAAATGAAGCCGCGTCTCCTCGCCAGCATGTCCCTCTCCTGCAGGTCAACACAGAGCAAGGACACTTGTCGCGCCCTGCAGCGCAGCCGGGACAGCTGGAGTCGCTCGGTGCCACTGGCCTCTGCCTCATGCAGGAGCATAGCCCGTGCGTGGCTGTGACCTCCATGGACCCCGGTTCCCAGGGAGACCCCGCTGGCCAGGGCAGGGGCTGGCACGGGCATCCCCCTTTCCAGCTGTGCTTCCACCAGCTCCGGCAGTGTAGTCCCCGGCACCTCTGCCTCCTTCTTCCTCTGCTGCTGGCTGCAGGCAACAGGGCATGGTTGGACGAGTTACAGACCTCCAGGGCCATGCATTGGGTCCCCTTCCAACCATACAGCACCCCAGGCAGGCAGGGAATGGGCTCCCCTGTCACACCGGGTGCTGCACATACCCCCCACACCATTGCCTGGCTCCAGCACTGGCAGCCCCATCGCTCTGGGTGCTGCAGAGACCGCCCTAGACACCTGTGTGGGGCGAGGGGCCCAACTCACCACATCTCCTCCTCCTCCAGTGCCTCTTCAAGGCTTTTTATTTGCTGACGCAGCACCTGGGACAAGGAAGGGTCTGAGTCCCGGAGTCCGCTGCCACCCTTCTCCAGCCCTCCCACCCCGGGGCCTGTGGGCACCCATCTCTTTTCCCCCAGCCCATTCAGCGCTACCTCAGTCCCCTGGTTAACCTCCTGCAGCCAGGACACCATGTGGGCAGAGTGCTTTTCCACCTGCAAAACCACCGGCGTATCACCCTCGTCCCTCTCCAGCCCCAGGGCCATGCCCACTTGCTGCCCCACTGCCCCAGGGCACTGGGAGACTGGGCAAATCACAGGGCCACGCATAGCGAAGGGATGGACACCCCCAGCTCCTGGGGAAAATGTCCTCCCCAGTCACGCTTCTGCCCGCAGCCGCTGGCCAAGCGCAGCGAGGTGACCCTCCTTGAGCAGCGGGGCTGGACGAGACAAGATGACCTCCAGCGGCCCCTTCGAACCGCTGAGCCCCAGCCTGCGCAGCTCTGGGACGTGGGCAGAGGAGAGGACACCAGCCTTACTGCTGAGCATCTGCAGGGCATCGTGCGTGCCCTGATGGTTCTCCTCCTGCATGCGGAAAGGAGAGCAGGGGCTCAGGGTCTGCAGAAACACCTCTTGGTCACCTGCAAGCGCTCCTCTCAGCCAGGAGCAGCCACCAGGCACCCGGGCACTCTCACGAGTGCACTCCCCTCCGCATTATGGCCCACACAGCTCCCCTCGGGCACTGCCTTCTCCCTCGTGCCCCCTCTCTTCTCCGGCCTCGCAGGCACCGGCCGGGGGGCGCCAGGCAGGGGCACCCTCAGGCCTAACTCTGCACACGGCCCACATCTGACCACCCTCTGCACCCAACACCCCCAGCGAGCACCACCTACCCACCCCTGCTCAACCACCCTCCTATAGGGTGCAGCAGCCAATCAGCGCCCTCCGGCCTTCTGCTCTACCAACGAGCAAGCAGCTCCTGCTGCAAGGGGCGTGGCCGCTCACACACCCATCATGGCTCCTCACAGCCGGCCCCGCCCCGTCGGCAGTGCTCCCGGGCCCCGAAGCGGCGGCAGTCACACCGGCCTCGCCCCCTCCTGGCTGCCCTCCCCCACGCCCCCCTCTGCTGCATTTGAGCCCTGCTCAGGCTCCTTTGCACGCCTTTCTGCCTTTGCTCGCTGGCGGGAGAGCAAACCTCTGCTACAGCACCGCTCTCGGGCCGAAACGGGAACCATCTCCAGCAGGAACCACTGGAAGGAGCAAACCGGCCTTGCCGGTGCTCGGTGCAACCGGCTGGATTTAGTTTTCCCTGTGAATTGTCCCCAGCTGCCTTGCTATGTTCTTCTGTGGTGTCACCACTCCCGGGTGGGGAGGCAACAAGTCCCCACCCTCAGCCTCCCCCCTGTTTGGTGGGAACAGCTCCCCACCATCGCCCTCCGCCCAGACTGTGGCAGGCAGAATAACTCCCTCCCATTGCCCAAATCCCTCGAAAATGCCCCCCAGCCACACCTGACCCCAAGTAGGCTGACTTGCCCAGCATCATGAGTGTGGGGCCTGGCCAGGGACCGGGCCAGGGGGGTTCTGGAGGAAGCAGGGCCTTGAGGGGACTAGGTACCTGGGGTACCTGAAAGGAGCGGGCTTTCTGGGGGCAACTGGCGGGATCGGGAGGGTCTGGGTAGGGGGAACTGCGGGGGCTGGGGGTGTCTGGAGAGAACTGAGATGATGGGGTGCCTGCCGAGAAGTGAAGGCAATGGAGGGTGTGCAGGGGGGACCTGAGGAGAAGGAGGGAGGGACCGTGAGAGGAACTGAAGGGATTCGATGTGTCTGAAGAGGGGAGCTGAGGGGTCAGGGTCTGCGGGGGGGAACTGACGGGTGTGGGCTTTGACTGAAGCCTAGAGCATTACTAGGGGGAAGATGTGGATCTTCACGTCCCCCTTAGCGTGGGTCCCATGCGCACACCCCCTGGCAACAATAATCAGGGTGACACGGGAATGGCCACGCAGCTCCGCCCCGGTTGCGTCACAGGCATCCCACAAAGCCCGGCAAGTTGGTGCTCTCTGAGTGTGGCCTACATCTACATGCAGCCCAGCTCTAGGGGACACCGAGGTGGCTCAACCCCCTGCGGCTCTTCCCGAGTGACCTCCCCAGGGTGGCAGGCTGAAGCGTGGAGCACTTTGGCAGAAGGTGCCTTTGCTGCCTGCATACCTCTCGGAGAGCCGGGGGGGTGAGACGGCCACCTGGAGGATGCTCTGCTGAATGTGGCTGGGTTAAAGAGCCCAACCTTCGGGTCGGGCTCTCTCCAAAGTGACTCAGAGAAGCAAGAAATTCTGCCAGCTCTCCCGTGGGACAATCTCCTTTGGGAAGGCCTGACAGTGCTCCTCGTGCTTGCTCCGGCGGAGCATCTCACCAAAGTGTCAATTTTGGTGGTAAACAAGCTACTTAAGGAGCGAATCCCACCCCCTTTACCTGGCAGGAGGCGCCACAGCTTCCTGAAGCAGAGCCAGAGACTCTGCCATAAGAGCGCTTTTTTGCCAAGGAACGCACGCTGTGGAGCCCTCCTGCCCCGGGGCCTGTGGGCACCCATCTCTTTTCCCCCAGCCCTTTCAGCACTCCCTCATTTTCCTGCTTAACCTCCTGCAGCCAGGACACCATGTGGGCACAGTGCTTTTCCACCTGCAAAACAACCGGCGTATCACCCTCGTCCCTCTCGATGCCTCTCGCTCTCTGCGCCTCATTTTCACCGGAGGCAGGCTCCAAAGTTCACAATGTCCAAGAACTGCTCCCACACAAAAGGTGCCAGCACTGAAAGCTATTGCTGGGCCTCAGCAGCCCTTGGCAGCCCTTTCACAGCCGCACCAGCAGTGGGGCTCTGCGCCTGCCTAGCCTCCCAAAACTCCAAGCGTTCTCTCCCTCTCCGGCTCTCATTTTCACCAGAGACCATGGGTGTGTGCACGTGCACGGACGGCCACACCGCGTGGGCTCCAGCACAGGGCTCAAGCATCCATCCCCAACGGGATCCAGCATCCAGCCCCGAGGCGGAACCACAGCCCAGGAAGGGGAAACATAAAGAGCAGCCCTCTGCTCTAGCCCCCGCAGGCACTGGGCTTGCGGGCTCCCAAGAGCAATGGGGTCTCCCTCTTGCTCAGAGCGCAGCTGCGGCACGCGGGGGGACAGCAGGAGGAAGGGGTGGGGGCAGGGGGCAGGCAGGCAGTGACCCACGTGCTTCAGCTGCACCCTTGGAGCGGCTGCGTGCAGCGGCGCCGCGTTCAGGGCTTGGCAGGTCGGGTGGCTCCAGCCTCCACGCGACAGGGCCTTTGCCCTCGGAGGGCAAACCTGCGAGCGGCTGGAGAAGCTGGCAGGGAGCAGCCGGGGCCGTGCCGGGCGGTGGCTGTGGGGTCAGCAGGGGCGGGGCCCTGGGGACAGGGCCAGCGGCTACGAGATTGCTAGAACGAGACCCGTGGGAGCGACCGGCAACGGGGCCATGGGGAGCGCACCGCTGGGGATGGGGCCGAGGAGCCACAGGGCTGTGGGACCACCAGCGATGAGAGCCTGGGCAGGCGGGGAGACCAAGGTCATGGGGACTTTGGGGAGGGAGAAGGACACAGGGTTGGGTGCTGTGGCGTGGGATGGGCCGCGTGGGGTCCATAGGGGCTGTAAGGTGAGAGGGCAGGTGAGTACCTGCAGGGTTGTGGGGAGCTGTGGGGAGGAAGGCAGTGGAGCATGCGGGGGCCATGGGGCTGGCCTGCGAGGAAATGTGTCCCCAGTTCCTGGTGCCTCAGTACTCTCAGACTCACTTACAGGGGCTGGCCAGGACATTGCTAAAGGGTTGCCAGCCTCCAATGGTGGAGAATAAAATCTACCGTGGCCTGAGAAGACGGTGGTTCCGCCTGGTTCTACAGTGGCATCAATACCGTGCGGGGACGGAGGGCAGGAGGGAGGGCAGCTGAGGCTGGCACGCAGGGACCCAGCTTGCGGCAGGCGGCGGGGTGGCACCCAGTGCCTAGCAGCTGAGACTGGCCCTGGCCTCGAGGGTATGCAGGGACTGGCATGCGGGGCAAGACCCTCTCCGCGCGCCCCAACAAACACACCCCAGTACATGGAGGTTCAGGTAGAAAAGGCTTTATTGAGGGTGGGGGGCTGTCAGAAGGGCAGCGGCCCGTCCATGACCCTGGGGAAGATCTTTCCCAGTGCAATTGCCTGGTCGATGTTGGTCTCACACAGCACATGCAACAGCAGGCGGTGGAAGAGCTCGGGGTCGTACCAGGAGGCGTAGAGGACAACAGCAGCCAGAGGAAAGCCGACAGCCAGCTGCAGGCTGACCAAGAGCAGGATGAGCGTCCTGTGGGGCAGAAGAGGGATGGGAGGCAGGGCAGGCTGGATGCGTCCCAACCAGATCCTGCCTATGGGATGCAGGGTGTGTTCTGGGAGCCCCACAGCCTGCTTCCCCCGCCATTTCTCATTGCTCCCCCGGGCAGGGTGGTGCACGAGACGCCGCAAGCCCAGGAAAGAGCCCTGGCTCAGGGAAAAGCAACGCTGAGCACTTCCCAGCTGCAAAGCCCACAGCCAGCCAGCTGCTCCCCAGCTTGTGAGCCCTGCTGGCTGGAGCAGGGGTCCGGCCCATGCCAGCCGCTGCCCGGGAGCGGGCCCCACGGCACCCACTGGGGACACTCACTGCAGCCAATAAATGAAGCCGCGTCTCCTCGCCAGCATGTCCCTCTCCTGCAGGTCAACACAGAGCAAGGACACTTGTCGCGCCCTGCAGCGCAGCCGGGACAGCTGGAGTTGCTCGGTGCCACTGGCCTCTGCCTCATGCAGGAGCATAGCCCGTGCGTGGCTGTGACCTCCATGGACCCGGTTCCCAGGGAGACCCCGCTGGCCAGGGCAGGGGCTGGCACGGGCATCCCCCTTACCAGCTGTGCTTCCACCAGCTCCGGCAGTGTAGTCCCCGGCACCTCTGCCTCCTTCTTCCTCTGCTGCTGGCTGCAGGCAACAGGGCATGGTTGGACGAGTTACAGACCTCCAGGGCCATGCATTGGGTCCCCTTCCAACCATACAGCACCCCAGGCAGGCAGGGAATGGGCTCCCCTGTCACACCGTGTGCTGCACATACCCCCCACACCATTGCCTGGCTCCAGCACTGGCAGCCCCATCGCTCTGGGTGCTGCAGAGACCGCCCTAGACACCTGTGTGGGGCGAGGGGCCCAACTCACCACATCTCCTCCTCCTCCAGTGCCTCTTCAAGACTTTTTATTTGCTGACGCAGCACCTGGGAGAAGGAAGGGTCTGAGTCCCGGAGTCCGCTGCCACCCTTCTCCAGCCCTCCCACCCCGGGGCCTGTGGGCACCCATCTCTTTTCCCCCAGCCCTTTCAGTGCTACCTCAGTCCCCTGGTTAAACTCCTGCAGCCAGGACACCATGTGGGCACAGTGCTTTTCCACCTGCAAAACAACCGGCGTATCACCCTCGTCCCTCTCGATGCCTCTCGCTCTCTGCGCCTCATTTTCACCGGAGGCAGGCTCCAAAGTTCACAATGTCCAAGAACTGCTCCCACACAAAAGGTGCCAGCACTGAAAGCTATTGCTGGGCCTCAGCAGCCCTTGGCAGCCCTTTCACAGCTGCACCAGCAGTGGGGCTCTGCGCCTGCCTAGCCTCCCAAAACTCCAAGCGTTCTCTCCCTCTCCGGCTCTCATTTTCACCAGAGACCATGGGTGTGTGCACCGGCTACAAGATTGCTAGGATGAGACCCGTGGGAGCAACCAGCAACCAGCTGGAACGGGGTTGCTCTCTTGCTCAGAGCGCAGTGTTTTCCTTGACGCCGAAGATAGTAGTTGCCATTTTGAGATGCATCCCAACAAAACCTCTGAAACTGTACCGGTGTGTATTGGGAACGGATGTGCTTGGGTGAGAACCCTTTGTGAGGGTATATTTCTCAGCAATGTTACTGCAGATATAAGCAATCACTCAAATAGCTGTATCCGTGATTTTGCCAAAATTCTGGCATGCGCTTTAACTATTCAGCTCGTGTCAGGTCTCAGCATTTACTACAGTCTAACTGGACATGGTACCAAGATTTGTTCCCTACACCCATTGGAACAAACCTTACGTTGGTAAGAAAGCAATTGCAGCATGGTCATCTCTACTGATTCACAGAATCACAGAATCCCAGGTTGGAAGGGACCTCAGGGATCATCTAGTCCAACCTTTCTAGGAAGAGCGCAGTCTAGATAAGACAGCCCAGCACCCTGCCCAGACAACTCTTGAAGGTGCCCAACGAGGCCGAGTCAGCCACTTCCCTGGGGAGATTACTCCAATGGTGACTGTCCTCACTGTGAAACACTTCCCTCTCGTGTCCAATCGGCATCTCCCCAAGAGCAACTTGTGTCCATCCCCCTTGTCCTCTCCATGGGACTCCGTGTGAAAAGGGAGTCTCCGTCTTCTTTGTTGCTACCCCTTAAGTACTGGTACGTGGTGATGAGATCCCCTCTGAGCCTCCTTTTCTCAAGGCTGAACAAACCCAGCTCTCCCAGCCTATCCTTGTATGGCAGCTGCCCAGTCCTGTGATCATCCTGGTGGCCCTTCTCTGGGCCCCTTCCAGCCTGGCCACATCCTTTTTGTACAGCGAGGACCAGAACTGCACACAGTGCTCCAGGTGTGGCCTGACCAGCGCTGAGCAGAGCGGGATAATGACTTCTTTCTCTCTGCTGGCGATGCCCTTTTTGATGCAGCCCAGCATCCCGTTGGCCTTCTTGGCCGCAGCAGCCACTGTTCCCTCATGTTGAGGCTCCCGTCCACCAGGACCCCCAGGGCCCTTTCCACAGAGCTGCCCTCCAGCCAGGTGGATCCCAGTCTGTGCCGCACTCCCGGATTATGTTTTCCCAGGTGCATGATCTTACACTCCTCCTTGCTGAACTTCATAAGGTTCCTGCTGGCCCACTCTTCCAGCCTACCCAGACCTCCCTGCAGAGCAGCTCTCCCTTCTGGAGCGTCTACTTCCCCACTCAACTTGGTGTCATCCGCAAACTTCATCAGGCTACACTGGATCCCGTTATCCAGATCACTCAGGAAGATATTGAATAACATTGGGCCCAATATCGATCCCTGGGGGGCCCCACTAGTGGCAGGTCGCCACTTGGAAAAGGAGCTATTTACCACCACCCTTTGGGTGCGGCCTGTCAGCCAGGTCCCCACCCACTGCACAGACCCCTTGTCTGGGCCTTAACGCTTTAATTTCTCCAGGAGGAGACTGTGGGGGACCGTATCAAACGCCTTGGAGAAGTCCAGGCAGACAATGTCCACCGCCTGCCCCATGTCAACCAGGCAAGTCACTCTGTCATAGAAGGCCACCAGGTTTGTCAAGCACGATCTGCCTTTAGCGAACCCATGTTAACTTTTCCCAGTCAACGTGCTTCATTTGACTTGTGACGGCCCCCAGGAGGATTCATTCCATAACTTTCCCAGGGATTGAAGTAAGGCTGATGGGCCTATAGTAGCCTGGACCCTCCCGCGAGCCTTTCTTGTAGATAGGGGTAACATTTGCCTTCCTCCAGTCCTCTGGGACATCCCCCGTTCTCCACGACTTCTCAAAGATTACGGAGAGTGGCCTTGCGATGGTGTCAGCCAGCTCTCTCAACACCCTTGGGTGGATGGGTCAGGGCCCATGGATTTGTAGGGGTCAAGCTCCTGTAGTAATGCATGTACTAACTATTCCTTCACTGTTGGTGGGTCGGTGTTTGGATCAACTGGCAATTTTGTTCCCAAAGCCTGGGACACGGCAGTGCTGGTAAAGACAGAGGTGAAGAAATTGTTGAGGACCTCTGCCTTTTCTGCCTCATTGGTGATTGACTCTCCTTTGCCATTTAAGAGTGGGCCTATGTTTTCCTTCTTTTCCTGCTTATGGTTGACACCCCTGAAGAAACCTTTCTTGTTATTTTTCACATCTACAGCCAGTTTCAATTCGAGCTGGGCTTTTGCTTTTCTAACTGCATCTCTGCACACTCTGGCAATGCTCTTGTAGCTCTCGACGGATAATCCTCCACTTCTCCATCTCTGGTGTGCTTCCCTTTTGGATTTGAGAAGACCCAGGAGGTCATGGTTGAGCCAAGGGGGCCTCTTGCTCCGCTGACTTCCCTTTCCTTTGTAGGGGATAAACAGGTTTTGTGCTTCCAATAGAAAGTTCTTGAAGAATTCCCAGCTCTCGCTAGCTCCTTTGTATTCCATGGAAGCCTCCCACCGAATCCCTCCCAGCTGAGCCCTGAGTGCACTGAGGTTTGCTCTTCTAAGATCCAGAACCCTTGTCTTAGAGCTGACCTTCAGCACGCTCAGCAGGACCCCGAACTCCACAATATTGTGGTCCCTGCAGCCAAGGCTCTCACTAACCGAGATACTACAGAGCAGGTTTTCTCGGTTTGTGAATAACAAGACCAGCAGTACCTCATTCCTGGTTGGCACATCTAACATTTGTATGCGTGTTTCGTGGAGGAGCTGGTGGTGGTGCCCCTGTGCAGGGGCTGAAGAGGAAGGAGCTGCCTGTGTCCTCTGGAGGTTTCGCTGGGGTCTGGAGCTCTACAGAAGCAGGAGAGGGGCCATGGGCAGCGGCTCCTGCCGACACAGCGAGGGCAGCCGCTCGTGCAGGATGTGTGTTTCTTAACACACAAGGCTGCTGCCCCACGGGCACTGCTGTTACTGAGCACGTGTCCCAGAGACCCACGTGGACCCACCTCACACGTCCCCTTCATGCTCCACATCGAGCCTTTGCCCTCCACATCTCCAAGAGCCCCTCCTCGCTGGTGCAGATGAGCTCAGCAGAGCTCCTCTCCTCCTCGTTGGCTCCTCGGTCACTTGGAGGAGGATGTTCTCATCGACGCTCTGAGGGGCCTCCTGGACTGCTTGTTGCCCCGCTGTGCTGCCCCTCCAGCAGGGCTCTCTGAAGCCCCCCATGAGGACCCGGTTCCTGTGGACATGGGGCTGCTCCAACCTGTCTGTCGATGGCCTCACCCGCTTGTTCTCCCTGCTCAGGCAGCCTGTGGCTGGCACCCTCTACAACGTCACCCTTCCCTGTCTGCTCGTTCATCCTCGCCCAGGATCGCTCACTTGGCTCAGTCAGCGTTCAGCGCCCCACCGAAGGACAGGGAGGCTGTGACTGAGGACACGATTTGCTCTATCAACCTACTACGGTTGCAGCAGGTGAGCCTCTCAACGTCCTGTTGTGGCCTCGTTGTCCACCATGAGTGCGCCAGGCTCGAATGGGTGTTCAGGATGGAGTTGTAGGGCAACACCACGGCTGTGGAGGCCTGCAGGACTCGGCAGATGGAAAACTCCAGCCTGGACATCTTGCTGTCCTTGAGGCAGAGGGCCTCCATGAGCAGGGAGGTAAAGCTGGAGCTGGTGCCGCCCCCAAAGCTGTGGAAGACCAGGAATCCCTGCAGCTTCGTGCACTGGTCAGTCTGGAAGAAGGGGAGAGAAAACAAGACAGGTCCATCAGTAATTCTGAATTTAAGCTGCTACCAAGTTGCCCAGGAAGGAAAATATTCACCCCAGGGTCTCAGGCCTTTGGGGACTCTTGTCTCGGGGACGCAGGCAGGGGCAGGCACCTGCCCGAGTGCCCCAGCTCTGCTTCCAGCCACGGCGCCCTGTGCATTGGCATGACCTGCCCTCAGGGAAAGGGGCCGCTTCCCGCAGGGACTGGGGGACAGCCGGCTCCTTCCTGCTCCAGGAGCTGCCCCTTGCAGTGCCTGTGCCCAGCACAACCCAAGGGGTCTGCTGTGGGGAAACGGAACCCACGGAGGGAGATGCACTCGTGCTGCGGGGGCAAAGATGGGGGCTCAGGCTCGGCTGGGGGCAGCCCCCCCCACTAACGCTGCTTGGAGCCTTTCAGCCCGCCACTGCCCCAGAGCTGAGAGCTGGGCTTCCCCAGGGTTCCCAGGTTCCCCAGTCCCCTCCAGCCAAGGCCTGCACCGGGACAGCGACAACTTCAGTCCCTTCACTGCAGGGATGCCCATCACCCCCTCCCACTTCCAGTGCACCCCCAGTCCCCACAGAAAGAGGAATCCCCCTTTTCTCTGCCAGCCCTTGCACCACCCCACACAGTCCCAGCACCGCCATCACCCCCTGCTTGGGAAGAGTTTCCCCCATCGCAGACACTGCTGCTCGTGCCCAGGGCGCTGTGAGAGCGGCGGCTGCCCCTGCCATCGCTCCACACCGCCGTGAACCGCTCCCACCCGTGCTCCCATCGAGGGGCGCTCCCTTTCCGAAGGAGAGGGCAGCAGTAGGGTCCCACTGGCACCCCCCACTCCCTGCTCTGGGCAGGTTCCCCTCGCAGCTCAGGGAGACTCCAGGGCACCCAGGGGGTCTGTGGGAGCCTGGCCCACACAGTGCACCCCAGAGGGGCAGGGAGCCTGGAGGGGGGAGACAGTCGGCGGTGGGAGCACGCAGCCTGCAAGCCCTGGCTAGGGGGCTGTCGTGGTTTAGCGGCAGCTCAGCCCCACACAGTCGCTCGCTCACTCCCCCACCGGTAGATGGGGGAGAGAATCACAAAGGTAACGCTCGTGGGTTGGGATAAGAACAGTTTAACAATTAAAATTAAAAGAAAACAACAGTAGAAATGCAATGTAAAGGAGAACAACGAGAGGCGCAAAGCCCCGGGGCGGGGGGGGGAAGGGAGGGGAGAGGGGGAACGAACCGCCGGAACAAACTGCCCGCGCCGCAGCCGCTCGCCGCCCGCCGACCCGACGCCGCGCTGCCTCCGCGCTGGCGCTGCAACTGCCCCCCCCTCAATATATTGGTCATGGTGTCACATGGTATGGAATGAACCTGCCATTGGCCAGTCGGGGTCAGCCGTCCCCACCATGGCCCTGCCCCTCCCAGCCCCCCCCGCCACGCGGCAGAGCGCGGGAAGCTGGAAAGGTAGCCGACCCCCACAGTGAGGAGAATTAACCCCTTCTCAGCCAAAACCAGCACATTCTCCACCCCTTATTCCATACCATTTACACCATGCCCAGGTCCCATATGATGCAATACAACCGTACCAACCACCACCCCTCCCCTTCCCAT
Source organism: Phalacrocorax carbo (assembly GCF_963921805.1). NCBI lineage: Eukaryota > Metazoa > Chordata > Aves > Suliformes > Phalacrocoracidae > Phalacrocorax > Phalacrocorax carbo. The sequence continues at coordinate 3,487,204 of NC_087539.1, forward strand.
CCTTTAACATAATACACAGACATCATTCCCTTAGTTCATGGACCTTCCCTGTACAATGTCCATTAAAAATGTCCATTGAGTTCATCCAGTCCATGACTCTGGGCTCCATCTGTTGTATCAGTCTTTCCGGGTGGGAGGGATGGTGTGTGGCGTTGGGTTGCTGCATACCGAGTCAGTCATCCTTCCATCACTGCTGCACGGCTTGTTTCATAGTTGATCTTCCATGGGTTGGGAGGCTCGTACTCTGATATCATTGGTACAACACAGAGGTGACACACACTATTATATAGCAGTTCACATTGTGCCATGCAGTTCATTGACTGTTTTCACCCAAAATCAAATCCCCTTGAGGCACACATCGGATTTCTCCATCCTCCCGCACCACCCACCAAGTGCACCCAGGTCCTCGAGCAAAAGCAATCCCACGAATGGGTTTGCCTTTGCCGGAGGCAGGAAGAACCCAGACTGTGTTGCCCAGCGTACTTTTTGTGTGCACTACAGGGACTCCATCCCCTTCCACAGTACGTAGGATTTCTGACTGGGCTGGGCCAGCTCGCCTGGCAGATCCCCTCGTGTTGACTAACCACGTGGCTTTTGCTAAATGTGTATCCCAGTGCTTGAATGTCCCACCCCCCATTGCTCTCAGCGTAGTTTTTAACAGTCCATTGTACCGCTCCATTTTCCCAGAGGCTGGTGCGTGACAGGGGGTGTGATACACCCACTCAATGCCGTGCTCTTTGGCCCAGGTGTCTATGAGGCTATTTCGGAAATGAGTCCCGTTGCCTGACTCAGTTCTCTCTGGGGTGCCATGTCACCACAGCACTTGTTTCTCAAGACCCAGGATAGTGTTCCGGGCAGTGGCGTGGGGGACAGGAGATGTTTCCAGCCAGCCAGTCATTGTTTCTACCATTGTAAGCACATGGCGCTTGCCTTGGCGGGTCTGTGGGAGTGTGATATAGTCAATTTGTCAGGCCTCCCCATATTTATATTTCAGCCATCGTCCCCCATACCACAGAGGCTTTACCCGCTTCGCTTGCTTGACTGCAGCGCATGTGTCACATTCGTGGATAACCTGCGCAATAACGTCCATGGTCAAGTCCACCCCTCGATCACGAGCCCACCTGTATGTTGCATCTCTCCCTTGATGGCCTGAGGTGTCGTGGGCCCACCGAGCTAGAAATAGTTCACCCTGATGCTGCCAGTCCAGATCCACCTCAGCCACTTCAATCTTGGCAGCCTGATCCACCTGCTGGTTGTTTCGATGCCCTTCAGTGGCCCGACTCTTGGGGACGTGAGCATCCACATGCCGTACCTTTACAACCAGGTTCTCTACCCGGGCAGCAATATCTTGCCACAATGTGGCAGCCCAGATGGGTTTGCCTCTGCGCTGCCAGTTGCTTTGCTTCCACTGCTGCAGCCAGCCCCACAGGGCATTTGCCACCATCCAGGAGTCAGTAGAGAGACAGAGCACTGGCCACTTTTCCCGTTCAGCGATGTCTAAGGCCAGCTGGATGGCCTTTACCTCTGCAAACTGGCTCGATTCACCTTCTCCTTCAGCAGTTTCTGCTACTTGTCGTGTAGGACTCCATACAGCAGCCTTCCATCTCCGGTGCTTTCCCACAAGGCGACAGGACCCATCAGTGAACAGGGCATACTGCTTCTCATTTTCTGGCAGTTGGTTATACAGTGGGGCTTCTTCAGCACGTCGCACCCCCTCCTCTGGTGATAATCCAAAATCTTTGCCTTCTGGCCAGTCCATAATCACTTCCAAGATTCCTGGGTGACTGGGGTTTCCTACTCGAGCCCGCTGGGTGATCAGTGCAACCCATTTACTCCACGTAGCATCAGTTGCATGGTGTGTGGAGGGGACGTTCCCTCTGAACATCCAGCCCAGCACTGGCAGTCGGGGTGCCAGGAGCAGCTGTGCCTCAGTACCAACCACTTCTGAAGCAGCTCGGACCCCTTCATATGCTGCCAATATCTCTTTTTCAGTTGGAGTATAGCGGGCTTCGGACCCTCTGTATCTCCGACTCCAAAACCCTAGGGGTCGACCCCGGGTCTCCCCTGGTGCTTTCTGCCAGAGGCTCCAGGTAGGGCCATTCTCCCCGGCTGCAGTGTAGAGCACATTTTTTACATCTTGTCCTGCCCGGACTGGCCCAAGAGCTACTGCATGGACTATTTCTCGTTTAATCTGTTCAAAGGCTTGTCGTTGCTCAGGGCCCCATTTGAAATCATTCTTTTTCCAGGTCACTTGATAGAGAGGGCTTACGATCAGACTGTAATTTGGAATATGCATTCTCCAAAAACCCACAACGCCCAAGAAAGCTTGTGTTTCCTTTTTGCTGGTTGGTGGAGACATGGCTGCTATTTTGTTGATCACATCCATTGGAATATGACGACGACCATCTTGCCATTTGATTCCTAAGAACTGGATCTCTTGTGCGGGTCCCTTCACCTTACTTTGTTTTATGGCAAAACCAGCTTTCAGAAGGATTTGGACTATTTTCTCTCCTTTCTCAAAAACTTCTTCCGCTGTGCTGCCCCACACAATGATGTCATCAATGTACTGAAGGTGTTCTGGAGCTTCTCCCTGTTCCAGTACAGTCTGAATCAGTCCATGGCAAATGGTAGGGCTGTGTTTCCACCCCTGGGGCAGTCGATTCCAGGTATACTGGACGCCCCTCCGTGTGAAAGCAAACTGTGGCCTGCACTCTGCTGCCAGAGGGGTTGAGAAGAATGCATTAGCGATATCAGTTGTGGCATACCACTTGGCCGCCTTGGACTCCAGTTTGTATTGAAGTTCTAGCATGTCTGGCACAGCAGCACTCAACGGTGGAGTGACTTCATTCAGGCCACGGTAGTCTACTGTTAGCCTCCACTCTCCATTAGACTTCCGGACTGGCCATATGGGGCTGTTAAAGGGTGAGTGGGTTTTACTGATGACTCCTTGGCTCTCCAGTCGACGAATGAGCCCGTGGATGGGGATCAGAGAGTCTCTGTTGGTGCGATATTGCCGCCGGTGCACTGTTGTGGTGGCGATTGGCACCTGTTGTTCTTTGACCTTCAGCAACCCCACCACAGAAGGGTCCTTTGAGAGACCGGGCAAGGTAGACAGCTGTTTAGTTTCCTCCGTCTCCAAGGCGGCTACACCAAAAGCCCACTTGTAACCTTTTGGGTCCTTGAAATACCCTCTCCTGAGGTAGTCTATGCCAAGGATGCACGGAGCCTCTGGGCCAGTCACAATGGGGCGCTTCTGCCACTCATTGCCAGTGAGGCTCACTTCGGCCTCCAATACAGTTAGCTCTTGGGATCCCCCTGTCACTCCAGCAATGCTGATGGGTTCTGCCCCTATATAGTTCGATGGCATTAAGGTGCACTGTGCGCCGGTGTCCACTAAAGCTTTATACTCCTGTGGGTCGGACGTGCCAGGCCATCGGATCCACACAGTCCAGTAAGCCCGGTTATCCCTTTCCTCCACCCGGCTGGAGGCAGGGCCCCTCTAGTCCTGATCATGGCAGTCACAACTCACTTCCTGCAAATGTGAATCAGGAGTCCCTCTATTACACTTAGAAATAAAATCTGCGCTTCTACTCCTCTGTCTGGGGACTTGTTCACTGGAAATTGGAGCAGCGGCTTTCCTGGAAGAGCCTCCCTGAGTGACTGTTCTTCCTTGCAGTTCATGCACTCGTGCCTGTAGGGTCGAGGTAGGCTTGCCATCCCACCTCATCATGTCCTCTCCGTGGTCACGCAGGTAGAACCATAGGGTGGCCCGTGGTGTGTATCCCCTTCTTTGAGCCAAAGGACGCTTATTCCTAACAGCTGAGACACTGCTCTGTCGAGGTGGGGAGTAGGACAGATCTTCTTTGAGTTGCTGGACCACTTGGGATAGTTTCTCCACAGCAGAGACAAGCGAGGAAGATATATTTGTGTCGTAATCTCGGAGTCTATCTATCACCTCTGCCACCGTTGGTGTCTCGTCATCTTTCCAGGACATCACTGCCAATGAGTTGCATACGAGGATGGTGCGCTCCGTACAAACTTCCGCCACGTGGGTCGTGTGCACTCGGCTTCATCTGGATCTTTGGATGACCGTTGATCGTCCAGGTCACCATAAATCACCTCAAACACAGCTAATTCCCTTAGATACTGGATGCCTTTCTCCATAGTTGTCCATTTTCCTGGGTGATATGTAACATCTTCTTTAAAGGGATACCTTTCCTTCACTCCAGACAGGAGTCACCTCCAGAGGCTGAGGGCTTGTGGCTTTTTTCCTATTGCTTTGTCAACACCCCCTTCACCATAAAGGGATCCCAATTGTTTGGCTTCTTTTCCCTCTAGTTCCAGGCTACTGGCCCCATTATCCCAGCATCGGAGCAGCCAGGTGACAATGTGCTCACCTGAAAAACGGCTATAATCTTTTCGCATATCTCGCAACTCGCTTAAGGACAGGGATCGGGTGGTCTCTATTTCATTTATTACTTCTCCCTCCTCTCCCCGCGATGGCCCTGGTTCTTCATCATCCCGTTCTAAACGAGTTGATGTCCGCTTCCAATATTTCGTCTTGTGTATGGGGGCAACTGATACTGGTACAGGTTTATTTTCTGAGCCAGCTCCGGTACTTGTTGTGGGGGTTTGAGTGGCTGCAGTGCCTGTCGTCAGGGCTGGATTGTCTACAGTGCCAGTCACTTTGCATTTCAATCCAGAGACCTTCTCTTCCCCTTGGGGGCACTGAATGCTGTTGGGCAGGGCTCGGTATGCATGGGCCAGACCCCAGCACATTGCAGTTATCTGTGTCTCTCTGGAGTTCCCAGCACAACAACATACTTTCTCCAAATATTCTACTAGTTTTTTAGGATTCTGCACTTGTTCGGGGGTGAAACTCCAAAACACTGGGGGTGCCCACTGCCCTAGGTATTTGCCCATGCTATCCCACATGCCCTGCCACTCGTAACTATCAAGCCTCGGGGCAGATTTCTGGGTGATATTCTTAAGTTGCTTAGTCAGAACCAAAACAACCTGCCCAAAAACTAACAATAAGTGCACCTTAACCACCCAAGGATGGTCAAGATACAAAGACGTTGTTGTAACAAAGGCACAGGCATCATAGAACAAAGTTGCAAAGGTATTATTCTGTATTTCCTCCATATAAAATCTCTCAGGGGAGGAGGTATAATTTCTAATTGCCTCAACAAGGTGGTATCCGAAGTACAGTAACGGTTTCAGCAAAAACCCCAAATACCAGAAAAAGCTGAAAACGAGTGTTTGTATAACAAATCTTGTAGGCAAAACATTACTAATCACAGCAGAACACAGCAGACTCAACAAACCAACACCAATCTTTAACACCAACTGCAAGAAGGACAACATGGTGCTGTGACCAGCAGCTGTTATTGTCTCCAACCCTTGAGCCCCACGTTGGGCGCCAAAAAGACTGTCGTGGTGTAGCGGCAGCTCAGCCCCACACAGTCGCTCGCTCACTCCCCACCGGTAGATGGGGGAGAGAATCAGAAGGGTAACGCTCGTGGGTTGGGATAAGAACAGTTTAACAATTAAAATTAAAAGAAAACAACAGTAGAAATGCAATGTAAAGGAGAACAACGAGAGGCGCAAAGCCCCGGGGTGGGGGGTGGGAGAGGGGGAAAGAACCGCCAGAACAAACTGCCCGCGCCGCAGCCGCTCGCCGCCCGCCGACCCGACGCCGCGCCGCCTCCGCGCTGGCGCTGCAACTGCCCCCCCCTCAATATATTGGTCATGGTGTCACGTGGTATGGAATGAACCTGCCATTGGCCAGTCGGGGTCAGCCGTCCCCACCATGGCCCTGCCCCTCCCAGCCCCCCCCGCCACGCGGCAGAGCGCGGGAAGCTGGAAAGGTAGCCAACCCCCACAGTGAGGAGAATTAACCCCTTCTCAGCCAAAACCAGCACATGAGCTCATCTGCACCAGCGAGGAGGGGCTCTTGGAGATGTGGAGGGCAAAGGCTCGATGTGGAGCATGAAGGGGACGTGTGAGGTGGGTGCATGTGGGTCTCTGGGACGCGTGCTCAGCAACGGCAGTGCCCGTGGGGCAGCAGCCTTGTGTGTTTCTTGGAGGAGCTGCTGGTGGTGCCCCCGTGCAGGGGCTGAAGAGGAAGGAGCTGCCTGTGTCCTCTGGAGGTTTCGCTGGGGGCTGGAGCTCTACAGAAGCAGGAGAGGGGCCACGGGCAGCGGCTCCTGCCGACACAGCGAGGGCAGCCGCTCGTGCAGGATGGTGGAAACGGCCTCCTGCCTCCCCACTGGGCAAGAGCCAGGTCTGAGGCAGAGCGGTCGTGGGGCACACAGGCAGAAGGGAAAGCAGCAGCATCACCTCCTTCTGAACCGTCAGCTGATGTTGATTGACAAGGTCACGCACTTGTCCTACCATCACAGATTTCCTTCTAATCTTTCGAGTTTTATTTCAAAAGTACCGGGACCTCCCTGGGCGGCTCCCAAAGGCGTCCATGTCTGCCAGCTTCAGTGGTAGGACCCAGTTCAGGATGTCCCTCTAGAGCAGGACTAGGATGATGATGGCGATCTCCAGGAAGGCAAGGAACAGAAAAAGTGTCCTGTGGGACAGGAGAGGGGTCAGGCAGAGCCGGGGCAAATTTGTCTCAGCTCTTTCCAACCAGCCAGCGTGAACGCCACCGTGGGACCTTTCCCCATGCTGGGCGCAACACTGCCCCTGCTCAGGACTGGAGTGAGGGGCCCAGGCATCTCTCTCGGCTCTAATGAACGTCTCCCTCGTGGGCCCCCAAATCCCTCCCTGTGTGCCCCCCCACTAGGAAGAGAATAAATACTGCAACGTTCCATCCCAGGCAAGTTCCCGAGATGCATAATGCCCTTGGCCCACTGGCACGAGCATCCCACTGCCCATGGAAGAGCCCCGGCACCCCAAGCCCCCAGGGCAACTCACCGCAGCCAAGAGGTGATCTGATGCCTCCTTGACACCCGCCGCTCCTCCTACAGGCCAAGGCACACAGAGAGATGTGTTAGGGTGTGCGAGGCGGCCGAGGCTTGGGGGCTCAGATCCCCTCCCTTGTCCTCCTTAAGATGAGTGCTCCCCCGTGCCCTGGGCACTGTGCAGACCCTTCCCTCCCCAAGGCCCACAGCGGGGTTGTCTGTCCTACCAGCCGCACAGCCACCATCTCCTGCATCAGCGACTCCCCTGTGCCCTCTGCCTGTGCTGTCTTCCTCCTGCTACAGACACCGTGGGGTTCAGGGCTGTGAGAAGAGACCTTGGCCGGCATGGTGACCCCCCCCGGGTGGCCGCTAGGGTGCTGCCCAGCCTCTGCTGGGGCTGGCACCGGGCACCCTAGCAAGCCCTTACTGCATGGACCCACCTCCCCACCCTGTCCCACCCCAGGCCTTATGGGCATGGAGGAGAGCCTGGGAGCTGCCCAGAGTTGTGCAGAGCTGCTTCCAGAAGTCCTGAGTTGCTCAGAGGGTTTTTGAGGCGCTCAGGAGAAGACAAAGGGATCTCCAGAGCAGGCGGGAGGAGCGGACAGGAGCCAGAAAGATGTCTGCAGTGGCAGACACCTGCCCAAAGCTGCTCAGCACCCTCCACCCCGCTGCCCCAGGTTTCACTCAGGGCCCCGTTGCCACTCACAAAGCTGTTGGGTCTCGGAGGCATTCCCATCTCTCTTGGAGGTGCTGGAGCTTGTTCCTGAGCAGCTGGACAAGCAGAGGATGTGGTGAGGAGTCTGTGCCATGCCCACTCTGAGGGGCCTTCCCCCCACAAGCATGTGACCCCCCCGTCCCTCCTGTCCTCAGTACCTTAATGACCTCAACCTGCTCCTTAACAGCTGTAACCAGTTCTGCGCACTGACGCCACTGCAAAGCAAGCGGGACACACTGCAGGGAGCCATGGTGTGAAAGGGCACCCCCAGTCAGTCCCCAGGGCACTGGGAGGTGAGGGCAGGGCCAGGGCGTGCTGGGAGGGAAGAGGGAACAGGAACGTCTGTCTCCAGGAGGGGCAGGGGGTGGAGGAGGCCCCCCATGACACCAGCTGGGGCCCAGTGCCAGAGTATCCAGCAACCCCCTCCAGCCCATGCCTGGCAGGCCGTTACACGCGGCTTCCCCTGACACACAAGGGAGGGTCACTCATCCCACCCCCTTCCCAAAGCCATGCTGCTGTGCCTGCCGACCCACATCAGGCTCCCCTCTGCAGCACAGCCACAGCCAGGAGCCTGGGGGACGTCCAGAGGCCCAAGCCCTCCATCACGGATGCCCTATCCCGGAGTAAATCTCCTCCCCAGCCACACCACTGACTGTGGCTGCTGGGCTGTGTGGACCCAGCACTGGCACCCCGTTCCCTGACCCTTTCAGCACACGCCTCCTTTTCCCCTCTACCTTCTGCGCCACTTGCAGGCTCGCGGCTGCTTCCATCATTGCCACATGGACGTGGGCCTGCAGGAGAGGAGGGGAAGAGGAGCTGCCATCAGGGCACCCGGGCACTGCCACGAGTGCACTGCCCTTGGCATTATCCCCTCCCAGACCCCCTCGGGCTCTGCCTTTGCCCTCGCGTCCCCTTTCCTTCCCCGGCCCTGCAGGCGCGAGGGGCAGGCAGAGGGAGGGACCCCCAGGCCCAGCTCTGGGCACGCTCCACATCTGGACATGGTCCCGAGCAGGTGGCTCTCGCTGACCCTGCTTCAGCAGGGCCATTGGACAAGGCCAGATGATCTCCAGAGGCCCCTTCCAGCCTCAACCAGCCTGTGATTCTGTGAGCTGACCTTCATCTGGGCCACCAGCCCCTCCAGCCGCTGCAGCTCCTGGCAGTTGTTCTCGAAACACTGCGCCACAGCACGGTTCTGGAAGAGGAGCCGGACACAGGCACTCAGCCCCTGGCACAGCCACAGGAGCCGCAGCTGGGGCCAGGGCAGAGGAGGGGACACTGACCTTCTGGCTGAGCTCCTGCATGGTTTCCTGCAGCTCCTGCTGCTTCTTCCCCTGCGTGGGGAAAGGAAGGGTCAGGGGCTCAGCGCTCGCAGCTGCAGCCCCTGGGGACAAGGGCAGCACTGCACACCTACCAGGCACTGCAGCAGCTCCTTGTGCCTTTTGGTCTCGGCAGAACAGCGCACCAGGCGCTCCCGGAGCTTGCGGAGCTCTTCCTTAGCCACTTCGGTCTGCATGGCTGCACCTGCGCGTCGGGAGGCAGCAGGGTGTGAGGGGCAGAGCCACGTGCCCTATCGGCAGGGACAGTGGCAGGGATGCTGCCCTACCCAGACACACAATCGTACACGGACACGCGGGTGCGCTTAGAGGAATGCACCCCCCGCACAGCTGAGCACAGCCACGCCACCCTGCTCACCTGTAGCTGTGCCCAGCACCGTGGGTGCTGCCACAGGTGCAGTCGTACGCGCGTGGGCACAGCCACGCACGACCTTGTGCTCCCCAAGCACAGGAGTACCCACGCTCTCTCACGCACCGGGCACGGCCACACACATGCACAGTCGGGGCTGCCGAGGGCTGGCATGGGAGCCTCCCCCAGAGAGGGGCACCGTCGGCCGTCTGCACACTCACACCTGCACCCCCCACTCCAAGCAGCGGTCCTGTGCACGCGTGCGCACTAGTTCTGTGCCCGGCTCGGCCTGCGCCAGCTGTGTGCTGAGCACGTGGCAGGAGGTGGTGGAGGGCATCAGGGACCGCTGAGGAGAGAAGGAGCTTCCCCTGGCCTGCTTTGCTGGGTGCCCGTGGGCCCCTCCTGCTGGCAGGGCTGCCCTGCCCTGGGGCCTCTGCGACACCTCCAGTGTCACCGTCCTGCCCTGTGAGGTCTCAACACACCTGCCCCGGCACCCCTTTCCTTTGGCTTCCCACGCACCCCAGCAGCACAGGCGTCCTCCTCGCCTGCCCTGCTACGGACCAGGCTTGCTGCCTTCCCCCATTGCTCACAGCCGCTGGGTGTGGGGACCACGGGGATGCTCTACCCTCACCCTCCACTCCTGCGTCGGGAGCCTTCCACTGCACGGCAGACACAGGACAGCACCTTGGCGAGGACCCTCCAAACTCCTGCCCAGCAGCACTGAGCTTCTGCTCCAGATGCTCCTCAGCCCCCGGGAGCAGCCCTCTTTATACCCGCTCGGGCACCCGTGTCACAGGCGCACGGTGACACTGATGGCCACAGCTGCCCACTGTGACACGGCTGTCACCTCCCTGGGGCTGGCACCAGGACTGACGTGGGGCCCAGCCTTCCCAGTTACCGGGGAAACAGGGCACCACTCTCAGCACCCACTTATCGCTGGCAGAGCAGGCGCTCTGGGGCCTGACTGAGGCGCCAGCAGAGATTCTGTGCAGAGCTGCTCACAACTTGCAAGCAGCGAGGAGCAACTGCAGCTTATTAGGTGAGGAGCGGCTCCTGGTGTTCAAGCGCTGTGGCTTCAAACCCTGCACAAACGGCTGCCCTCGCTGTGTCGGCAGGAGCCGCTGCCCGTGGCCCCTCTCCTGCTTCTGTACAGCTCCAGCCCCCAGCACAACTTCCAGTAGGACGCAGGCAGCTCCTTCCTCTTCAGCGCCCACCCAGGAACACCACCACCAGCTCCTCCACGAAACACACAAGGCTGCTGCCCCACGGGCACTGCCGCTGCTGAGCACGTGTCCCAGAGACCCACATGGACCCACCTCGTGCTGGCCGCTCCAGACCCATGCTCACTGCAAACACGCAGCACTTCCCTCTCCCTTTCCCAGGTCCCTTTCTGTGATCTTTTCCCGTGCTACCAACCCTGTTCTGATGGAAAATACCAACCCCCGGCATGGCCCTCCTGCATTTTGGGGGCAAGAAATCACTCCTCCCAACATCCTCCTCTGTTTTTTGGTGGTGGAGTCAGAATCAACCTAGAATGACTCACAAAGAGACCGGAGATGGAAAGAGCAAAGGGGACCCTCCCATTGACCTTTACATACAGAGTGATTAGAAGTAAGACACATAATAATGTGCGAGCTAATAAAAGCACAACTGGATGAAGCACTAGATTCAAAGTTCCTGTTGCTCTCGGTGACCACCAAGTAAGGTATCCCACCCATGATGTTCTCCATCCTTTTTCACTCTTTCCGGAACATGGTGCATTTCTTTTGCATCATCATAATGAACTGTAATCGGGCTTCTTTGTCCACTGTCTTGAACTTGTTTCAGCTTTAGTGGGGCACTAAAGGAAGCTTCTGGCCAACGGAACCTGGTCCTGATGGGTGACTTCTACTACGCAGACATCTGCTGGAAGAACAAGACAGCAGCTCGCATGTCATCCACCAAATTTCTGGAATGGATAGAGGGCTGTTTCCTGATACAAACGTTAGATGTGCCAACCAGGAATGAGGTACTGCTGGTCTTGTTATTCACAAACCGAGAAAACCTGCTCTGTAGTATCTCGGTTAGTGAGAGCCTTGGCTGCAGGGACCACAATATTGTGGAGTTCGGGGTCCTGCTGAGCGTGCTGAAGGTCAGCTCTAAGACAAGGGTTCTGGATCTTAGAAGAGCAAACCTCAGTGCACTCAGGGCTCAGCTGGGAGGGATTCGGTGGGAGGCTTCCATGGAATACAAAGGAGCTAGCGAGAGCTGGGAATTCTTCAAGAACTTTCTATTGGAAGCACAAAACCTGTTTATCCCCTACAAAGGAAAGGGAAGTCAGCGGAGCAAGAGGCCCCCTTGGCTCAACCGTGACCTCCTGGGTCTTCTCAAATCCAAAAGGGAAGCACAGCAGAGATGGAGAAGTGGAGGATTATCCGTCGAGAGCTACAAGAGCATTGCCAGAGTGTGCAGAGATGCAGTTAGAAAAGCAAAAGCCCAGCTCGAATTGAAACTGGCTGTAGATGTGAAAAATAACAAGAAAGGTTTCTTCAGGGGTGTCAACCATAAGCAGAAAAAGAAGGAAAACATACGACGAGACAAGATGACCTCCAGCGGTCCCTTCAAACCGCTGAGCCCCAGTGACGTGCAGAAAGTAGACTCCACAATCTGTAGGATTGTAAAGCAGGTATGTTTATTCAGCGCTGGGCAGCACGGGGGGTAGTCCCACCCAAGTCGTGCACGCCCCCGTGATAGTTTGTCTTGCATTTATACAGTAAAGCATTACATATACCTAAGATTTCCCAATACGCCTATACATATGCATGACATTTCCTCACTTCGTATTAAAATTAGCCAAAAAAAGTTATTGCCGTAGATCTTTCCCAACTGCGCTTGCGCAGTGCCTCCTCGTGGTGGTCGTCGGGGCACGTAAAGATGAAGGCTGACGGCTCCTCTTCATCACCGCTAGTAACCTTTTGGTTTTGCGCAGACTCAGTCACCTCTTGACACTTGTCCAAACTGCAAAGTAGGTTTTAGCTGGTTCTTGAGACAGTTTTCTATCCTTATCAGGAATTGCTCCTTCGCTGGTGGATTCCAGGCCTCCTTGCTAATTATTTTACACAGCGGCTAGAAAAGCGTTCCGCAACAATTACCTTTCAGCTGGATAAGCATTCAGCGATGGAACAGTTAACCTTTGGTTTTGCATCTTAAAAGCCCCTTCGAACCGCTGAGCCCCAGCCTGCGCAGCTCTGGGACGTGGGCAGAGGAGAGGACACCAGCCTTACTGCTGAGCATCTGCAGGGCATCGTGCGTGCCCTGATGGTTCTCCTCCTGCATGCGGAAAGGAGAGCAGGGGCTCAGGGTCTGCAGAAACACCTCTTGGTCACCTGCAAGCGCTCCTCTCAGCCAGGAGCAGCCACCAGGCACCCGGGCACTCTCACGAGTGCACTCCCCTCCGCATTATGGCCCACACAGCTCCCCTCGGGCACTGCCTTCTCCCTCGTGCCCCCTCTCTTCTCCGGCCTCGCAGGCACCGGCCGGGGGGCGCCAGGCAGGGGCACCCTCAGGCCTAACTCTGCACACGGCCCACATCTGACCACCCTCTGCACCCAACACCCCCAGCGAGCACCACCTACCCACCCCTGCTCAACCACCCTCCTATAGGGTGCAGCAGCCAATCAGCGCCCTCCGGCCTTCTGCTCTACCAACGAGCAAGCAGCTCCTGCTGCAAGGGGCGTGGCCGCTCACACACCCATCATGGCTCCTCACAGCCGGCCCCGCCCCGTCGGCAGTGCTCCCGGGCCCCGAAGCGGCGGCAGTCACACCGGCCTCGCCCCCTCCTGGCTGCCCTCCCCCACGCCCCCCTCTGCTGCATTTGAGCCCTGCTCAGGCTCCTTTGCACGCCTTTCTGCCTTTGCTCGCTGGCGGGAGAGCAAACCTCTGCTACAGCACCGCTCTCGGGCCGAAACGGGAACAATCTCCAGCAGGAACCACTGGAAGGAGCAAACCGGCCTTGCCGGTGCTCGGTGCAACCGGCTGGATTTAGTTTTCCCTGTGAATTGTCCCCAGCTGCCTTGCTATGTTCTTCTGTGGTGTCACCACTCCCGGGTGGGGAGGCAACAAGTCCCCACCCTCAGCCTCCCCCCTGTTTGGTGGGAACAGCTCCCCACCATCGCCCTCCGCCCAGACTGTGGCAGGCAGAATAACTCCCTCCCATTGCCCAAATCCCTCGAAAATGCCCCCCAGCCACACCTGACCCCAAGTAGGCTGACTTGCCCAGCATCATGAGTGTGGGGCCTGGCCAGGGACCGGGCCAGGGGGGTTCTGGAGGAAGCAGGACCTTGAGGGGACTAGGTACCTGGGGTACCTGAAAGGAGCGGGCTTTCTGGGGGCAACTGGCGGGATCGGGAGGGTCTGGGTAGGGGGAGCTGCGGGGGCTGGGGGTGTCTGGAGAGAACTGAGATGATGGGGTGCCTGCCGAGAAGTGAAGGCAATGGAGGGTGTGCAGGGGGGACCTGAGGAGAAGGAGGGAGGGACCGTGAGAGGAACTGAAGGGATTCGATGTGTCTGAAGAGGGGAGCTGAGGGGTCAGGGTCTGCGGGGGGGAACTGACGGGTGTGGGCTTTGACTGAAGCCTAGAGCATTACTAGGGGGAAGATGTGGATCTTCACGTCCCCCTTAGCGTGGGTCCCATGCGTACACCCCCTGGCAACAATAATCAGGGTGACACGGGAATGGCCACGCAGCTCCGCCCCGGTTGCGTCACAGGCATCCCACAAAGCCCGGCAAGTTGGTGCTCTCTGAGTGTGGCCTACATCTACATGCAGCCCAGCTCTAGGGGACACCGAGGGGGCTCAACCCCCTGCGGCTCTTCCCGAGTGACCTCCCCAGGGTGGCAGGCTGAAGCGTGGAGCACTTTGGCAGAAGGTGCCTTTGCTGCCTGCATACCTCTCGGAGAGCCGGGGGGGTGAGACGGCCACCTGGAGGATGCTCTGCTGAATGTGGCTGGGTTAAAGAGCCCAACCTTCGGGTCGGGCTCTCTCCAAAGTGACTCAGAGAAGCAAGAAATTCTGCCAGCTCTCCCGTGGGACAATCTCCTTTGGGAAGGCCTGACAGTGCTCCTCGTGCTTGCTCCGGCGGAGCATCTCACCAAAGTGTCAATTTTGGTGGTAAACAAGCTACTTAAGGAGCGAATCCCACCCCCTTTACCTGGCAGGAGGCGCCACAGCTTCCTGAAGCAGAGCCAGAGACTCTGCCATAAGAGCGCTTTTTTGCCAAGGAACGCACGCTGTGGAGCCCTCCCGCCCCGGGGCCTGTGGGCACCCATCTCTTTTCCCCCAGCCCTTTCAGCACTCCCTCATTTTCCTGCTTAACCTCCTGCAGCCAGGACACCATGCGGGCACAGTGCTTTTCCACCTGCAAAACAACCGGCGTATCACCCTCGTCCCTCTCGATGCCTCTCGCTCTCTGCGCCTCATTTTCACCGGAGGCAGGCTCCAAAGTTCACAATGTCCAAGAACTGCTCCCACACAAAAGGTGCCAGCACTGAAAGCTATTGCTGGGCCTCAGCAGCCCTTGGCAGCCCTTTCACAGCCGCACCAGCAGTGGGGCTCTGCGCCTGCCTAGCCTCCCAAAACTCCAAGCGTTCTCTCCCTCTCTGGCTCTCATTTTCACCAGAGACCATGGGTGTGTGCACGTGCACGGACGGCCACACCGCGTGGGCTCCAGCACAGGGCTCAAGCATCCATCCCCAACGGGATCCAGCATCCAGCCCCGAGGCGGAACCACAGCCCAGGAAGGGGAAACATAAAGAGCAGCCCTCTGCTCTAGCCCCCGCAGGCACTGGGCTTGCGGGCTCCCAAGAGCAATGGGGTCTCCCTCTTGCTCAGAGCGCAGCTGCGGCACGCGGGGGGACAGCAGGAGGAAGGGGTGGGGGCAGGGGGCAGGCAGGCAGTGACCCACGTGCTTCAGCTGCACCCTTGGAGCGGCTGCGTGCAGCGGCGC
Source organism: Phalacrocorax carbo (assembly GCF_963921805.1). Taxonomy (NCBI): domain Eukaryota; kingdom Metazoa; phylum Chordata; class Aves; order Suliformes; family Phalacrocoracidae; genus Phalacrocorax; species Phalacrocorax carbo. Next base: position 3,502,498 of record NC_087539.1, read on the forward strand.
CGCGTTCAGGGCTTGGCAGGTCGGGTGGCTCCAGCCTCCACGCGACAGGGCCTTTGCCCTCGGAGGGCAAACCTGCGAGCGGCTGGAGAAGCTGGCAGGGAGCAGCCGGGGCCGTGCCAGGACATTGCGTTTTGCACACCGGGCAAACGAATGCGCTTTTTGGGATAACAATCCCACGGTGGCGCTGAGCACCCTCCTCTCAGACCAGGCACGCTTTCGGCCCTTTTGAGTGAGTTTCTGAGCCCCTTTGTGCCCTGCGCGGCTGCCTGCAGCCTCCCTTTGCAGGTGCCGGCCATGGAAGTCCTTGCCTTGCGCAGGAGCTGAATTGGACCGAAGCGTGCTTGTCTGTGAAAACTGGCAACTTTATTTCCAGAACTAAGTCACCTTCAGCGTTTGCGGGCACTCGAGGAGCACGGGCAGGACAGAGCAGGCCTTAGACACGGAGGCGGCCGTTGCAGCAGCAGGCGTTGCCCCAGGGGGAAATGGTCGTGGTACACCGCAGCCTGCGCTGCGTGCTCTTCGTGCTGCTGCTCAAGCCCTTTTTCCCCTCAGGACCTGCAGGAGCTCCTGCAGCACATTAAAGAATTCCACCAGCTTCTGGCGTGGAAACGGGCAGGGCGCAAACCTGCCCGGTTGCGTTGGTGTTGGCCTCGGCCTCTGAAAGGGGGTTGAGGTGAAGCCTGGCCGTGGCGCTGGAGTAGCCGTTACTGCTGGGCGCAGGCCCATCTGCACCGAGATCCAGTCGTAAAAGTGCTGAGTGGAGGTGTAGACTCCGGGCTGTTTTGCTCTGGCACAGCCTTTCCCCCAGCTCGTCACTCCGACAAGCCAGAAGTAGTCCGCGTTGTTGTCTTTGCAGACGAGAGGACCACCGCTGTCACCCTGCAGCGGAGGATTAAGAGCGGCTTAGGGTGGTGTTGGGTGGCCTCTGCCAGCACTGTGGCTGTCTCCTCCTGTCTCTCAGCACCTGCCGGAGCTGTATTCAGCGCAGAGCACGGCTCTGCTGAGGCGCTGGAGCCTAGAGAAGCTTTTCTAGGAAGGGGCGATGGGCCTGCAAGGCAGGGCTCTCATCTCATCTCTCCACTCTGATGCTGGGTATGTGGCAGGCGGCTGTTGCAGGACCGGGATCTGCCAAGAGCATTGGCTGGGCTTTCTGGGCAGAGTCGCAGGCCTCCGGGACAAGGCGGGCACTGGGCAGGGACGTGCAGCTGGGGAAGGGGAGGTGAGCGCCAGCCCCAAGAGTGGTGGGAGGGTGACCTGGCAAGCAACGCGCACGCCAGGGTACGCCTGGGCGGTGGTGCCAGGGCTGCCTGTGCTGCTGGGGCTTGACTTGTAGCGCGCTCCCACCTGGCAGGTGTCGATGCCGCCCTGCGCATAGCCGGCACACAAGTTGTGGCTGTGGATGGCCCCTCTGTACCACCAGCTGCTGTTGCAGAGGTTGACGTCGATGAGGTGGACCTTGGCCTCCTGCAGGACATCAGTCGAGCCTCCAGCTGTGAGCACAGAAAGGAATTAAGACCCAGCAGCTGGCTGCCAGTTCTCCCCCCCTCTCGGGGTGAACCCCTTCCCTAGGGCTTGGCTTTGCATCCTGAGAGGCATCGTACCGCTGTGTCCCTTCGGTCTTGCTTTGGGTAAAGGGTCAGGCCCGCCTCTCTCTAGGCGTACGTCCCCACAGCCTGACTCCGGCTTTCGCCTCTGCTGCCCGGAAGCCCAAGCCCAGTCTCCCCAGCGTGCCAAGCCTGCCCTCAGGACACGAGTACTCGTTGGGAACTCACATCTTGCAGTCGTGGAACCCCAACCACTGATGTAGCAGGCTGTCATCTCTGACACTCTCAGCGAGGCGTCAGGCACGCAGGCAAGCTGTATGTAGGAGCTGCACTGGACAGGCTGGTCCAATTCCAGCAACGCAATGTCGTTCCTCTCCGAGATACTAGTGTAGTGTTCGTGAGCCAGGAGCCGCTTAATATTGCGCACTTGGGCCTCGGGGCCCAGCTGAGTCAACCGAGTGGCCCCGATCACCACGCGCCACATGGTGATGTGCCTGGAAGGCAGATGGAGAGAGAGGTGAGGGGAGCAGAGCCACGTGCTGCAGCAGTCCAGCAGCTCCCTGCCTTCTGCTTGCCCGGGGAGAGCGGGAAGCAGCGCTACGGAGGGTGCGACTGCCCTAGCACGCCTTAGGCTGCAGGAACGTCGAGCTGGAGGCTGCTAGGAAGCAGCGGCACGAGCCCAGCCTTGTCCTGAGCAGCGTCTCAGGAGGGCTCTGCAGTGCCCAGGCACTGGGCGTACTGCAAGGAAGCGGGATGGGAGTAGCACGTGGTGCTGCGGATGTGGTACCTGCCGGTGGTGTGGGGATGTCCCCGTTGCCTGGTCCTCCTTACCTAGCCTTGATGAAGCAGTGGGCTGCTGTGAGGACCCACTGTGGGCTGATGAGGGACCCTCCGCATATATGCCCCGTGCCTGTTTTCCCAGGATCCTGGATGCTGACGATCCAGGGCCAGGCCCCTGGCTGGGCATCTGTGCCGCCCACGACGCGCAACGTGCCGTAGTGAGAAGCCATGGGCCGGAGCCCGCAGGTCCCTCTGTAACCAGAAACTCCTTACTGTCGTGCTGGCTGGCTGGCTGGCTGCTGTTGAGGCTGAATGTCAGCCGTCTTCCCTCCCCACAAGGCGCTGCATGGCCAGCAGGGCCAGGGAACACCGTGGGGCGTAAGTCCGTCCGCCCCAGTTCCTGTTGTAGCCCTGTAGGCGAGTTGTGCCAGCAGCCTGGGTGCCGGCGAGGAAAGGAGGCTCCCACATAGGGCTCGGGAAGCTGTGGGGCGGTCACAGAGGACAAGCGGGCACCCTCCGGTGAACGCCCTAAGGGGTGCCCCAGCTCCCTCCCCGAGCCTCGGGCCACTTACCCACAGTTGTCCCATGTGCCGTACACAGGCCAGCACACGGCCAGCAGGACCAGGACGGCCAGCAAAGTCATTGCCGACAGCGTCACGTGGCAGCTGCAAGACCGGAGGGCTCGTCGCCACCAGTGCAGCAGGCGACGTAGTGCCCGCAGTGCTCGCGCTGCCTGCGGAGCCCTCGGCCCTGGGGCTGATGTCACAGAGTCGCTGGTTCCGGGCACTGGGCGTGGTGGGCTCTCGGGGAGGCGGGGGGAGTCATGGCGGGTTCAGAGCAGGGGGGGATGCAGAACCTGGGATCGGACACCCCCGACAGGGCCCCGTGGAACGCTCTGCTTGCAGGCTGAGGGTGTGCAGGCCCCCCCGTGGCAGGCAGCAGCGCCTGGCTCCAAGCACTGCCTGCTAAAAGCTAGCAGGAAAAACCCACTGGGGCTCTGTGCCTGCCCAGCCTCCCAAACACCCGAACGCTCTCTCCGCCTCTGCGCCTCATTTTCACCGGAGACCATGGGTGTGTGCACCGGCTACAAGATTGCTAGGATGAGACCCGTGGGAGCAACCAGCAACCAACTGGAACGGGGTCGCTCTCTTGCTCAGAGCGCAGTGTTTTCCTTGACGCCGAAGAAAGTAGTTGCCATTTTGAGATGCATCCCAACAAAACCTCTGAAACTGTACCGGTGTGTATTGGGAACGGATGTGCTTGGGTGAGAACCCTTTGTGAGGGTATATTTCTCAGCAATGTTACTGCAGATAAAGCAATCACTCAAATAGCTGTATCCGTGATTTTGCCAAAATTCTGGCATGCGCTTTAACTATTCAGCTCCTGTCAGGTCTCAGCATTTACTACGGTCTAACTGGACATGGTACCAAGATTTGTTCCCTACACCCATTGGAACAAACCTTACGTTGGTAAGAAAGCAATTGCAGCATGGTCATCTCTACTGATTCACAGAATCACAGAATCCCACGTTGGAAGGGACCTCAGGGATCATCTAGTCCAACCTTTCTAGGAAGAGCGCAGTCTAGATAAGACGGCCCAGCACCCTGCCCAGACAACTCTTGAAGGTGCCCAACGAGGCCGAGTCAGCCACTTCCCTGGGGAGATTACTCCAATGGTGACGGTCCTCACTGTGAAACACTTCCCTCTCGTGTCCAATCGGCATCTCCCCAAGAGCAACTTGTGTCCATCCCCCTTGTCCTCTCCATGGGACTCCGTGTGAAAAGGGAGTCTCCGTCTTCTTTGTTGCTACCCCTTAAGTACTGGTACGTGGTGATGAGATCCCCTCTGAGCCTCCTTTTCTCAAGGCTGAACAAACCCAGCTCTCCCAGCCTGTCCTCGTATCGCAGCTTCCCAGTCCTGTGATCATCCTGGTGGCCCTTCTCTGGGCCCCTTCCAGCCTGGCCACATCCTTTTTGTACAGCGGGGACCAGAACTGCACACAGTGCTCCAGGTGTGGCCTGACCAGCGCTGAGCAGAGCGGGATAATGACTTCTTTCTCTCTGCTGGCGATGCCCTTTTTGATGCAGCCCAGCATCCCGTTGGCCTTCTTGGCCGCAGCAGCCACTGTTCCCTCATGTTGAGGCTCCCGTCCACCAGGACCCCCAGGGCCCTTTCCACAGAGCTGCCCTCCAGCCAGGTGGATCCCAGTCTGTGCCGCACTCCCGGATTATGTTTTCCCAGGTGCATGATCTTACACTCCTCCTTGTTGAACTTCATAAGGTTCCTGCTGGCCCACTCTTCCAGCCTACCCAGACCTCCCTGCAGAGCAGCTCTCCCTTCTGGAGCGTCTACTTCCCCACTCAACTTGGTGTCATCCGCAAACTTCATCAGGCTACACTGGATCCCGTTATCCAGATCACTCAGGAAGATATTGAATAACATTGGGCCCAATATCGATCCCTGGGGGGCCCCACTAGTGGCAGGTCACCACTTGGAAAAGGAGCTATTTACCAGCACCCTTTGGGTGCGGCCTGTCAGCCAGGTCCCCACCCACTGCACAGACCCCTTGTCTGGGCCTTAACGCTTTAATTTCTCCAGGAGGAGACTGTGGGGGACCGTATCAAACGCCTTGGAGAAGTCCAGGCAGACAATGTCCACCGCCTGCCCCATGTCAACCAGGCAAGTCACTCTGTCATAGAAGGCCACCAGGTTTGTCAAGCACGATCTGCCTTTAGCGAACTCATGTTAACTTTTCCCAGTCAACGTGCTTCATTTGACTTGTGACGGCCCCCAGGAGGATTCATTCCATAACTTTCCCAGGGATTGAAGTAAGGCTGATGGGCCTATAGTAGCCTGGACCCTCCCGCGAGCCTTTCTTGTAGATAGGGGTAACATTTGCCTTCCTCCAGTCCTCTGGGACATCCCCCGTTCTCCACGACTTCTCAAAGATTACGGAGAGTGGCCTTGCGATGGTGTCAGCCAGCTCTCTCAACACCCTTGGGTGGATGGGTCAGGGCCCATGGATTTGTAGGGGTCAAGCTCCTGTAGTAATGCATGTACTAACTATTCCTTCACTGTTGGTGGGTCGGTGTTTGGATCAACTGGCAATTTTGTTCCCAAAGCCTGGGACGCGGCAGTGCTGGTAAAGACAGAGGTGAAGAAATTGTTGAGGACCTCTGCCTTTTCTGCCTCATTGGTGATTGACTCTCCTTTGCCATTTAAGAGTGGGCCTATGTTTTCCTTCTTTTCCTGCTTATGGTTGATACCCCTGAAGAAACCTTTCTTGTTATTTTTCACATCTACAGCCAGTTTCAATTCGAGCTGGGCTTTTGCTTTTCTAACTGCATCTCTGCACACTCTGGCAATGCTCTTGTAGCTCTCGACGGATAATCCTCCACTTCTCCATCTCTGGTGTGCTTCCCTTTTGGATTTGAGAAGACCCAGGAGGTCATGGTTGAGCCAAGGGGGCCTCTTGCTCCGCTGACTTCCCTTTCCTTTGTAGGGGATAAACAGGTTTTGTGCTTCCAATAGAAAGTTCTTGAAGAATTCCCAGCTCTCGCTAGCTCCTTTGTATTCCATGGAAGCCTCCCACCGAATCCCTCCCAGCTGAGCCCTGAGTGCACTGAGGTTTGCTCTTCTAAGGATTCTAAGATCCAGAACCCTTGTCTTAGAGCTGACCTTCAGCACGCTCAGCAGGACCCCGAACTCCACACTATTGTGGTCCCTGCAGCCAAGGCTCTCACTAACCGAGATACTACAGAGCAGGTTTTCTCGGTTTGTGAATAACAAGACCAGCAGTACCTCATTCCTGGTTGGCACATCTAACATTTGTATCAGGAAACAGCCCTCTATCCATTCCAGAAATTTGGTGGATGACATGCGAGCTGCTGTCTTGTTCTTCCAGCAGATGTCTGCGTAGTGGAAGTCACCCATCAGGACCAGGTTCCTTTGGCCAGAAGCTTCCTTTAGTGCCCCACTAAAGCTGAAACAAGTTCAAGACAGTGGACAAAGAAGCCCGATTACAGTTCATTATGATGATGCAAAAGAAATGCACCATGTTCCGGAAAGAGTGAAAAAGGATGGAGAACATCATGGGTGGGATACCTTACTTGGTGGTCACCGAGAGCAACAGGAACTTTGAATCTAGTGCTTCATCCAGTTGTGCTTTTATTAGCTCGCACATTATTATGTGTCTTACTTCTAATCACTCTGTATGTAAAGGTCAATGGGAGGGTCCCCTTTGCTCTTTCCATCTCCGGTCTCTTTGTGAGTCATTCTAGGTTGATTCTGACTCCACCACCAAAAAACAGAGGAGGATGTTGGGAGGAGTGATTTCTTGCCCCCAAAATGCAGGAGGGCCATGGAGGGGGTTGGTATTTTCCATCAGAACAGGGTTGGTAGCACAGGAAAAGATCACAGAAAGGGACCTGGGAAAGGGAGAGGGAAGTGCTGCGTGTTTGCAGTGAGCATGGGTCTGGAGCGGCCAGCACGAGGTGGGTCCGTGTGGGTCTCTGGGACACGTGCTCAGCAGCGGCAGTGCCCGTGGGGCAGCAGCCTTGCGTGTTTCGTGGAGGAGCTGGTGGTGGTGCCCCCGTGCAGGGGCTGAAGAGGAAGGAGCTGCCTGTGTCCTCTGGAGGTTTCGCTGGGGTCTGGAGCTCTACAGAAGCAGGAGAGGGGCCACGGGCAGCGGCTCCTGCCGACACAGCGAGGGCAGCCGCTCGTGCAGGATGTGTGTTTCTTAACACACAAGGCTGCTGCCCCACGGGCACTGCCGTTGCTGAGCACGTGTCCCAGAGACCCACATGGACCCACCTCACACGTCCCCTTCATGCTCCACATCGAGCCTTTGCCCTCCACATCTCCAAGAGCCCCTCCTCGCTGGTGCAGATGAGCTCAGCAGAGCTCCTCTCCTCCTCGTTGGCTCCTCGGTCACTTGGAGGAGGATGTTCTCATCGACGCTCTGAGGGGCCTCCTGGACTGCTTGTTGTCCCGCTGTGCTGCCCCTCCAGCAGGGCTCTCTGAAGCCCCCCATGAGGACCCGGTTCCTGTGGACATGGGGCTGCTCCAACCTGTCTGTCGATGGCCTCACCCGCTTGTTCTCCCTGCTCAGGCAGCCTGTGGCCGGCACCCTCTACAACGTCACCCTTCCCTGTCTGCTCGTTCATCCTCGCCCAGGATCGCTCACTTGGCTCAGCCAGCGTTCAGCGCCCCACCGAAGTACAGGGAGGCTGTGACTGAGGACACGATTTGCTCTATCAACCTACTACGGTTGCAGCAGGTGAGCCTCTCAACGTCCTGTTGTGGCCTCGTTGTCCACCATGAGTGCGCCAGGCTCGAATGGGTGTTCAGGATGGAGTTGTAGGGCAGCACCACGGCTGTGGAGGCCTGCAGGACTCGGCAGATGGAAAACTCCAGCCTGGACATCTTGCTGTCCTTGAGGCAGAGGGCCTCCATGAGCAGGGAGGTAAAGCTGGAGCTGGTGCCGCCCCCAAAGCTGTGGAAGACCAGGAATCCCTGCAGCTTCGTGCACTGGTCAGTCTGGAAGAAGGGGAGAGAAAACAAGACAGGTCCATCAGTAATTCTGAATTTAAGCTGCTACCAAGTTGCCCAGGAAGGAAAATATTCACCCCAGGGTCTCAGGCCTTTGGGGACTCTTGTCTCGGGGACGCAGGCAGGGGCAGGCACCTGCCCGAGTGCCCCAGCTCTGCTTCCAGCCACGGCGCCCTGTGCATTGGCATGACCTGCCCTCAGGGAAAGGGGCCGCTTCCCGCAGGGACTGGGGGACAGCCGGCTCCTTCCTGCTCCAGGAGCTGCCCCTTGCAGTGCCTGTGCCCAGCACAACCCAAGGGGTCTGCTGTGGGGAAACGGAACCCACAGAGGGAGATGCACTCATGCTGCGGGGGCAAAGATGGGGGCTCAGGCTCGGCTGGGGGCAGCCCCCCCCACTAACGCTGCTTGGAGCCTTTCAGCCCGCCACTGCCCCAGAGCTGAGAGCTGGGCTTCCCCAGGGTTCCCAGGTTCCCCAGTCCCCTCCAGCCAAGGCCTGCACCGGGACAGCGACAACTTCAGTCCCTTCACTGCAGGGATGCCCATCACCCCCTCCCACTTCCAGTGCACCCCCAGTCCCCACAGAAAGAGGAATCCCCCTTTTCTCTGCCAGCCCTTGCACCACCCCACACAGTCCCAGCACCGCCATCACCCCCTGCTTGGGAAGAGTTTCCCCCATCGCAGACACTGCTGCTCGTGCCCAGGGCGCTGTGAGAGCGGCGGCTGCCCCTGCCATCGCTCCACACCGCCGTGAACCGCTCCCACCCATGCTCCCATCGAGGGGCGCTCCCTTTCCGAAGGAGAGGGCGGCAGTAGGGTCCCACTGGCACCCCCCACTCCCTGCTCTGGGCAGGTTCCCCTCGCAGCTCAGGGAGACTCCAGGGCACCCAGGGGGTCTGTGGGAGCCTGGCCCACACAGTGTACCCCAGAGGGGCAGGGAGCCTGGAGGGGAGACAGTCGGCGGTGGGAGCACGCAGCCTGCAAGCCCTGGCTAGGGGGCTGTCGTGGTTTAGCGGCAGCTCAGCCCCACACAGTCGCTCGCTGACTCCCCCACCGGTAGATGGGGGAGAGAATCACAAGGTTAACCGTCGTGGGTTGGGATAAGAACAGTTTAACAATTAAAATTAAAAGAAAACAACAGTAGAAATGCAATGTAAAGGAGAACAACGAGAGGCGCAAAGCCCCGGGGTGGGGGGGGGGAGAGGGGGAACGAACCGCCGGAACAAACTGCCCACGCCGCAGCCGCTCGCCGCCCGCCGACCCGACGCCGCGCTGCCTCCGCGCTGGCGCTGCAACTGCCCCCCCCTCAATATATTGGTCATGGTGTCACATGGTATGGAATGAACCTGCCATTGGCCAGTCGGGGTCAGCCGTCCCCACCATGGCCCTGCCCCTCCCAGCCCCCCCCCGCCACGCGGCAGAGCGCGGGAAGCTGGAAAGGTAGCCGACCCCCACAGTGAGGAGAATTAACCCCTTCTCAGCCAAAACCAGCACATGAGCTCATCTGCACCAGCGAGGAGGGGCTCTTGGAGATGTGGAGGGCAAAGGCTCGATGTGGAGCATGAAGGGGACGTGTGAGGTGGGTCCATGTGGGTCTCTGGGACGCGTGCTCAGCAACGGCAGTGCCCGTGGGGCAGCAGCCTTGTGTGTTTCTTGGAGGAGCGGCTGGTGGTGCCCCCGTGCAGGGGCTGAAGAGGAAGGAGCTGCCTGTGTCCTCTGGAGGTTTCGCTGGGGGGCTGGAGCTCTACAGAAGCAGGAGAGGGGCCACGGGCAGCGGCTCCTGCCGACACAGCGAGGGCAGCTGCTCGTGCAGGATGGTGGAAACGGCCTCCTGCCTCCCCACTGGGCAAGAGCCAGGTCTGAGGCAGAGCGGTCGTGGGGCACACAGGCAGAAGGGAAAGCAGCAGCATCACCTCCTTCTGAACCGTCAGCTGATGTTGATTGACAAGGTCACGCACTTGTCCTACCATCACAGATTTCCTTCTAATCTTTCGAGTTTTATTTCAAAAGTACCGGGACCTCCCTGGGCGGCTCCCAAAGGCGTCCATGTCTGCCAGCTTCAGTGGTAGGACCCAGTTCAGGATGTCCCTCTAGAGCAGGACTAGGATGATGATGGCGATCTCCAGGAAGGCAAGGAACAGAAAAAGTGTCCTGTGGGACAGGAGAGGGGTCAGGCAGAGCCGGGGCAAATTTGTCTCAGCTCTTTCCAACCAGCCAGCGTGAACGCCACCGTGGGACCTTTCCCCATGCTGGGCGCAACACTGCCCCTGCTCAGGACTGGAGTGAGGGGCCCAGGCATCTCTCTCGGCTCTAATGAACGTCTCCCTCGTGGGCCCCCAAATCCCTCCCTGTGTGCCCCCCCACTAGGAAGAGAATAAATACTGCAACGTTCCATCCCAGGCAAGTTCCCGAGATGCATAATGCCCTTGGCCCACTGGCACGAGCATCCCACTGCCCATGGAAGAGCCCCGGCACCCCAAGCCCCCAGGGCAACTCACCGCAGCCAAGAGGTGATCTGATGCCTCCTTGACACCCGCCGCTCCTCCTACAGGCCAAGGCACACAGAGAGATGTGTTAGGGTGTGCGAGGCGGCCGAGGCTTGGGGGCTCAGATCCCCTCCCTTGTCCTCCTTAAGATGAGTGCTCCCCCGTGCCCTGGGCACTGTGCAGACCCTTCCCTCCCCAAGGCCCACAGCGGGGTTGTCTGTCCTACCAGCCGCACAGCCACCATCTCCTGCATCAGCGACTCCCCTGTGCCCTCTGCCTGTGCTGTCTTCCTCCTGCTACAGACACCGTGGGGTTCAGGGCTGTGAGAAGAGACCTTGGCCGGCATGGTGACCCCCCCCGGGTGGCCGCTAGGGTGCTGCCCAGCCTCTGCTGGGGCTGGCACCGGGCACCCTAGCAAGCCCTTACTGCATGGACCCACCTCCCCACCCTGTCCCACCCCAGGCCTTATGGGCATGGAGGAGAGCCTGGGAGCTGCCCAGAGTTGTGCAGAGCTGCTTCCAGAAGTCCTGAGTTGCTCAGAGAGTTTTTGAGGCGCTCAGGAGAAGACAAAGGGATCTCCAGAGCAGGCGGGAGGAGCGGACAGGAGCCAGAAAGATGTCTGCAGTGGCAGACACCTGCCCAAAGCTGCTCAGCACCCTCCACCCCGCTGCCCCAGGTTTCACTCAGGGCCCCGTTGCCACTCACAAAGCTGTTGGGTCTCGGAGGCATTCCCATCTCTCCTGGAGGTGCTGGAGCTTGTTCCTGAGCAGCTGGACAAGCAGAGGATGTGGTGAGGAGTCTGTGCCATGCCCACTCTGAGGGGCCTTCCCCCCACAAGCATGTGACCCCCCCGTCCCTCCTGTCCTCAGTACCTTAATGACCTCAACCTGCTCCTTAACAGCTGTAACCAGTTCTGCGCACTGACGCCACTGCAAAGCAAGCGGGACACACTGCAGGGAGCCATGGTGTGAAAGGGCACCCCCAGTCAGTCCCCAGGGCACTGGGAGGTGAGGGCAGGGCCAGGGCGTGCTGGGAGGGAAGAGGGAACAGGAACGTCTGTCTCCAGGAGGGGCAGGGGGTGGAGGAGGCCCCCCATGACACCAGCTGGGGCCCAGTGCCAGAGTATCCAGCAACCCCCTCCAGCCCATGCCTGGCAGGCCGTTACACGCGGCTTCCCCTGACACACAAGGGAGGGTCACTCATCCCACCCCCTTCCCAAAGCCATGCTGCTGTGCCTGCCGACCCACATCAGGCTCCCCTCTGCAGCACAGCCACAGCCAGGAGCCTGGGGGACGTCCAGAGGCCCAAGCCCTCCATCACGGATGCCCTATCCCGGAGTAAATCTCCTCCCCAGCCACACCACTGACTGTGGCTGCTGGGCTGTGTGGACCCAGCACTGGCACCCCGTTCCCTGACCCTTTCAGCACACGCCTCCTTTTCCCCTCTACCTTCTGCGCCACTTGCAGGCTCGCGGCTGCTTCCATCATTGCCACTTGGACGTGGGCCTGCAGGAGAGGAGGGGAAGAGGAGCTGCCATCAGGGCACCCGGGCACTGCCACGAGTGCACTGCCCTTGGCATTATCCCCTCCCAGACCCCCTCGGGCTCTGCCTTTGCCCTCGCGTCCCCTTTCCTTCCCCGGCCCTGCAGGCGCGAGGGGCAGGCAGAGGGAGGGACCCCCAGGCCCAGCTCTGGGCACGCTCCACATCTGGACATGGTCCCGAGCAGGTGGCTCTCGCTGACCCTGCTTCAGCAGGGCCATTGGACAAGGCCAGATGATCTCCAGAGGCCCCTTCCAGCCTCAACCAGCCTGTGATTCTGTGAGCTGACCTTCATCTGGGCCACCAGCCCCTCCAGCCGCTGCAGCTCCTGGCAGTTGTTCTCGAAACACTGCGCCACAGCACGGTTCTGGAAGAGGAGCCGGACACAGGCACTCAGCCCCTGGCACAGCCACAGGAGCCGCAGCTGGGGCCAGGGCAGAGGAGGGGACACTGACCTTCTGGCTGAGCTCCTGCATGGTTTCCTGCAGCTCCTGCTGCTTCTTCCCCTGCGTGGGGAAAGGAAGGGTCAGGGGCTCAGCGCTCGCAGCTGCAGCCCCTGGGGACAAGGGCAGCACTGCACACCTACCAGGCACTGCAGCAGCTCCTTGTGCCTTTTGGTCTCGGCAGAACAGCGCACCAGGCGCTCCCGGAGCTTGCGGAGCTCTTCCTTAGCCACTTCGGTCTGCATGGCTGCACCTGCGCGTCGGGAGGCAGCAGGGTGTGAGGGGCAGAGCCACGTGCCCTATCGGCAGGGACAGTGGCAGGGATGCTGCCCTACCCAGACACACAATCGTACACGGACACGCGGGTGCGCTTAGAGGAATGCACCCCCCGCACAGCTGAGCACAGCCACGCCACCCTGCTCACCTGTAGCTGTGCCCAGCACCGTGGGTGCTGCCACAGGTGCAGTCGTACGCGCGTGGGCACAGCCACGCACGACCCTGTGCTCCCCAAGCACAGGAGTACCCACGCTCTCTCACGCACCGGGCACGGCCACACACATGCACAGTCGGGGCTGCCGAGGGCTGGCATGGGAGCCTCCCCCAGAGAGGGGCACCGTCGGCCGTCTGCACACTCCCACCTGCACCCCCCACCCCAAGCAGCGGTCCTGTGCACGCGTGCGCACTAGTTCTGTGCCCGGCTCGGCCTGCGCCAGCTGTGTGCTGAGCACGTGGCAGGAGGTGGTGGAGGGCATCAGGGACCGCTGAGGAGAGAAGGAGCTTCCCCTGGCCTGCTTTGCTGGGTGCCCGTGGGCCCCTCCTGCTGGCAGGGCTGCCCTGCCCTGGGGCCTCTGCGACACCTCCAGTGTCACCGTCCTGCCCTGTGAGGTCTCAACACACCTGCCCCGGCACCCCTTTCCTTTGGCTTCCCACGCACCCCAGCAGCACAGGCGTCCTCCTCGCCTGCCCTGCTACGGACCAGGCTTGCTGCCTTCCCCCATTGCTCACAGCCGCTGGCTGTGGGGACCACGGGGATGCTCTACCCTCACCCTCCACTCCTGCGTCGGGAGCCTTCCACTGCACGGCAGACACAGGACAGCACCTTGGCGAGGACCCTCCAAACTCCTGCCCAGCAGCACTGAGCTTCTGCTCCAGATGCTCCTCAGCCCCCGGGAGCAGCCCTCTTTATACCCGCTCGGGCACCCGTGTCACAGGCGCACGGTGACACTGATGGCCACAGCTGCCCACTGTGACACGGCCGTCACCTCCCTGGGGCTGGCACCAGGACTGACGTGGGGCCCAGCCTTCCCAGTTACCGGGGAAACAGGGCACCACTCTCAGCACCCACTTATCGCTGGCAGAGCAGACGCTCTGGGGCCTGACTGAGGCGCCAGCAGAGATTCTGTGCAGAGCTGCTCACAACTTGCAAGCAGCGAGGAGCAACTGCAGCTTATTAGGTGAGGAGCGGCTCCTGGTGTTCAAGCGCTGTGGCTTCAAACCCTGCACAAACGGCTGCCCTCGCTGTGTCGGCAGGAGCCGCTGCCCGTGGCCCCTCTCCTGCTTCTGTACAGCTCCAGCCCCCAGCACAACTTCCAGTAGGACGCAGGCAGCTCCTTCCTCTTCAGCGCCCACCCAGGAACGCCACCAGCAGCTCCTCCACGAAACACGCAAGGCTGCTGCCCCACGGGCACTGCCGCTGCTGAGCACGTGTCCCAGAGACCCACACGGACCCACCTTGTGCTGGCCGCTCCAGACCCATGCTCACTGCAAACACGCAGCACTTCCCTCTCCCTTTCCCAGGTCCCTTTCTGTGATCTTTTCCCGTGCTACCAACCCTGTTCTGATGGAAAATACCAACCCCCGGCATGGCCCTCCTGCATTTTGGGGGCAAGAAATCACTCCTCCCAACATCCTCCTCTGTTTTTTGGTGGTGGAGTCAGAATCAACCTAGAATGACTCACAAAGAGACCGGAGATGGAAAGAGCAAAGGGGACCCTCCCATTGACCTTTACATACAGAGTGATTAGAAGTAAGACACATAATAATGTGCGAGCTAATAAAAGCACAACTGGATGAAGCACTAGATTCAAAGTTCCTGTTGCTCTCGGTGACCACCAAGTAAGGTATCCCACCCATGATGTTCTCCATCCTTTTTCACTCTTTCCGGAACATGGTGCATTTCTTTTGCATCATCATAATGAACTGTAATCGGGCTTCTTTGTCCACTGTCTTGAACTTGTTTCAGCTTTAGTGGGGCACTAAAGGAAGCTTCTGGCCAACGGAACCTGGTCCTGATGGGTGACTTCCACTACGCAGACATCTGCTGGAAGAACAAGACAGCAGCTCGCATGTCATCCACCAAATTTCTGGAATGGATAGAGGGCTGTTTCCTGATACAAACGTTAGATGTGCCAACCAGGAATGAGGTACTGCTGGTCTTGTTATTCACAAACCGAGAAAACCTGCTCTGTAGTATCTCGGTTAGTGAGAGCCTTGGCTGCAGGGACCACAATAGTGTGGAGTTCGGGGTCCTGCTGAGCGTGCTGAAGGTCAGCTCTAAGACAAGGGTTCTGGATCTTAGAAGAGCAAACCTCAGTGCACTCAGGGCTCAGCTGGGAGGGATTCGGTGGGAGGCTTCCATGGAATACAAAGGAGCTAGCGAGAGCTGGGAATTCTTCAAGAACTTTCTATTGGAAGCACAAAACCTGTTTATCCCCTACAAAGGAAAGGGAAGTCAGCGGAGCAAGAGGCCCCCTTGGCTCAACCATGACCTCCTGGGTCTTCTCAAATCCAAAAGGGAAGCACACCAGAGATGGAGAAGTGGAGGATTATCCGTTGAGAGCTACAAGAGCATTGCCAGAGTGTGCAGAGATGCAGTTAGAAAAGCAAAAGCCCAGCTCGAATTGAAACTGGCTGTAGATGTGAAAAATAACAAGAAAGGTTTCTTCAGGGGTGTCAACCATAAGCAGAAAAAGAAGGAAAACATACGACGAGACAAGATGACCTCCAGCGGTCCCTTCAAACCGCTGAGCCCCAGTGACGTGCAGAAAGTAGACTCCACAATCTGTAGGATTGTAAAGCAGGTATGTTTATTCAGCGCTGGGCAGCACGGGGGGTAGTCCCACCCAAGTCGTGCACGCCCCCGTGATAGTTTGTCTTGCATTTATACAGTAAAGCATTACATATACCTAAGATTTCCCAATACGCCTATACATATGCATGACATTTCCTCACTTCGTATTAAAATTAGCCAAAAAAAGTTATTGCCGTAGATCTTTCCCAACTGCGCTTGCGCAGTGCCTCCTCGTGGTGGTCGTCGGGGCACGTAAAGATGAAGGCTGACGGCTCCTCTTCATCACCGCTAGTAACCTTTTGGTTTTGCGCAGACTCAGTCACCTCTTGACACTTGTCCAAACTGCAAAGTAGGTTTTAGCTGGTTCTTGAGACAGTTTTCTATCCTTATCAGGAATTGCTCCTTCGCTGGTGGATTCCAGGCCTCCTTGCTAATTATTTTACACAGCGGCTAGAAAAGCGTTCCGCAACAATTACCTTTCAGCTGGATAAGCATTCAGCGATGGAACAGTTAACCTTTGGTATTGCATCTTAAAAGCCCCTTCCCCCTATCACCAGCCTGCGCAGCTCTGGGACGTGGGCAGAGGAGAGGACACCAGCCTTACTGCTGAGCATCTGCGGGGCATCGTGCGTGCCCTGATGGTTCTCCTCCTGCATGCGGAAAGGAGAGCAGGGGCTCAGGGTCTGCAGAAACACCTCTTGGTCACCTGCAAGCGCTCCTCTCAGCCAGGAGCAGCCACCAGGCACCCGGGCACTCTCACGAGTGCACTCCCCTCCGCATTATGGCCCACACAGCTCCCCTCGGGCACTGCCTTCTCCCTCGTGCCCCCTCTCTTCTCCGGCCTCGCAGGCACCGGCCGGGGGGCGCCAGGCAGGGGCACCCTCAGGCCTAACTCTGCACACGGCCCACATCTGACCACCCTCTGCACCCAACACCCCCAGCGAGCACCACCTGCCCACCCCTGCTCAACCACCCTCCTATAGGGTGCAGCAGCCAATCAGCGCCCTCCGGCCTTCTGCTCTACCAACGAGCAAGCAGCTCCTGCTGCAAGGGGCGTGGCCGCTCACACACCCATCATGGCTCCTCACAGCCGGCCCCGCCCCGTCGGCAGTGCTCCCGGGCCCCGAAGCGGCGGCAGTCACACCGGCCTCGCCCCCTCCTGGCTGCCCTCCCCCACGCCCCCCTCTGCTGCATTTGAGCCCTGCTCAGGCTCCTTTGCACGCCTTTCTGCCTTTGCTCGCTGGCGGGAGAGCAAACCTCTGCTACAGCACCGCTCTCGGGCCGAAACGGGAACCATCTCCAGCAGGAACCACTGGAAGGAGCAAACCGGCCTTGCCGGTGCTCGGTGCAACCGGCTGGATTTAGTTTTCCCTGTGAATTGTCCCCAGCTGCCTTGCTATGTTCTTCTGTGGTGTCACCACTCCCGGGTGGGGAGGCAACAAGTCCCCACCCTCAGCCTCCCCCCTGTTTGGTGGGAACAGCTCCCCACCATCGCCCTCCGCCCAGACTGTGGCAGGCAGAATAACTCCCTCCCATTGCCCAAATCCCTCGAAAATGCCCCCCAGCCACACCTGACCCCAAGTAGGCTGACTTGCCCAGCATCATGAGTGTGGGGCCTGGCCAGGGACCGGGCCAGGGGGGTTCTGGAGGAAGCAGGACCTTGAGGGGACTAGGTACCTGGGGTACCTGAAAGGAGCGGGCTTTCTGGGGGCAACTGGCGGGATCAGGAGGGTCTGGGTAGGGGGAACTGCGGGGGCTGGGGGTGTCTGGAGAGAACTGAGATGATGGGGTGCCTGCCGAGAAGTGAAGGCAATGGAGGGTGTGCAGGGGGGACCTGAGGAGAAGGAGGGAGGGACCGTGAGAGGAACTGAAGGGATTCGATGTGTCTGAAGAGGGGAGCTGAGGGGTCAGGGTCTGCGGGGGGGAACTGACGGGTGTGGGCTTTGACTGAAGCCTAGAGCATTACTAGGGGGAAGATGTGGATCTTCACGTCCCCCTTAGCGTGGGTCCCACGCGTACACCCCCTGGCAACAATAATCAGGGTGACACGGGAATGGCCACGCAGCTCCGCCCCGGTTGCGTCACAGGCATCCCACAAAGCCCGGCAAGTTGGTGTTCTCTGAGTGTGGCCTACATCTACATGCAGCCCAGCTCTAGGGGACACCGAGGGGGCTCAACCCCCTGCGGCTCTTCCCGAGTGACCTCCCCAGGGTGGCAGGCTGAAGCGTGGAGCACTTTGGCAGAAGGTGCCTTTGCTGCCTGCATACCTCTCGGAGAGCCGGGGGGGTGAGACGGCCACCTGGAGGATGCTCTGCTGAATGTGGCTGGGTTAAAGAGCCCAACCTTCGGGTCGGGCTCTCTCCAAAGTGACTCAGAGAAGCAAGAAATTCTGCCAGCTCTCCCGTGGGACAATCTCCTTTGGGAAGGCCTGACAGTGCTCCTCGTGCTTGCTCCGGCGGAGCATCTCACCAAAGTGTCAATTTTGGTGGTAAACAAGCTACTTAAGGAGCGAATCCCACCCCCTTTACCTGGCAGGAGGCGCCACAGCTTCCTGAAGCAGAGCCAGAGACTCTGCCATAAGAGTGCTTTTTTGCCAAGGAACGCACGCTGTGGAGCCCTCCCGCCCCGGGGCCTGTGGGCACCCATCTCTTTTCCCCCAGCCCTTTCAGCACTCCCTCATTTTCCTGCTTAACCTCCTGCAGCCAGGACACCATGCGGGCACAGTGCTTTTCCACCTGCAAAACAACCGGCGCATCACCCTCGTCCCTCTCGATGCCTCTCGCTCTCTGCGCCTCATTTTCACTGGAGGCAGGCTCCAAAGTTCACAATGTCCAAGAACTGCTCCCACACAAAAGGTGCCAGCACTGAAAGCTATTGCTGGGCCTCAGCAGCCCTTGGCAGCCCTTTCACAGCCGCACCAGCAGTGGGGCTCTGCGCCTGCCTAGCCTCCCAAAACTCCAAGCGTTCTCTCCCTCTCCGGCTCTCATTTTCACCAGAGACCATGGGTGTGTGCACGTGCACGGACGGCCACACCGCGTGGGCTCCAGCACAGGGCTCAAGCATCCATCCCCAACGGGATCCAGCATCCAGCCCCGAGGCGGAACCACAGCCCAGGAAGGGGAAACATAAAGAGCAGCCCTCTGCTCTAGCCCCCGCAGGCACTGGGCTTGCGGGCTCCCAAGAGCAATGGGGTCTCCCTCTTGCTCAGAGCGCAGCTGCGGCACGCGGGGGGACAGCAGGAGGAAGGGGTGGGGGCAGGGGGCAGGCAGGCAGTGACCCACGTGCTTCAGCTGCACCCTTGGAGCGGCTGCGTGCAGCGGCGCCGCGTTCAGGGCTTGGCAGGTCGGGTGGCTCCAGCCTCCACGCGACAGGGCCTTTGCCCTCGGAGGGCAAACCTGCGAGCGGCTGGAGAAGCTGGCAGGGAGCAGCCGGGGCCGTGCCGGGCGGTGGCTGTGGGGTCAGCAGGGGCGGGGCCCTGGGGACAGGGCCAGCGGCTACGAGATTGCTAGAACGAGACCCGTGGGAGCGACCGGCAACGGGGCCATGGGGAGCGCACCGCTGGGGATGGGGCCGAGGAGCCACAGGGCTGTGGGACCACCAGCGATGAGAGCCTGGGCAGGCGGGGAGACCAAGGTCATGGGGACTTTGGGGAGGGAGAAGGACACAGGGTTGGGTGCTGTGGCGTGGGATGGGCCGCGTGGGGTCCATAGGGGCTGTAAGGTGAGAGGGCAGGTGAGTACCTGCAGGGTTGTGGGGAGCTGTGGGGAGGAAGGCAGTGGAGCATGCGGGGGCCATGGGGCTGGCCTGCGAGGAAATGTGTCCCCAGTTCCTGGTGCCTCAGTACTCTCAGACTCACTTACAGGGGCTGGCCAGGACATTGCTAAAGGGTTGCCAGCCTCCAATGGTGGAGAATAAAATCTACCGTGGCCTGAGAAGACGGTTGTTCCCCCTGGTTCTACAGTGGCATCAATACCGTGCGGGGACGGAGGGCAGGAGGGAGGGCAGCTGAGGCTGGCACGCAGGGACCCAGCTTGCGGCAGGCGGCGGGGTGGCACCCAGTGCCTAGCAGCTGAGACTGGCCCTGGCCTCGAGGGTATGCAGGGACTGGCATGCGGGGCAAGACCCTCTCCGCGCGCCCCAACAAACACACCCCAGTACATGGAGGTTCAGGTAGAAAAGGCTTTATTGAGGGTGGGGGGCTGTCAGAAGGGCAGCGGCTCGTCCATGACCCTGGGGAAGATCTTTCCCAGTGCAATTGCCTGGTCGATGTTGGTCTCACACAGCACATGCAACAGCAGGCGGTGGAAGAGCTCGGGGTCGTACCAGGAGGCGTAGAGGACAACAGCAGCCAGAGCAAAGCCGACAGCCAGCTGCAGGCTGACCAAGAGCAGGATGAGCGTCCTGTGGGGCAGAAGAGGGATGGGAGGCAGGGCAGGCTGGATGCGTCCCAACCAGATCCTGCCTATGGGATGCAGGGTGTGTTCTGGGAGCCCCACAGCCTGCTTCCCCCGCCATTTCTCATTGCTCCCCCGGGCAGGGTGGTGCACGAGATGCCGCAAGCCCAGGAAAGAGCCCTGGCTCAGGGAAAAGCAACGCTGAGCACTTCCCAGCTGCAAAGCCCACAGCCAGCCAGCTGCTCCCCAGCTTGTGAGCCCTGCTGGCTGGAGCAGGGGTCCGGCCCATGCCAGCCGCTGCCCGGGAGCGGGCCCCACGGCACCCACTGGGGACACTCACTGCAGCCAATAAATGAAGCCGCGTCTCCTCGCCAGCATGTCCCTCTCCTGCAGGTCAACACAGAGCAAGGACACTTGTCGCGCCCTGCAGCGCAGCCGGGACAGCTGGAGTTGCTCGGTGCCACTGGCCTCTGCCTCATGCAGGAGCATAGCCCGTGCGTGGCTGTGACCTCCATGGACCCCGGTTCCCAGGGAGACCCCGCTGGCCAGGGCAGGGGCTGGCACGGGCATCCCCCTTTCCAGCTGTGCTTCCACCAGCTCCGGCAGTGTAGTCCCCGGCACCTCTGCCTCCTTCTTCCTCTGCTGCTGGCTGCAGGCAACAGGGCATGGTTGGACGAGTTACAGACCTCCAGGGCCATGCATTGGGTCCCTTTCCAACCATACAGCACCCCAGGCAGGCAGGGAATGGGCTCCCCTGTCACACCGTGTGCTGCACATACCCCCCACACCATTGCCTGGCTCCAGCACTGGCAGCCCCATCGCTCTGGGTGCTGCAGAGACCGCCCTAGACACCTGTGTGGGGCGAGGGGCCCAACTCACCACATCTCCTCCTCCTCCAGTGCCTCTTCAAGACTTTTTATTTGCTGACGCAGCACCTGGGAGAAGGAAGGGTCTGAGTCCCGGAGTCCGCTGCCACCCTTCTCCAGCCCTCCCACCCCGGGGCCTGTGGGCACCCATCTCTTTTCCCCCAGCCCATTCAGCGCTACCTCAGTCCCCTGGTTAAACTCCTGCAGCCAGGACACCATGTGGGCAGAGTGCTTTTCCACCTGCAAAACCACCGGCGTATCACCCTCGTCCCTCTCCAGCCCCAGGGCCATGCCCACTTGCTGCCCCACTGCCCCAGGGCACTGGGAGACTGGGCAAATCACAGGGCCACGCATAGCGAAGGGATGGACACCCCCATCTCCTGGGGAAAATGTCCTCCCCAGTCACGCTTCTGCCCGCAGCCGCTGGCCCAGCGCAGCGAGGTGACCCTCCTTGAGCAGCGGGGCTGGACGAGACAAGATGACCTCCAGCGGCCCCTTCGAACCGCTGAGCCCCAGCCTGCGCAGCTCTGGGACGTGGGCAGAGGAGAGGACACCAGCCTTACTGCTGAGCATCTGCGGGGCATCGTGCGTGCCCTGATGGTTCTCCTCCTGCATGCGGAAAGGAGAGCAGGGGCTCAGGGTCTGCAGAAACACCTCTTGGTCACCTGCAAGCGCTCCTCTCAGCCAGGAGCAGCCACCAGGCACCCGGGCACTCTCACGAGTGCACTCCCCTCCGCATTATGGCCCACACAGCTCCCCTCGGGCACTGCCTTCTCCCTCGTGCCCCCTCTCTTCTCCGGCCTCGCAGGCACCGGCCGGGGGGCGCCAGGCAGGGGCACCCTCAGGCCTAACTCTGCACACGGCCCACATCTGACCACCCTCTGCACCCAACACCCCCAGCGAGCACCACCTACCCACCCCTGCTCAACCACCCTCCTATAGGGTGCAGCAGCCAATCAGCGCCCTCCGGCCTTCTGCTCTACCAACGAGCAAGCAGCTCCTGCTGCAAGGGGCGTGGCCGCTCACACACCCATCATGGCTCCTCACAGCCGGCCCCGCCCCGTCGGCAGTGCTCCCGGGCCCCGAAGCGGCGGCAGTCACACCGGCTTCGCCCCCTCCTGGCTGCCCTCCCCCACGCCCCCCTCTGCTGCATTTGAGCCCTGCTCAGGCTCCTTTGCACGCCTTTCTGCCTTTGCTCGCTGGCGGGAGAGCAAACCTCTGCTACAGCACCGCTCTCGGGCCGAAACGGGAACCATCTCCAGCAGGAACCACTGGAAGGAGCAAACCGGCCTTGCCGGTGCTCGGTGCAACCGGCTGGATTTAGTTTTCCCTGTGAATTGTCCCCAGCTGCCTTGCTATGTTCTTCTGTGGTGTCACCACTCCCGGGTGGGGAGGCAACAAGTCCCCACCCTCAGCCTCCCCCCTGTTTGGTGGGAACAGCTCCCCACCATCGCCCTCCGCCCAGACTGTGGCAGGCAGAATAACTCCCTCCCATTGCCCAAATCCCTCGAAAATGCCCCCCAGCCATGCCGTACCCCAAGTAGGCTGACTTGCCCAGCATCATGAGTGTGGGGCCTGGCCAGGGACCGGGCCAGGGGGGTTCTGGAGGAAGCAGGACCTTGAGGGGACTAGGTACCTGGGGTACCTGAAAGGAGTGGGCTTTCTGGGGGCAACTGGCGGGATCGGGAGGGTCTGGGTAGGGGGAACTGCGGGGGCTGGGGGTGTCTGGAGAGAACTGAGATGATGGGGTGCCTGCCGAGAAGTGAAGGCAATGGAGGGTGTGCAGGGGGGACCTGAGGAGAAGGAGGGAGGGACCGTGAGAGGAACTGAAGGGATTCGATGTGTCTGAAGAGGGGAGCTGAGGGGCCAGGGTCTGCGGGGGGGAACTGACGGGTGTGGGCTTTGACTGAAGCCTAGAGCATTACTAGGGGGAAGATGTGGATCTTCACGTCCCCCTTAGCGTGGGTCCCATGCGTACACCCCCTGGCAACAATAATCAGGGTGACACGGGAATGGCCACGCAGCTCCGCCCCGGTTGCGTCACAGGCATCCCACAAAGCCCGGCAAGTTGGTGCTCTCTGAGTGTGGCCTACATCTACATGCAGCCCAGCTCTAGGGGACACCGAGGGGGCTCAACCCCCTGCGGCTCTTCCCGAGTGACCTCCCCAGGGTGGCAGGCTGAAGCGTGGAGCACTTTGGCAGAAGGTGCCTTTGCTGCCTGCATACCTCTCGGAGAGCCGGGGGGGTGAGACGGACACCTGGAGGATGCTCTGCTGAATGTGGCTGGGTTAAAGAGCCCAACCTTTGGGTCGGGCTCTCTCCAAAGTGACTCAGAGAAGCAAGAAATTCTGCCAGCTCTCCCGTGGGACAATCTCCTTTGGGAAGGCCTGACAGTGCTCCTCGTGCTTGCTCCGGCGGAGCATCTCACCAAAGTGTCAATTTTGGTGGTAAACAAGCTACTTAAGGAGCGAATCCCACCCCCTTTACCTGGCAGGAGGCGCCACAGCTTCCTGAAGCAGAGCCAGAGACTCTGCCATAAGAGCGCTTTTTTGCCAAGGAACGCACGCTGTGGAGCCCTCCTGCCCCGGGGCCTGTGGGCACCCATCTCTTTTCCCCCAGCCCTTTCAGCACTCCCTCATTTTCCTGCTTAACCTCCTGCAGCCAGGACACCATGTGGGCACAGTGCTTTTCCACCTGCAAAACAACCGGCGTATCACCCTCGTCCCTCTCGATGCCTCTCGCTCTCTGCGCCTCATTTTCACCGGAGGCAGGCTCCAAAGTTCACAATGTCCAAGAACTGCTCCCACACAAAAGGTGCCAGCACTGAAAGCTATTGCTGGGCCTCAGCAGCCCTTGGCAGCCCTTTCACAGCCGCACCAGCAGTGGGGCTCTGCGCCTGCCTAGCCTCCCAAAACTCCAAGCGTTCTCTCCCTCTCTGGCTCTCATTTTCACCAGAGACCATGGGTGTGTGCACGTGCACGGACGGCCACACCGCGTGGGCTCCAGCACAGGGCTCAAGCATCCATCCCCAACGGGATCCAGCATCCAGCCCCGAGGCGGAACCACAGCCCAGGAAGGGGAAACATAAAGAGCAGCCCTCTGCTCTAGCCCCCGCAGGCACTGGGCTTGCGGGCTCCCAAGAGCAATGGGGTCTCCCTCTTGCTCAGAGCGCAGCTGCGGCACGCGGGGGGACAGCAGGAGGAAGGGGTGGGGGCAGGGGGCAGGCAGGCAGTGACCCACGTGCTTCAGCTGCACCCTTGGAGCGGCTGCGTGCAGCGGCGCCGCGTTCAGGGCTTGGCAGGTCGGGTGGCTCCAGCCTCCACGCGACAGGGCCTTTGCCCTCGGAGGGCAAACCTGCGAGCGGCTGGAGAAGCTGGCAGGGAGCAGCCGGGGCCGTGCCGGGCGGTGGCTGTGGGGTCAGCAGGGGCGGGGCCCTGTGGACAGGGCCAGCGGCTACGAGATTGCTAGAACGAGACCCGTGGGAGCGACCGGCAACGGGGCCATGGGGAGCGCACCGCTGGGGATGGGGACGAGGAGCCACAGGGCTGTGGGACCACCAGCGATGAGAGCCTGGGCAGGCGGGGAGACCAAGGTCATGGGGACTTTGGGGAGGGAGAAGGACACAGGGTTGGGTGCTGTGGCGTGGGATGGGCCGCGTGGGGTCCATAGGGGCTGTAAGGTGAGAGGGCAGGTGAGTACCTGCAGGGTTGTGGGGAGCTGTGGGGAGGAAGGCAGTGGAGCATGCGGGGGCCATGGGGCTGGCCTGCGAGGAAATGTGTCCCCAGTTCCTGGTGCCTCAGTACTCTCAGACTCACTTACAGGGGCTGGCCAGGACATTGCTAAAGGGTTGCCAGCCTCCAATGGTGGAGAATAAAATCTACCGTGGCCTGAGAAGACGGTGGTTCCGCCTGGTTCTACAGTGGCATCAATACCGTGCGGGGACGGAGGGCAGGAGGGAGGGCAGCTGAGGCTGGCACGCAGGGACCCAGCTTGCGGCAGGCGGCGGGGTGGCACCCAGTGCCTAGCAGCTGAGACTGGCCCTGGCCTTGAGGGTATGCAGGGACTGGCATGCGGGGCAAGACCCTCTCCGCGCGCCCCAACAAACACACCCCAGTACATGGAGGCTCAGGTAGAAAAGGCTTTATTGAGGGTGGGGGGCTGTCAGAAGGGCAGCGGCCCGTCCATGACCCTGGGGAAGATCTTTCCCAGTGCAATTGCCTGGTCGATGTTGGTCTCACACAGCACATGCAACAGCAGGCGGTGGAAGAGCTCGGGGTCGTACCAGGAGGCGTAGAGGACAACAGCAGCCAGAGCAAAGCCGACAGCCAGCTGCAGGTCACAAGAGCAGGATGAGCGTCCTGTGGGGCAGAAGAGGGATGGGAGGCAGGGCAGGCTGGATGCGTCCCAACCAGATCCTGCCTATGGGATGCAGGGTGTGTTCTGGGAGCCCCACAGCCTGCTTCCCCCGCCATTTCTCATTGCTCCCCCGGGCAGGGTGGTGCACGAGACGCCGCAAGCCCAGGAAAGAGCCCTGGCTCAGGGAAAAGCAACGCTGAGCACTTCCCAGCTGCAAAGCCCACAGCCAGCCAGCTGCTCCCCAGCTTGTGAGCCCTGCTGGCTGGAGCAGGGGTCCGGCCCATGCCAGCCGCTGCCCGGGAGCGGGCCCCACGGCACCCACTGGGGACACTCACTGCAGCCAATAAATGAAGCCGCGTCTCCTCGCCAGCATGTCCCTCTCCTGCAGGTCAACACAGAGCAAGGACACTTGTCGCGCCCTGCAGCGCAGCCGGGACAGCTGGAGTTGCTCGGTGCCACTGGCCTCTGCCTCATGCAGGAGCAGAGCCCGTGCGTGGCTGTGACCTCCATGGACCCCGGTTCCCAGGGAGACCCCGCTGGCCAGGGCAGGGGCTGGCACGGGCATCCCCCTTTCCAGCTGTGCTTCCACCAGCTCCGGCAGTGTAGTCCCCGGCACCTCTGCCTCCTTCTTCCTCTGCTGCTGGCTGCAGGCAACAGGGCATGGTTGGACGAGTTACAGACCTCCAGGGCCATGCATTGGGTCCCCTTCCAACCATACAGCACCCCAGGCAGGCAGGGAATGGGCTCCCCTGTCACACCGTGTGCTGCACATACCCCCCACACCATTGCCTGGCTCCAGCACTGGCAGCCCCATCGCTCTGGGTGCTGCAGAGACCGCCCTAGACACCTGTGTGGGGCGAGGGGCCCAACTCACCACATCTCCTCCTCCTCCAGTGCCTCTTCAAGACTTTTTATTTGCTGACGCAGCACCTGGGAGAAGGAAGGGTCTGAGTCCCGGAGTCCGCTGCCACCCTTCTCCAGCCCTCCCACCCCGGGGCCTGTGGCACCCATCTCTTTTCCCCCAGCCCATTCAGCGCTACCTCAGTCCCCTGGTTAAACTCCTGCAGCCAGGACACCATGTGGGCAGAGTGCTTTTCCACCTGCAAAACCACCGGCGTATCACCCTCGTCCCTCTCCAGCCCCAGGGCCATGCCCACTTGCTGCCCCACTGCCCCAGGGCACTGGGAGACTGGGCAAATCACAGGGCCACGCATAGCGAAGGGATGGACACCCCCAGCTCCTGGGGAAAATGTCCTCCCCAGTCACGCTTCTGCCCGCAGCCGCTGGCCCAGCGCAGCGAGGTGACCCTCCTTGAGCAGCGGGGCTGGACGAGACAAGATGACCTCCAGCGGCCCCTTCGAACCGCTGAGCCCCAGCCTGCGCAGCTCTGGGACGTGGGCAGAGGAGAGGACACCAGCCTTACTGCTGAGCATCTGCAGGGCATCGTGCGTGCCCTGATGGTTCTCCTCCTGCATGCGGAAAGGAGAGCAGGGGCTCAGGGTCTGCAGAAACACCTCTTGGTCACCTGCAAGCGCTCCTCTCAGCCAGGAGCAGCCACCAGGCACCCGGGCACTCTCACGAGTGCACTCCCCTCCGCATTATGGCCCACACAGCTCCCCTCGGGCACTGCCTTCTCCCTCGTGCCCCCTCTCTTCTCCGGCCTCGCAGGCACCGGCCGGGGGGCGCCAGGCAGGGGCACCCTCAGGCCTAACTCTGCACACGGCCCACATCTGACCACCCTCTGCACCCAACACCCCCAGCGAGCACCACCTACCCACCCCTGCTCAACCACCCTCCTATAGGGTGCAGCAGCCAATCAGCGCCCTCCGGCCTTCTGCTCTACCAACGAGCAAGCAGCTCCTGCTGCAAGGGGCGTGGCCGCTCACACACCCATCATGGCTCCTCACAGCCGGCCCCGCCCCGTCGGCAGTGCTCCCGGGCCCCGAAGCGGCGGCAGTCACACCGGCCTCGCCCCCTCCTGGCTGCCCTCCCCCACGCCCCCCTCTGCTGCATTTGAGCCCTGCTCAGGCTCCTTTGCACGCCTTTCTGCCTTTGCTCGCTGGCGGGAGAGCAAACCTCTGCTACAGCACCGCTCTTGGGCCGAAACGGGAACCATCTCCAGCAGGAACCACTGGAAGGAGCAAACCGGCCTTGCCGGTGCTCGGTGCAACCGGCTGGATTTAGTTTTCCCTGTGAATTGTCCCCAGCTGCCTTGCTATGTTCTTCTGTGGTGTCACCACTCCTGGGTGGGGAGGCAACAAGTCCCCACCCTCAGCCTCCCCCCTGTTTGGTGGGAACAGCTCCCCACCATCGCCCTCCGCCCAGACTGTGGCAGGCAGAATAACTCCCTCCCATTGCCCAAATCCCTCGAAAATGCCCCCCAGCCACACCTGACCCCAAGTAGGCTGACTTGCCCAGCATCATGAGTGTGGGGCCTGGCCAGGGACCGGGCCAGGGGGGTTCTGGAGGAAGCAGGACCTTGAGGGGACTAGGTACCTGGGGTACCTGAAAGGAGCGGGCTTTCTGGGGGCAACTGGCGGGATCGGGAGGGTCTGGGTAGGGGGAGCTGCGGGGGCTGGGGGTGTCTGGAGAGAACTGAGATGATGGGGTGCCTGCCGAGAAGTGAAGGCAATGGAGGGTGTGCAGGGGGGACCTGAGGAGAAGGAGGGAGGGACCGTGAGAGGAACTGAAGGGATTCGATGTGTCTGAAGAGGGGAGCTGAGGGGTCAGGGTCTGCGGGGGGGAACTGACGGGTGTGGGCTTTGACTGAAGCCTAGAGCATTACTAGGGGGAAGATGTGGATCTTCACGTCCCCCTTAGCGTGGGTCCCACGCGTACACCCCCTGGCAACAATAATCAGGGTGACACGGGAATGGCCACGCAGCTCCGCCCCGGTTGCGTCACAGGCATCCCACAAAGCCCGGCAAGTTGGTGCTCTCTGAGTGTGGCCTACATCTACACGCAGCCCAGCTCTAGGGGACACCGAGGGGGCTCAACCCCCTGCGGCTCTTCCCGAGTGACCTCCCCAGGGTGGCAGGCTGAAGCGTGGAGCACTTTGGCAGAAGGTGCCTTTGCTGCCTGCATACCTCTCGGAGAGCCGGGGGGGTGAGACGGCCACCTGGAGGATGCTCTGCTGAATGTGGCTGGGTTAAAGAGCCCAACCTTCGGGTCGGGCTCTCTCCAAAGTGACTCAGAGAAGCAAGAAATTCTGCCAGCTCTCCCGTGGGACAATCTCCTTTGGGAAGGCCTGACAGTGCTCCTCGTGCTTGCTCCGGCGGAGCATCTCACCAAAGTGTCAATTTTGGTGGTAAACAAGCTACTTAAGGAGCGAATCCCACCCCCTTTACCTGGCAGGAGGCGCCACAGCTTCCTGAAGCAGAGCCAGAGACTCTGCCATAAGAGCGCTTTTCTGCCAAGGAACGCACGCTGTGGAGCCCTCCCGCCCCGGGGCCTGTGGGCACCCATCTCTTTTCCCCCAGCCCTTTCAGCACTCCCTCATTTTCCTGCTTAACCTCCTGCAGCCAGGACACCATGTGGGCACAGTGCTTTTCCACCTGCAAAACAACCGGCGTATCACCCTCGTCCCTCTCGATGCCTCTCGCTCTCTGCGCCTCATTTTCACCGGAGGCAGGCTCCAAAGTTCACAATGTCCAAGAACTGCTCCCACACAAAAGGTGCCAGCACTGAAAGCTATTGCTGGGCCTCAGCAGCCCTTGGCAGCCCTTTCACAGCCGCACCAGCAGTGGGGCTCTGCGCCTGCCTAGCCTCCCAAAACTCCAAGCGTTCTCTCCCTCTCTGGCTCTCATTTTCACCAGAGACCATGGGTGTGTGCACGTGCACGGACGGCCACACCGCGTGGGCTCCAGCACAGGGCTCAAGCATCCATCCCCAACGGGATCCAGCATCCAGCCCCGAGGCGGAACCACAGCCCAGGAAGGGGAAACATAAAGAGCAGCCCTCTGCTCTAGCCCCCGCAGGCACTGGGCTTGCGGGCTCCCAAGAGCAATGGGGTCTCCCTCTTGCTCAGAGCGCAGCTGCGGCACGCGGGGGGACAGCAGGAGGAAGGGGTGGGGGCAGGGGGCAGGCAGGCAGTGACCCACGTGCTTCAGCTGCACCCTTGGAGCGGCTGCGTGCAGCGGCGCCGCGTTCAGGGCTTGGCAGGTCGGGTGGCTCCAGCCTCCACGCGACAGGGCCTTTGCCCTCGGAGGGCAAACCTGCGAGCGGCTGGAGAAGCTGGCAGGGAGCAGCCGGGGCCGTGCCGGGCGGTGGCTGTGGGGTCAGCAGGGGCGGGGCCCTGGGGACAGGGCCAGCGGCTACGAGATTGCTAGAACGAGACCCGTGGGAGCGACCGGCAACGGGGCCATGGGGAGCGCACTGCTGGGGATGGGGACGAGGAGCCACAGGGCTGTGGGACCACCAGCGATGAGAGCCTGGGCAGGCGGGGAGACCAAGGTCATGGGGACTTTGGGGAGGGAGAAGGACACAGGGTTGGGTGCTGTGGCGTGGGATGGGCCGCGTGGGGTCCATAGGGGCTGTAAGGTGAGAGGGCAGGTGAGTACCTGCAGGGTTGTGGGGAGCTGTGGGGAGGAAGGCAGTGGAGCATGCGGGGGCCATGGGGCTGGCCTGCGAGGAAATGTGTCCCCAGTTCCTGGTGCCTCAGTACTCTCAGACTCACTTACAGGGGCTGGCCAGGACATTGCTAAAGGGTTGCCAGCCTCCAATGGTGGAGAATAAAATCTACCGTGGCCTGAGAAGACGGTGGTTCCGCCTGGTTCTACAGTGGCATCAATACCGTGCGGGGACGGAGGGCAGGAGGGAGGGCAGCTGAGGCTGGCACGCAGGGACCCAGCTTGCGGCAGGCGGCGGGGTGGCACCCAGTGCCTAGCAGCTGAGACTGGCCCTGGCCTCGAGGGTATGCAGGGACTGGCATGCGGGGCAAGACCCTCTCCGCGCGCCCCAACAAACACACCCCAGTACATGGAGGCTCAGGTAGAAAAGGCT
Organism: Phalacrocorax carbo; assembly: GCF_963921805.1. NCBI lineage: Eukaryota > Metazoa > Chordata > Aves > Suliformes > Phalacrocoracidae > Phalacrocorax > Phalacrocorax carbo. Next base: position 3,532,524 of record NC_087539.1, read on the forward strand.
TTATTGAGGGTGGGGGGCTGTCAGAAGGGCAGCGGCCCGTCCATGACCCTGGGGAAGATCTTTCCCATGCAATTGCCTGGTCGATGTTGGTCTCACACAGCACATGCAACAGCAGGCGGTGGAAGAGCTCGGGGTCGTACCAGGAGGCGTAGAGGACAACAGCAGCCAGAGCAAAGCCGACAGCCAGCTGCAGGTCACAAGAGCAGGATGAGCGTCCTGTGGGGCAGAAGAGGGATGGGAGGCAGGGCAGGCTGGATGCGTCCCAACCAGATCCTGCCTATGGGATGCAGGGTGTGTTCTGGGAGCCCCACAGCCTGCTTCCCCCGCCATTTCTCATTGCTCCCCCGGGCAGGGTGGTGCACGAGACGCCGCAAGCCCAGGAAAGAGCCCTGGCTCAGGGAAAAGCAACGCTGAGCACTTCCCAGCTGCAAAGCCCACAGCCAGCCAGCTGCTCCCCAGCTTGTGAGCCCTGCTGGCTGGAGCAGGGGTCTGGCCCATGCCAGCCGCTGCCCGGGAGCGGGCCCCACGGCACCCACTGGGGACACTCACTGCAGCCAATAAATGAAGCCGCGTCTCCTCGCCAGCATGTCCCTCTCCTGCAGGTCAACACAGAGCAAGGACACTTGTCGCGCCCTGCAGCGCAGCCGGGACAGCTGGAGTTGGTCGGTGCCACTGGCCTCTGCCTCATGCAGGAGCATAGCCCGTGCGTGGCTGTGACCTCCATGGACCCCGGTTCCCAGGGAGACCCCGCTGGCCAGGGCAGGGGCTGGCACGGGCATCCCCCTTTCCAGCTGTGCTTCCACCAGCTCCGGCAGTGTAGTCCCCGGCACCTCTGCCTCCTTCTTCCTCTGCTGCTGGCTGCAGGCAACAGGGCATGGTTGGACGAGTTACAGACCTCCAGGGCCATGCATTGGGTCCCCTTCCAACCATACAGCACCCCAGGCAGGCAGGGAATGGGCTCCCCTGTCACACCGTGTGCTGCACATACCCCCCACACCATTGCCTGGCTCCAGCACTAGCAGCCCCATCGCTCTGGGTGCTGCAGAGACCGCCCTAGACACCTGTGTGGGGCGAGGGGCCCAACTCACCACATCTCCTCCTCCTCCAGTGCCTCTTCAAGACTTTTTATTTGCTGACGCAGCACCTGGGAGAAGGAAGGGTCTGAGTCCCGGAGTCCGCTGCCACCCTTCTCCAGCCCTCCCACCCCGGGGCCTGTGGCACCCATCTCTTTTCCCCCAGCCCATTCAGCGCTACCTCAGTCCCCTGGTTAAACTCCTGCAGCCAGGACACCATGTGGGCAGAGTGCTTTTCCACCTGCAAAACCACCGGCGTATCACCCTCGTCCCTCTCCAGCCCCAGGGCCATGCCCACTTGCTGCCCCACTGCCCCAGGGCACTGGGAGACTGGGCAAATCACAGGGCCACGCATAGCGAAGGGATGGACACCCCCAGCTCCTGGGGAAAATGTCCTCCCCAGTCACGCTTCTGCCCGCAGCCGCTGGCCCAGCGCAGCGAGGTGACCCTCCTTGAGCAGCGGGGCTGGACGAGACAAGATGACCTCCAGCGGCCCCTTCGAACCGCTGAGCCCCAGCCTGCGCAGCTCTGGGACGTGGGCAGAGGAGAGGACACCAGCCTTACTGCTGAGCATCTGCAGGGCATCGTGCGTGCCCTGATGGTTCTCCTCCTGCATGCGGAAAGGAGAGCAGGGGCTCAGGGTCTGCAGAAACACCTCTTGGTCACCTGCAAGCGCTCCTCTCAGCCAGGAGCAGCCACCAGGCACCCGGGCACTCTCACGAGTGCACTCCCCTCCGCATTATGGCCCACACAGCTCCCCTCGGGCACTGCCTTCTCCCTCGTGCCCCCTCTCTTCTCCGGCCTCGCAGGCACCGGCCGGGGGGCGCCAGGCAGGGGCACCCTCAGGCCTAACTCTGCACACGGCCCACATCTGACCACCCTCTGCACCCAACACCCCCAGCGAGCACCACCTACCCACCCCTGCTCAACCACCCTCCTATAGGGTGCAGCAGCCAATCAGCGCCCTCCGGCCTTCTGCTCTACCAACGAGCAAGCAGCTCCTGCTGCAAGGGGCGGGGTCGGTTGCGAGCGCCCTGTGCTGCGTGGCCGCTCACACACCCATCATGGCTCCTCACAGCCGGCCCCGCCCCGTCGGCAGTGCTCCCGGGCCCCGAAGCGGCGGCAGTCACACCGGCCTCGCCCCCTCCTGGCTGCCCTCCCCCACGCCCCCCTCTGCTGCATTTGAGCCCTGCTCAGGCTCCTTTGCACGCCTTTCTGCCTTTGCTCGCTGGCGGGAGAGCAAACCTCTGCTACAGCACCGCTCTTGGGCCGAAACGGGAACCATCTCCAGCAGGAACCACTGGAAGGAGCAAACCGGCCTTGCCGGTGCTCGGTGCAACCGGCTGGATTTAGTTTTCCCTGTGAATTGTCCCCAGCTGCCTTGCTATGTTCTTCTGTGGTGTCACCACTCCCGGGTGGGGAGGCAACAAGTCCCCACCCTCAGCCTCCCCCCTGTTTGGTGGGAACAGCTCCCCACCATCGCCCTCCGCCCAGACTGTGGCAGGCAGAATAACTCCCTCCCATTGCCCAAATCCCTCGAAAATGCCCCCCAGCCACACCTGACCCCAAGTAGGCTGACTTGCCCAGCATCATGAGTGTGGGGCCTGGCCAGGGACCAGGCCAGGGGGGTTCTGGAGGAAGCAGGACCTTGAGGGGACTAGGTACCTGGGGTACCTGAAAGGAGCGGGCTTTCTGGGGGCAACTGGCGGGATCGGGAGGGTCTGGTTAGGGGGAGCTGCGGGGGCTGGGGGTGTCTGGAGAGAACTGAGATGATGGGGTGCCTGCCGAGAAGTGAAGGCAATGGAGGGTGTGCAGGGGGGACCTGAGGAGAAGGAGGGAGGGACCGTGAGAGGAACTGAAGGGATTCGATGTGTCTGAAGAGGGGAGCTGAGGGGTCAGGGTCTGCGGGGGGGAACTGACGGGTGTGGGCTTTGACTGAAGCCTAGAGCATTACTAGGGGGAAGATGTGGATCTTCACGTCCCCCTTAGCGTGGGTCCCATGCGTACACCCCCTGGCAACAATAATCAGGGTGACACGGGAATGGCCACGCAGCTCCGCCCCGGTTGCGTCACAGGCATCCCACAAAGCCCGGCAAGTTGGTGCTCTCTGAGTGTGGCCTACATCTACATGCAGCCCAGCTCTAGGGGACACCGAGGGGGCTCAACCCCCTGCGGCTCTTCCCGAGTGACCTCCCCAGGGTGGCAGGCTGAAGCGTGGAGCACTTTGGCAGAAGGTGCCTTTGCTGCCTGCATACCTCTCGGAGAGCCGGGGGGGTGAGACGGCCACCTGGAGGATGCTCTGCTGAATGTGGCTGGGTTAAAGAGCCCAACCTTCGGGTCGGGCTCCCTCCAAAGTGACTCAGAGAAGCAAGAAATTCTGCCAGCTCTCCCGTGGGACAATCTCCTTTGGGAAGGCCTGACAGTGCTCCTCGTGCTTGCTCCGGCGGAGCATCTCACCAAAGTGTCAATTTTGGTGGTAAACAAGCTACTTAAGGAGCGAATCCCACCCCCTTTACCTGGCAGGAGGCGCCACAGCTTCCTGAAGCAGAGCCAGAGACTCTGCCATAAGAGCGCTTTTTTGCCAAGGAACGCACGCTGTGGAGCCCTCCCGCCCCGGGGCCTGTGGGCACCCATCTCTTTTCCCCCAGCCCTTTCAGCACTCCCTCATTTTCCTGCTTAACCTCCTGCAGCCAGGACACCATGCGGGCACAGTGCTTTTCCACCTGCAAAACAACCGGCGTATCACCCTCGTCCCTCTCGATGCCTCTCGCTCTCTGCGCCTCATTTTCACCGGAGGCAGGCTCCAAAGTTCACAATGTCCAAGAACTGCTCCCACACAAAAGGTGCCAGCACTGAAAGCTATTGCTGGGCCTCAGCAGCCCTTGGCAGCCCTTTCACAGCCGCACCAGCAGTGGGGCTCTGCGCCTGCCTAGCCTCCCAAAACTCCAAGCGTTCTCTCCCTCTCTGGCTCTCATTTTCACCAGAGACCATGGGTGTGTGCACGTGCACGGACGGCCACACCGCGTGGGCTCCAGCACAGGGCTCAAGCATCCATCCCCAACGGGATCCAGCATCCAGCCCCGAGGCGGAACCACAGCCCAGGAAGGGGAAACATAAAGAGCAGCCCTCTGCTCTAGGCCCCGCAGGCACTGGGCTTGCGGGCTCCCAAGAGCAATGGGGTCTCCCTCTTGCTCAGAGCGCAGCTGCGGCACGCGGGGGGACAGCAGGAGGAAGGGGTGGGGGCAGGGGGCAGGCAGGCAGTGACCCACGTGCTTCAGCTGCACCCTTGGAGCGGCTGCGTGCAGCGGCGCCGCGTTCAGGGCTTGGCAGGTCGGGTGGCTCCAGCCTCCACGCGACAGGGCCTTTGCCCTCGGAGGGCAAACCTGCGAGCGGCTGGAGAAGCTGGCAGGGAGCAGCCGGGGCCGTGCCGGGCGGTGGCTGTGGGGTCAGCAGGGGCGGGGCCCTGGGGACAGGGCCAGCGGCTACGAGATTGCTAGAACGAGACCCGTGGGAGCGACCGGCAACGGGGCCATGGGGAGCGCACCGCTGGGGATGGGGACGAGGAGCCACAGGGCTGTGGGACCACCAGCGATGAGAGCCTGGGCAGGCGGGGAGACCAAGGTCATGGGGACTTTGGGGAGGGAGAAGGACACAGGGTTGGGTGCTGTGGCGTGGGATGGGCCGCGTGGGGTCCATAGGGGCTGTAAGGTGAGAGGGCAGGTGAGTACCTGCAGGGTTGTGGGGAGCTGTGGGGAGGAAGGCAGTGGAGCATGCGGGGGCCATGGGGCTGGCCTGCGAGGAAATGTGTCCCCAGTTCCTGGTGCCTCAGTACTCTCAGACTCACTTACAGGGGCTGGCCAGGACATTGCTAAAGGGTTGCCAGCCTCCAATGGTGGAGAATAAAATCTACCGTGGCCTGAGAAGACGGTGGTTCCGCCTGGTTCTACAGTGGCATCAATACCGTGCGGGGACGGAGGGCAGGAGGGAGGGCAGCTGAGGCTGGCACGCAGGGACCCAGCTTGCGGCAGGCGGCGGGGTGGCACCCAGTGCCTAGCAGCTGAGACTGGCCCTGGCCTCGAGGGTATGCAGGGACTGGCATGCGGGGCAAGACCCTCTCCGCGCGCCCCAACAAACACACCCCAGTACATGGAGGTTCAGGTAGAAAAGGCTTTATTGAGGGTGGGGGGCTGTCAGAAGGGCAGCGGCCCGTCCATGACCCTGGGGAAGATCTTTCCCAGTGCAATTGCCTGGTCGATGTTGGTCTCACACAGCACATGCAACAGCAGGCGGTGGAAGAGCTCGGGGTCGTACCAGGAGGCGTAGAGGACAACAGCAGCCAGAGCAAAGCCGACAGCCAGCTGCAGGCTGACCAAGAGCAGGATGAGCGTCCTGTGGGGCAGAAGAGGGATGGGAGGCAGGGCAGGCTGGATGCGTCCCAACCAGATCCTGCCTATGGGATGCAGGGTGTGTTCTGGGAGCCCCACAGCCTGCTTCCCCCGCCATTTCTCATTGCTCTCCCGGGCAGGGTGGTGCACGAGACGCCGCAAGCCCAGGAAAGAGCCCTGGCTCAGGGAAAAGCAACGCTGAGCACTTCCCAGCTGCAAAGCCCACAGCCAGCCAGCTGCTCCCCAGCTTGTGAGCCCTGCTGGCTGGAGCAGGGGTCCGGCCCATGCCAGCCGCTGCCCGGGAGCGGGCCCCACGGCACCCACTGGGGACACTCACTGCAGCCAATAAATGAAGCCGCGTCTCCTCACCAGCATGTCCCTCTCCTGCAGGTCAACACAGAGCAAGGACACTTGTCGCGCCCTGCAGCGCAGCCGGGACAGCTGGAGTCGCTCGGTGCCACTGGCCTCTGCCTCACGCAGGAGCAGAGCCCGTGCGTGGCTGTGACCTCCATGGACCCCGGTTCCCAGGGAGACCCCGCTGGCCAGGGCAGGGGCTGGCACGGGCATCCCCCTTTCCAGCTGTGCTTCCACCAGCTCCGGCAGTGTAGTCCCCGGCACCTCTGCCTCCTTCTTCCTCTGCTGCTGGCTGCAGGCAACAGGGCATGGTTGGACGAGTTACAGACCTCCAGGGCCATGCATTGGGTCCCCTTCCAACCATACAGCACCCCAGGCAGGCAGGGAATGGGCTCCCCTGTCACACCGTGTGCTGCACATACCCCCCACACCATTGCCTGGCTCCAGCACTGGCAGCCCCATCGCTCTGGGTGCTGCAGAGACCGCCCTAGACACCTGTGTGGGGCGAGGGGCCCAACTCACCACATCTCCTCCTCCTCCAGTGCCTCTTCAAGACTTTTTATTTGCTGACGCAGCACCTGGGAGAAGGAAGGGTCTGAGTCCCGGAGTCCGCTGCCACCCTTCTCCAGCCCTCCCACCCCGGGGCCTGTGGGCACCCATCTCTTTTCCCCCAGCCCTTTCAGTGCTACCTCAGTCCCCTGGTTAAACTCCTGCAGCCAGGACACCATGTGGGCAGAGTGCTTTTCCACCTGCAAAACCACCGGCGTATCACCCTCGTCCCTCTCCAGCCCCAGGGCCATGCCCACTTGCTGCCCCACTGCCCCAGGGCACTGGGAGACTGGGCAAATCACAGGGCCACGCATAGCGAAGGGATGGACACCCCCAGCTCCTGGGGAAAATGTCCTCCCCAGTCACGCTTCTGCCCGCAGCCGCTGGCCAAGCGCAGCGAGGTGACCCTCCTTGAGCAGCGGGGCTGGACGAGACAAGATGACCTCCAGCGGCCCCTTCGAACCGCTGAGCCCCAGCCTGCGCAGCTCTGGGACGTGGGCAGAGGAGAGGACACCAGCCTTACTGCTGAGCATCTGCAGGGCATCGTGCGTGCCCTGATGGTTCTCCTCCTGCATGCAGAAAGGAGAGCAGGGGCTCAGGGTCTGCAGAAACACCTCTTGGTCACCTGCAAGCGCTCCTCTCAGCCAGGAGCAGCCACCAGGCACCCGGGCACTCTCACGAGTGCACTCCCCTCCGCATTATGGCCCACACAGCTCCCCTCGGGCACTGCCTTCTCCCTCGTGCCCCCTCTCTTCTCCGGCCTCGCAGGCACCGGCCGGGGGGCGCCAGGCAGGGGCACCCTCAGGCCTAACTCTGCACACGGCCCACATCTGACCACCCTCTGCACCCAACACCCCCAGCGAGCACCACCTGCCCACCCCTGCTCAACCACCCTCCTATAGGGTGCAGCAGCCAATCAGCGCCCTCCGGCCTTCTGCTCTACCAACGAGCAAGCAGCTCCTGCTGCAAGGGGCGTGGCCGCTCACACACCCATCATGGCTCCTCACAGCCGGCCCCGCCCCGTCGGCAGTGCTCCCGGGCCCCGAAGCGGCGGCAGTCACACCGGCCTCGCCCCCTCCTGGCTGCCCTCCCCCACGCCCCCCTCTGCTGCATTTGAGCCCTGCTCAGGCTCCTTTGCACGCCTTTCTGCCTTTGCTCGCTGGCGGGAGAGCAAACCTCTGCTACAGCACCGCTCTCGGGCCGAAACGGGAACCATCTCCAGCAGGAACCACTGGAAGGAGCAAACCGGCCTTGCCGGTGCTCGGTGCAACCGGCTGGATTTAGTTTTCCCTGTGAATTGTCCCCAGCTGCCTTGCTATGTTCTTCTGTGGTGTCACCACTCCCGGGTGGGGAGGCAACAAGTCCCCACCCTCAGCCTCCCCCCTGTTTGGTGGGAACAGCTCCCCACCATCGCCCTCCGCCCAGACTGTGGCAGGCAGAATAACTCCCTCCCATTGCCCAAATCCCTCGAAAATGCCCCCCAGCCACACCTGACCCCAAGTAGGCTGACTTGCCCAGCATCATGAGTGTGGGGCCTGGCCAGGGACCGGGCCAGGGGGGTTCTGGAGGAAGCAGGACCTTGAGGGGACTAGGTACCTGGGGTACCTGAAAGGAGCGGGCTTTCTGGGGGCAACTGGCGGGATCGGGAGGGTCTGGGTAGGGGGAGCTGCGGGGGCTGGGGGTGTCTGGAGAGAACTGAGATGATGGGGTGCCTGCCGAGAAGTGAAGGCAATGGAGGGTGTGCAGGGGGGACCTGAGGAGAAGGAGGGAGGGACCGTGAGAGGAACTGAAGGGATTCGATGTGTCTGAAGAGGGGAGCTGAGGGGTCAGGGTCTGCGGGGGGGAACTGACGGGTGTGGGCTTTGACTGAAGCCTAGAGCATTACTAGGGGGAAGATGTGGATCTTCACGTCCCCCTTAGCGTGGGTCCCATGCGTACACCCCCTGGCAACAATAATCAGGGTGACACGGGAATGGCCACGCAGCTCCGCCCCGGTTGCGTCACAGGCATCCCACAAAGCCCGGCAAGTTGGTGCTCTCTGAGTGTGGCCTACATCTACATGCAGCCCAGCTCTAGGGGACACAGAGGTGGCTCAACCCCCTGCGGCTCTTCCCGAGTGACCTCCCCAGGGTGGCAGGCTGAAGCGTGGAGCACTTTGGCAGAAGGTGCCTTTGCTGCCTGCATACCTCTCGGAGAGCCGGGGGGGTGAGACGGCCACCTGGAGGATGCTCTGCTGAATGTGGCTGGGTTAAAGAGCCCAACCTTCGGGTCGGGCTCCCTCCAAAGTGACTCAGAGAAGCAAGAAATTCTGCCAGCTCTCCCGTGGGACAATCTCCTTTGGGAAGGCCTGACAGTGCTCCTCGTGCTTGCTCCGGCGGAGCATCTCACCAAAGTGTCAATTTTGGTGGTAAACAAGCTACTTAAGGAGCGAATCCCACCCCCTTTACCTGGCAGGAGGCGCCACAGCTTCCTGAAGCAGAGCCAGAGACTCTGCCATAAGAGCCCTTTTTTGCCAAGGAACGCACGCTGTGGAGCCCTCCCGCCCCGGGGCCTGTGGGCACCCATCTCTTTTCCCCCAGCCCTTTCAGCACTCCCTCATTTTCCTGCTTAACCTCCTGCAGCCAGGACACCATGCGGGCACAGTGCTTTTCCACCTGCAAAACAACCGGCGTATCACCCTCGTCCCTCTCGATGCCTCTCGCTCTCTGCGCCTCATTTTCACCGGAGGCAGGCTCCAAAGTTCACAATGTCCAAGAACTGCTCCCACACAAAAGGTGCCAGCACTGAAAGCTATTGCTGGGCCTCAGCAGCCCTTGGCAGCCCTTTCACAGCCGCACCAGCAGTGGGGCTCTGCGCCTGCCTAGCCTCCCAAAACTCCAAGCGTTCTCTCCCTCTCTGGCTCTCATTTTCACCAGAGACCATGGGTGTGTGCACGTGCACGGACGGCCACACCGCGTGGGCTCCAGCACAGGGCTCAAGCATCCATCCCCAACGGGATCCAGCATCCAGCCCCGAGGCGGAACCACAGCCCAGGAAGGGGAAACATAAAGAGCAGCCCTCTGCTCTAGCCCCCGCAGGCACTGGGCTTGCGGGCTCCCAAGAGCAATGGGGTCTCCCTCTTGCTCAGAGCGCAGCTGCGGCACGCGGGGGGACAGCAGGAGGAAGGGGTGGGGGCAGGGGGCAGGCAGGCAGTGACCCACGTGCTTCAGCTGCACCCTTGGAGCGGCTGCGTGCAGCGGCGCCGCGTTCAGGGCTTGGCAGGTCGGGTGGCTCCAGCCTCCACGCGACAGGGCCTTTGCCCTCGGAGGGCAAACCTGCGAGCGGCTGGAGAAGCTGGCAGGGAGCAGCCGGGGCCGTGCCAGGACATTGCGTTTTGCACACCGGGCAAACGAATGCGCTTTTTGGGATAACAATCCCACGGTGGCGCTGAGCACCCTCCTCTCAGACCAGGCACGCTTTCGGCCCTTTTGAGTGAGTTTCTGAGCCCCTTTGTGCCCTACGCGGCTGCCTGCAGCCTCCCTTTGCAGGTGCCGGCCATGGAAGCCCTTGCCTTGCGCAGGAGACTGAATTGGACCGAAGCGTGCTTGTCTGTGAAAACTGGCAACTTTATTTCCAGAACTAAGTCACCTTCAGCGTTTGCGGGCACTCGAGGAGCACGGGCAGGACAGAGCAGGCCTTAGACACGGAGGCGGCCGTTGCAGCAGCAGGCGTTGCCCCAGGGGGAAATGGTCGTGGTACACCGCAGCCTGCGCTGCGTGCTCTTCATGCTGCTGCTCAAGCCCTTTTTCCCCTCAGGACCTGCAGGAGCTCCTGCAGCACATTAAAGAATTCCACCAGCTTCTGGCGTGGAAACGGGCAGGGCGTAAACCTGCCCGGTTGCGTTGGTGTTGGCCTCGGCCTCTGAAAGGGGGTTGAGGTGAAGCCTGGCCGTGGCGCTGGAGTAGCCGTTACTGCTGGGCGCAGGCCCATCTGCACCGAGATCCAGTCGTAAAAGTGCTGAGTGGAGGTGTAGACTCCGGGCTGTTTTGCTCTGGCACAGCCTTTCCCCCAGCTCGTCACTCCGACAAGCCAGAAGTAGTCCGCGTTGTTGTCTTTGCAGACGAGAGGACCACCGCTGTCACCCTGCAGCGGAGGATTAAGAGCGGCTTAGGGTGGTGTTGGGTGGCCTCTGCCAGCACTGTGGCTGTCTCCTCCTGTCTCTCAGCACCTGCCGGAGCTGTATTCAGCGCAGAGCACGGCTCTGCTGAGGCGCTGGAGCCTAGAGAAGCTTTTCTAGGAAGGGGCGATGGGCCTGCAAGGCAGGGCTCTCATCTCATCTCTCCACTCTGATGCTGGGTATGTGGCAGGCGGCTGTTGCAGGACCGGGATCTGCCAAGAGCATTGGCTGGGCTTTCTGGGCAGAGTCGCAGGCCTCCGGGACAAGGGGGGCACTGGGCAGGGACGTGCAGCTGGGGAAGGGGAGGTGAGCGCCAGCCCCAAGAGCGGTGGGAGGGTGACCTGGCAAGCAACGCGCACGCCAGGGTACGCCTGGGCGGTGGTGCCAGGGCTGCCTGTGCTGCTGGGGCTTGACTTGTAGCACGCTCCCACCTGGCAGGTGTCGATGCCACCCTGCGCATAGCCGGCACACAAGTTGTGGCTGTGGATGGCCCCTCTATACCACCAGCTGCTGTTGCAGAGGTTGACGTCAATGAGGTGGACCTTGGCCTCCTGCAGGACATCAGTCGAGCCTCCAGCTGTGAGCACAGAAAGGAATTAAGACCCAGCAGCTGGCTGCCAGTTCTCCCCCCCTCTCGGGGTGAACCCCTTCCCTAGGGCTTGGCTTTGCATCCTGAGAGGCATCGTACCGCTGCGTCCCTTCGGTCTTGCTTTGGGTAAAGGGTCAGGCCCGCCTCTCTCTAGGCGTACGTCCCCACAGCCTGACTCCGGCTTTCGCCTCTGCTGCCCGGAAGCCCAAGCCCAGTCTCCCCAGCGTGCCAAGCCTGCCCTCAGGACACGAGTACTCGTTGGGAACTCACATCTTGCAGTCGTGGAACCCCAACCACTGATGTAGCAGGCTGTCATCTCTGACACTCTCAGCGAGGCGTCAGGCACGCAGGCAAGCTGTATGTAGGAGCTGCACTGGACAGGCTGGTCCAATTCCAGCAACGCAATGTCGTTCCTCTCCGAGATACTAGTGTAGTGTTCGTGAGCCAGGAGCCGCTTAATATTGCGCACTTGGGCCTCGGGGCCCAGCTGAGTCAACCGAGTGGCCCCGATCACCACGCGCCACATGGTGATGTGCCTGGAAGGCAGATGGAGAGAGAGGTGAGGGGAGCAGAGCCACGTGCTGCAGCAGTCCAGCAGCTCCCTGCCTTCTGCTTGCCCGGGGAGAGCGGGAAGCAGCGCTACGGAGGGTGCGACTGCCCTAGCACGCCTTAGGCTGCAGGAACGTCGAGCTGGAGGCTGCTAGGAAGCAGCGGCACGAGCCCAGCCTTGTCCTGAGCAGCGTCTCAGGAGGGCTCTGCAGTGCCCAGGCACTGGGCGTACTGCAAGGAAGCGGGATGGGAGTAGCACGTGGTGCTGCGGATGTGGTACCTGCCGGTGGTGTGGGGCTGTCCCCGTTGCCTGGTCCTCCTTACCTAGCCTTGATGAAGCAGTGGGCTGCTGTGAGGACCCACTGTGGGCTGATGAGGGACCCTCCGCATATATGCCCCGTGCCTGTTTTCCCAGGATCCTGGATGCTGACGATCCAGGGCCAGGCCCCTGGCTGGGCATCTGTGCCGCCCACGACGCGCAACGTGCCGTAGTGAGAAGCCATGGGCCGGAGCCCGCAGGTCCCTCTGTAACCAGAAACTCCTTACTGTCGTGCTGGCTGGCTGGCTGGCTGCTGTTGAGGCTGAATGTCAGCCGTCTTCCCTCCCCACAAGGCGCTGCATGGCCAGCAGGGCCAGGGAACGCCGTGGGGCGTGAGTCCGTCCGCCCCAGTTCCCGTTGTAGCCCTGTAGGCGAGTTGTGCCAGCAGCCTGGGTGCCGGCGAGGAAAGGAGGCTCCCACATAGGGCTCGGGAAGCTGTGGGGCGGTCACAGAGGACAAGCGGGCACCCTCCGGTGAACGCCCTAAGGGGTGCCCCAGCTCCCTCCCCGAGCCTCGGGCCACTTACCCACAGTTGTCCCATGTGCCGTACACAGGCCAGCACGCGGCCAGCAGGACCAGGACGGCCAGCAAAGTCATTGCCGACAGCGTCACGTGGCAGCTGCAAGACCGGAGGGCTCGTCGCCACCAGTGCAGCAGGCGACGTAGTGCCCGCAGTGCTCGCGCTGCCTGCGGAGCCCTCGGCCCTGGGGCTGATGTCACAGAGTCGCTGGTTCCGGGCACTGGGCGTGGTGGGCTCTCGGGGAGGCGGGGGGAGTCATGGCGGGTTCAGAGCAGGAGGGGATGCAGAACCTGGGATCGGACACCCCCGACAGGGCCCCGTGGAACGCTCTGCTTGCAGGGTGAGGGTGTGCAGGCCCCCCCGTGGCAGGCAGCAGCGCCTGGCTCCGAGCACTGCCTGCTAAAAGCTAGCAGGAAAAACCCACTGGGGCTCTGTGCCTGCCCAGCCTCCCAAACACCCGAACGCTCTCTCCGCCTCTGCGCCTCATTTTCACCGGAGGCAGGCTCCAAAGTTCACAATGTCCAAGAACTGCTCCCACACAAAAGGTGCCAGCACTGAAAGCTATTGCTGGGCCTCAGCAGCCCTTGGCAGCCCTTTCACAGCTGCACCAGCAGTGGGGCTCTGCGCCTGCCTAGCCTCCCAAAACTCCAAGCGTTCTCTCCCTCTCTGGCTCTCATTTTCACCAGAGACCATGGGTGTGTGCACCGGCTACAAGATTGCTAGGATGAGACCCGTGGGAGCAACCAGCAACCAACTGGAACGGGGTTGCTCTCTTGCTCAGAGCGCAGTGTTTTCCTTGACGCCGAAGAAAGTAGTTGCCATTTTGAGATGCATCCCAACAAAACCTCTGAAACTGTACCGGTGTGTATTGGGAACGGATGTGCTTGGGTGAGAACCCTTTGTGAGGGTATATTTCTCAGCAATGTTACTGCAGATATAAGCAATCACTCAAATAGCTGTATCCGTGATTTTGCCAAAATTCTGGCATGCGCTTTAACTATTCAGCTCCTGTCAGGTCTCAGCATTTACTACAGTCTAACTGGACATGGTACCAAGATTTGTTCCCTACACCCATTGGAACAAACCTTACGTTGGTAAGAAAGCAATTGCAGCATGGTCATCTCTACTGATTCACAGAATCACAGAATCCCAGGTTGGAAGGGACCTCAGGGATCATCTAGTCCAACCTTTCTAGGAAGAGCGCAGTCTAGATAAGACAGCCCAGCACCCTGCCCAGACAACTCTTGAAGGTGCCCAACGAGGCCGAGTCAGCCACTTCCCTGGGGAGGTTACTCCAATGGTGACTGTCCTCACTGTGAAACACTTCCCTCTCGTGTCCAATCGGCATCTCCCCAAGAGCAACTTGTGTCCATCCCCCTTGCCCTCTCCATGGGACTCCGTGTGAAAAGGGAGTCTCCGTCTTCTTTGTTGCTACCCCTTAAGTACTGGTACGTGGTGATGAGATCCCCTCTGAGCCTCCTTTTCTCAAGGCTGAACAAACCCAGCTCTCCCAGCCTATCCTTGTATGGCAGCTGCCCAGTCCTGTGATCATCCTGGTGGCCCTTCTCTGGGCCCCTTCCAGCCTGGCCACATCCTTTTTGTACAGCGAGGACCAGAACTGCACACAGTGCTCCAGGTGTGGCCTGACCAGCGCTGAGCAGAGCGGGATAATGACTTCTTTCTCTCTGCTGGCGATGCCCTTTTTGATGCAGCCCAGCATCCCGTTGGCCTTCTTGGCCGCAGCAGCCACTGTTCCCTCATGTTGAGGCTCCCGTCCACCAGGACCCCCAGGGCCCTTTCCACAGAGCTGCCCTCCAGCCAGGTGGATCCCAGTCTGTGCTGCACTCCCGGATTATGTTTTCCCAGGTGCATGATCTTACACTCCTCCTTGTTGAACTTCATAAGGTTCCTGCTGGCCCACTCTTCCAGCCTACCCAGACCTCCCTGCAGAGCAGCTCTCCCTTCTGGAGCGTCTACTTCCCCACTCAACTTGGTGTCATCCGCAAACTTCATCAGGCTACACTGGATCCCGTTATCCAGATCACTCAGGAAGATATTGAATAACATTGGGCCCAATATCGATCCCTGGGGGGCCCCACTAGTGGCAGGTCACCACTTGGAAAAGGAGCTATTTACCACCACCCTTTGGGTGCGGCCTGTCAGCCAGGTCCCCACCCACTGCACAGACCCCTTGTCTGGGCCTTAACGCTTTAATTTCTCCAGGAGGAGACTGGGGGGGACCGTATCAAACGCCTTGGAGAAGTCCAGGCAGACAATGTCCACCGCCTGCCCCATGTCAACCAGGCAAGTCACTCTGTCATAGAAGGCCACCAGGTTTGTCAAGCACGATCTGCCTTTAGCGAACCCATGTTAACTTTTCCCAGTCAACGTGCTTCATTTGACTTGTGACGGCCCCCAGGAGGATTCATTCCATAACTTTCCCAGGGATTGAAGTAAGGCTGATGGGCCTATAGTAGCCTGGACCCTCCCGCGAGCCTTTCTTGTAGATAGGGGTAACATTTGCCTTCCTCCAGTCCTCTGGGACATCCCCCGTTCTCCACGACTTCTCAAAGATTACGGAGAGTGGCCTTGCGATGGTGTCAGCCAGCTCTCTCAACACCCTTGGGTGGATGGGTCAGGGCCCATGGATTTGTAGGGGTCAAGCTCCTGTAGTAATGCATGTACTAACTATTCCTTCACTGTTGGTGGGTCGGTGTTTGGATCAACTGGCAATTTTGTTCCCAAAGCCTGGGACGCGGCAGTGCTGGTAAAGACAGAGGTGAAGAAATTGTTGAGGACCTCTGCCTTTTCTGCCTCATTGGTGATTGACTCTCCTTTGCCATTTAAGAGTGGGCCTATGTTTTCCTTCTTTTCCTGCTTATGGTTGACACCCCTGAAGAAACCTTTCTTGTTATTTTTCACATCTACAGCCAGTTTCAATTCGAGCTGGGCTTTTGCTTTTCTAACTGCATCTCTGCACACTCTGGCAATGCTCTTGTAGCTCTCGACGGATAGTCCTCCACTTCTCCATCTCTGCTGTGCTTCCCTTTTGGATTTGAGAAGACCCAGGAGGTCATGGTTGAGCCAAGGGGGCCTCTTGCTCCGCTGACTTCCCTTTCCTTTGTAGGGGATAAACAGGTTTTGTGCTTCCAATAGAAAGTTCTTGAAGAATTCCCAGCTCTCGCTAGCTCCTTTGTATTCCATGGAAGCCTCCCACCGAATCCCTCCCAGCTGAGCCCTGAGTGCACTGAGGTTTGCTCTTCTAAGGGTTCTAAGATCCAGAACCCTTGTCTTAGAGCTGACCTTCAGCACGCTCAGCAGGACCCCGAACTCCACAATATTGTGGTCCCTGCAGCCAAGGCTCTCACTAACCGAGATACTACAGAGCAGGTTTTCTCGGTTTGTGAATAACAAGACCAGCAGTACCTCATTCCTGGTTGGCACATCTAACATTTGTATGCGTGTTTCGTGGAGGAGCTGGTGGTGGTGCCCCTGTGCAGGGGCTGAAGAGGAAGGAGCTGCCTGTGTCCTCTGGAGGTTTCGCTGGGGTCTGGAGCTCTACAGAAGCAGGAGAGGGGCCACGGGCAGCGGCTCCTGCCGACACAGCGAGGGCAGCCGCTCGTGCAGGATGTGTGTTTCTTAACACACAAGGCTGCTGCCCCACGGGCACTGCTGTTACTGAGCACGTGTCCCAGAGACCCACGTGGACCCACCTCACACGTCCCCTTCATGCTCCACATCGAGCCTTTGCCCTCCACATCTCCAAGAGCCCCTCCTCGCTGGTGCAGATGAGCTCAGCAGAGCTCCTCTCCTCCTCGTTGGCTCCTCGGTCACTTGGAGGAGGATGTTCTCATCGACGCTCTGAGGGGCCTCCTGGACTGCTTGTTGCCCCGCTGTGCTGCCCCTCCAGCAGGGCTCTCTGAAGCCCCCCATGAGGACCCGGTTCCTGTGGACATGGGGCTGCTCCAACCTGTCTGTCGATGGCCTCACCCGCTTGTTCTCCCTGCTCAGGCAGCCTGTGGCCGGCACCCTCTACAACGTCACCCTTCCCTGTCTGCTCGTTCATCCTCGCCCAGGATCGCTCACTTGGCTCAGCCAGCGTTCAGCGCCCCACCGAAGGACAGGGAGGCTGTGACTGAGGACACGATTTGCTCTATCAACCTACTACGGTTGCAGCAGTTGAGCCTCTCAACGTCCTGTTGTGGCCTCGTTGTCCACCATGAGTGCGCCAGGCTCGAATGGGTGTTCAGGATGGAGTTGTAGGGCAACACCACGGCTGTGGAGGCCTGCAGGACTCGGCAGATGGAAAACTCCAGCCTGGACATCTTGCTGTCCTTGAGGCAGAGGGCCTCCATGAGCAGGGAGGTAAAGCTGGAGCTGGTGCCGCCCCCCCAAAGCTGTGGAAGACCAGGAATCCCTGCAGCTTCGTGCACTGGTCAGTCTGGAAGAAGGGGAGAGAAAACAAGACAGGTCCATCAGTAATTCTGAATTTAAGCTGCTACCAAGTTGCCCAGGAAGGAAAATATTCACCCCAGGGTCTCAGGCCTTTGGGGACTCTTGTCTCGGGGACGCAGGCAGGGGCAGGCACCTGCCCGAGTGCCCCAGCTCTGCTTCCAGCCACGGCGCCCTGTGCATTGGCATGACCTGCCCTCAGGGAAAGGGGCCGCTTCCCGCAGGGACTGGGGGACAGTCGGCTCCTTCCTGCTCCAGGAGCTGCCCCTTGCAGTGCCTGTGCCCAGCACAACCCAAGGGGTCTGCTGTGGGGAAACGGAACCCACGGAGGGAGATGCACTCATGCTGCGGGGGCAAAGATGGGGGCTCAGGCTCGGCTGGGGGCAGCCCCCCCCACTAACGCTGCTTGGAGCCTTTCAGCCCGCCACTGCCCCAGAGCTGAGAGCTGGGCTTCCCCAGGGTTCCCAGGTTCCCCAGTCCCCTCCAGCCAAGGCCTGCACCGGGACAGCGACAACTTCAGTCCCTTCACTGCAGGGATGCCCATCACCCCCTCCCAGTTCCAGTGCACCCCCAGTCCCCACAGAAAGAGGAATCCCCCTTTTCTCTGCCAGCCCTTGCACCACCCCACACAGTCCCAGCACCGCCATCACCCCCTGCTTGGGAAGAGTTTCCCCCATTGCAGACACTGCTGCTCGTGCCCAGGGCGCTGTGAGAGCGGCGGCTGCCCCTGCCATCGCTCCACACCGCCGTGAACCGCTCCCACCCGTGCTCCCATCGAGGGGCGCTCCCTTTCCGAAGGAGAGGGCGGCAGTAGGGTCCCACTGGCACCCCCCACTCCCTGCTCTGGGCAGGTTCCCCTCGCAGCTCAGGGAGACTCCAGGGCACCCAGGGGGGCTGTGGGAGCCTGGCCCACACAGTGTACCCCAGAGGGGCAGGGAGCCTGGAGGGGAGACAGTCGGCGGTGGGAGCACGCAGCCTGCAAGCCCTGGCTAGGGGGCTGTCGTGGTTTAGCGGCAGCTCAGCCCCACACAGTCGCTCGCTCACTCCCCCACCGGTAGATGGGGGAGAGAATCAGAAGGGTAACGCTCGTGGGTTGGGATAAGAACAGTTTAATAATTAAAATTAAAAGAAAACAACAGTAGAAATGCAATGTAAAGGAGAACAACGAGAGGCGCAAAGCCCCGGGGTGGGGGGGGGGGGGAGAGGGGGAAAGAACCGCCGGAACAAACTGCCCGCGCCGCAGCCGCTCGCCGCCCGCCGACCCGACGCCGCGCCGCCTCCGCGCTGGCGCTGCAACTGCCCCCCCCTCAATATATTGGTCATGGTGTCACATGGTATGGAATGAACCTGCCATTGGCCAGTCGGGGTCAGCCGTCCCCACCATGGCCCTGCCCCTCCCAGCCCCCCCCGCCACGCGGCAGAGCGCGGGAAGCTGGAAAGGTAGCCAACCCCCACAGTGAGGAGAATTAACCCCTTCTCAGCCAAAACCAGCACATGAGCTCATCTGCACCAGCGAGGAGGGGCTCTTGGAGATGTGGAGGGCAAAGGCTCGATGTGGAGCATGAAGGGGACGTGTGAGGTGGGTCCATGTGGGTCTCTGGGACGCGTGCTCAGCAACGGCAGTGCCCGTGGGGCAGCAGCCTTGTGTGTTTCTTGGAGGAGCTGCTGGTGGTGCCCCCGTGCAGGGGCTGAAGAGGAAGGAGCTGCCTGTGTCCTCTGGAGGTTTCGCTGGGGGCTGGAGCTCTACAGAAGCAGGAGAGGGGCCACGGGCAGCGGCTCCTGCCGACACAGCGAGGGCAGCCGCTCGTGCAGGATGGTGGAAACGGCCTCCTGCCTCCCCACTGGGCAAGAGCCAGGTCTGAGGCAGAGCGGTCGTGGGGCACACAGGCAGAAGGGAAAGCAGCAGCATCACCTCCTTCTGAACCGTCAGCTGATGTTGATTGACAAGGTCACACACTTGTCCTACCATCACAGATTTCCTTCTAATCTTTCGAGTTTTATTTCAAAAGTACCGGGACCTCCCCGGGTGGCTCCCAAAGGCGTCCATGTCTGCCAGCTTCAGTGGTAGGACCCAGTTCAGGATGTCCCTCTAGAGCAGGACTAGGATGAAGATGGCGATCTCCAGGAAGGCAAGGAACAGAAAAAGTGTCCTGTGGGACAGGAGAGGGGTCAGGCAGAGCCGGGGCAAATTTGTCTCAGCTCTTTCCAACCACCCAGCGTGAACGCCACCGTGGGACCTTTCCCCATGCTGGGCGCAACACTGCCCCTGCTCAGGACTGGAGTGAGGGGCCCAGGCATCTCTCTCGGCTCTAATGAACGTCTCCCTCGTGGGCCCCCAAATCCCTCCCTGTGTGCCCCCCCACTAGGAAGAGAACAAATACTGCAACGTTCCATCCCAGGCAAGTTCCCGAGATGCATAACGCCCTTGGCCCACTGGCACGAGCATCCCACTGCCCATGGAAGAGCCCCGGCACCCCAAGCCCCCAGGGCAACTCACCGCAGCCAAGAGGTGATCTGATGCCTCCTTGACACCCGCCGCTCCTCCTACAGGCCAAGGCACACAGAGAGATGTGTTAGGGTGTGCGAGGCGGCCGAGGCTTGGGGGCTCAGATCCCCTCCCTTGTCCTCCTTAAGATGAGTGCTCCCCCGTGCCCTGGGCACTGTGCAGACCCTTCCCTCCCCAAGGCCCACAGCGGGGTTGTCTGTCCTACCAGCCGCACAGCCACCATCTCCTGCATCAGCGACTCCCCTGTGCCCTCTGCCTGTGCTGTCTTCCTCCTGCTACAGACACCGTGGGGTTCAGGGCTGTGAGAAGAGACCTCGGCCGGCATGGTGACCCCCCCCGGGTGGCCGCTAGGGTGCTGCCCAGCCTCTGCTGGGGCTGGCACCGGGCACCCTAGCAAGCCCTTACTGCATGGACCCACCTCCCCACCCTGTCCCACCCCAGGCCTTATGGGCATGGAGGAGAGCCTGGGAGCTGCCCAGAGTTGTGCAGAGCTGCTTCCAGAAGTCCTGAGTTGCTCAGAGGGTTTTTGAGGCGCTCAGGAGAAGACAAAGGGATCTCCAGAGCAGGCGGGAGGAGCGGACAGGAGCCAGAAAGATGTCTGCAGTGGCAGACACCTGCCCAAAGCTGCTCAGCACCCTCCACCCCGCTGCCCCAGGTTTCACTCAGGGCCCCGTTGCCACTCACAAAGCTGTTGGGTCTCGGAGGCATTCCCATCTCTCCTGGAGGTGCTGGAGCTTGTTCCTGAGCAGCTGGACAAGCAGAGGATGTGGTGAGGAGTCTGTGCCATGCCCACTCTGAGGGGCCTTCCCCCCACAAGCATGTGACCCCCCCGTCCCTCCTGTCCTCAGTACCTTAATGACCTCAACCTGCTCCTTAACAGCTGTAACCAGTTCTGCGCACTGACGCCACTGCAAAGCAAGCGGGACACACTGCAGGGAGCCATGGTGTGAAAGGGCACCCCCAGTCAGTCCCCAGGGCACTGGGAGGTGAGGGCAGGGCCAGGGCGTGCTGGGAGGGAAGAGGGAACAGGAACGTCTGTCTCCAGGAGGGGCAGGGGGTGGAGGAGGCCCCCCATGACACCAGCTGGGGCCCGGTGCCAGAGTATCCAGCAACCCCCTCCAGCCCATGCCTGGCAGGCCGTTACACGTGGCTTCCCCTGACACACAAGGGAGGGTCACTCATCCCACCCCCTTCCCAAAGCCATGCTGCTGTGCCTGCCGACCCACATCAGGCTCCCCTCTGCAGCACAGCCACAGCCAGGAGCCTGGGGGACGTCCAGAGGCCCAAGCCCTCCATCACGGATGCCCTATCCCGGAGTAAATCTCCTCCCCAGCCACACCACTGACTGTGGCTGCTGGGCTGCGTGGACCCAGCACTGGCACCCCGTTCCCTGACCCTTTCAGCACACGCCTCCTTTTCCCCTCTACCTTCTGCGCCACTTGCAGGCTCGCGGCTGCTTCCATCATTGCCACATGGACGTGGGCCTGCAGGAGAGGAGGGGAAGAGGAGCTGCCATCAGGGCACCCGGGCACTGCCACGAGTGCACTGCCCTTGGCATTATCCCCTCCCAGACCCCCTCGGGCTCTGCCTTTGCCCTCGCGTCCCCTTTCCTTCCCCGGCCCTGCAGGCGCGAGGGGCAGGCAGAGGGAGGGACCCCCAGGCCCAGCTCTGGGCACGCTCCACATCTGGACATGGTCCCGAGCAGGTGGCTCTCGCTGACCCTGCTTCAGCAGGGCCATTGGACAAGGCCAGATGATCTCCAGAGGCCCCTTCCAGCCTCAACCAGCCTGTGATTCTGTGAGCTGACCTTCATCTGGGCCACCAGCCCCTCCAGCCGCTGCAGCTCCTGGCAGTTGTTCTCGAAACACTGCGCCACAGCACGGTTCTGGAAGAGGAGCCGGACACAGGCACTCAGCCCCTGGCACAGCCACAGGAGCCACAGCTGGGGCCAGGGCAGAGGAGGGGACACTGACCTTCTGGCTGAGCTCCTGCATGGTTTCCTGCAGCTCCTGCTGCTTCTTCCCCTGCGTGGGGAAAGGAAGGGTCAGGGGCTCAGCGCTCACAGCTGCAGCCCCTGGGGACAAGGGCAGCACTGCACACCTACCAGGCACTGCAGCAGCTCCTTGTGCCTTTTGGTCTCGGCAGAACAGCGCACCAGGCGCTCCCGGAGCTTGCGGAGCTCTTCCTTAGCCACTTCGGTCTGCATGGCTGCACCTGCGCGTCGGGAGGCAGCAGGGTGTGAGGGGCAGAGCCACGTGCCCTATCGGCAGGGACAGTGGCAGGGATGCTGCCCTACCCAGACACACAATCGTACACGGACACGCGGGTGCGCTTAGAGGAATGCACCCCCCGCACAGCTGAGCACAGCCACGCCACCCTGCTCACCTGTAGCTGTGCCCAGCACCGTGGGTGCTGCCACAGGTGCAGTCGTACGCGCGTGGGCACAGCCACGCACGACCTTGTGCTCCTCAAGCACAGGAGTACCCACGCTCTCTCACGCACCGGGCACGGCCACACACATGCACAGTCGGGGCTGCCGAGGGCTGGCATGGGAGCCTCCCCCAGAGAGGGGCACCGTCGGCCGTCTGCACACTCACACCTGCACCCCCCACCCCAAGCAGCGGTCCTGTGCACGCGTGCGCACTAGTTCTGTGCCCGGCTCGGCCTGCGCCAGCTGTGTGCTGAGCACGTGGCAGGAGGTGGTGGAGGGCATCAGGGACCGCTGAGGAGAGAAGGAGCTTCCCCTGGCCTGCTTTGCTGGGTGCCCGTGGGCCCCTCCTGCTGGCAGGGCTGCCCTGCCCTGGGGCCTCTGCGACACCTCCAGTGTCACCGTCCTGCCCTGCGAGGTCTCAACACACCTGCCCCGGCACCCCTTTCCTTTGGCTTCCCACGCACCCCAGCAGCACAGGCGTCCTCCTCGCCTGCCCTGCTACGGACCAGGCTTGCTGCCTTCCCCCATTGCTCACAGCCGCTGGGTGTGGGGACCACGGGGATGCTCTGCCCTCACCCTCCACTCCTGCGTCGGGAGCCTTCCACTGCACGGCAGACACAGGACAGCACCTTGGCGAGGACCCTCCAAACTCCTGCCCAGCAGCACTGAGCTTCTGCTCCAGATGCTCCTCAGCCCCCGGGAGCAGCCCTCTTTATACCCGCTCGGGCAGCCGTGTCACAGGCGCACGGTGACACTGATGGCCACAGCTGCCCACTGTGACACGGCCGTCACCTCCCTGGGGCTGGCACCAGGACTGACGTGGGGCCCAGCCTTCCCAGTTACCGGGGAAACAGGGCACCACTCTCAGCACCCACTTATCGCTGGCAGAGCAGGCGCTCTGGGGCCTGACTGAGGCGCCAGCAGAGATTCTGTGCAGAGCTGCTCACAACTTGCAAGCAGCGAGGAGCAACTGCAGCTTATTAGGTGAGGAGCGGCTCCTGGTGTTCAAGCGCTGTGGCTTCAAACCCTGCACGAGCGGCTGCCCTCGCTGTGTCGGCAGGAGCCGCTGCCCATGGCCCCTCTCCTGCTTCTGTACAGCTCCAGCCCCCAGCACAACTTCCAGTAGGACGCAGGCAGCTCCTTCCTCTTCAGCGCCCACCCAGGAACACCACCACCAGCTCCTCCACGAAACACGCAAGGCTGCTGCCCCACGGGCACTGCCGCTGCTGAGCACGTGTCCCAGAGACCCACACGGACCCACCTCGTGCTGGCCGCTCCAGACCCATGCTCACTGCGAACACGCAGCACTTCCCTCTCCCTTTCCCAGGTCCCTTTCTGTGATCTTTTCCTGTGCTACCAACCCTGTTCTGATGGAAAATACCAACCCCCGGCATGGCCCTCCTGCATTTTGGGGGCAAGAAATCACTCCTCCCAACATCCTCCTCTCTTTTTTGGTGGTGGAGTCAGAATCAACCTAGAATGACTCACAAAGAGACCGGAGATGGAAAGAGCAAAGGGGACCCTCCCATTGACCTTTACATACAGAGTGATTAGAAGTAAGACACATAATAATGTGCGAGCTAATAAAAGCACAACTGGATGAAGCACTAGATTCAAAGTTCCTGTTGCTCTCGGTGACCACCAAGTAAGGTATCCCACCCATGATGTTCTCCATCCTTTTTCACTCTTTCCGGAACATGGTGCATTTCTTTTGCATCATCATAATGAACTGTAATCGGGCTTCTTTGTCCACTGTCTTGAACTTGTTTCAGCTTTAGTGGGGCACTAAAGGAAGCTTCTGGCCAACGGAACCTGGTCCTGATGGGTGACTTCCACTACGCAGACATCTGCTGGAAGAACAAGACAGCAGCTCGCATGTCATCCACCAAATTTCTGGAATGGATAGAGGGCTGTTTCCTGATACAAATGTTAGATGTGCCAACCAGGAATGAGGTACTGCTGGTCTTGTTATTCACAAACCGAGAAAACCTGCTCTGTAGGATCTCGGTTAGTGAGAGCCTTGGCTGCAGGGACCACAATATTGTGGAGTTCGGGGTCCTGCTGAGCGTGCTGAAGGTCAGCTCTAAGACAAGGGTTCTGGATCTTAGAACCCTTAGAAGAGCAAACCTCAGTGCACTCAGGGCTCAGCTGGGAGGGATTCGGTGGGAGGCTTCCATGGAATACAAAGGAGCTAGCGAGAGCTGGGAATTCTTCAAGAACTTTCTATTGGAAGCACAAAACCTGTTTATCCCCTACAAAGGAAAGGGAAGTCAGCGGAGCAAGAGGCCCCCTTGGCTCAACCATGACCTCCTGGGTCTTCTCAAATCCAAAAGGGAAGCACACCAGAGATGGAGAAGTGGAGGATTATCCGTCGAGAGCTACAAGAGCATTGCCAGAGTGTGCAGAGATGCAGTTAGAAAAGCAAAAGCCCAGCTCGAATTGAAACTGGCTGTAGATGTGAAAAATAACAAGAAAGGTTTCTTCAGGGGTGTCAACCATAAGCAGGAAAAGAAGGAAAACATACGACGAGACAAGATGACCTCCAGCGGTCCCTTCAAACTGCTGAGCCCCAGTGACGTGCAGAAAGTAGACTCCACAATCTGTAGGATTGCAAAGCAGGTATGTTTATTCAGCGCTGGGCAGCACGGGGGGTAGTCCCACCCAAGTCGTGCACGCCCCCGTGATAGTTTGTCTTGCATTTATACAGTAAAGCATTACATATACCTAAGATTTCCCAATACGCCTATACATATGCATGACATTTCCTCACTTCGTATTAAAATTAGCCAAAAAAAGTTATTGCCGTAGATCTTTCCCAACTGCGCTTGCGCAGTGCCTCCTCGTGGTGGTCGTCGGGGCACGTAAAGATGAAGGCTGACGGCTCCTCTTCATCACCGCTAGTAACCTTTTGGTTTTGCGCAGACTCAGTCACCTCTTGACACTTGTCCAAACTGCAAAGTAGGTTTTAGCTGGTTCTTGAGACAGTTTTCTATCCTTATCAGGAATTGCTCCTTCGCTGGTGGATTCCAGGCCTCCTTGCTAATTATTTTACACAGCGGCTAGAAAAGCGTTCCGCAACAATTACCTTTCAGCTGGATAAGCATTCAGCGATGGAACAGTTAACCTTTGGTATTGCATCTTAAAAGCCCCTTCCCCCTATCACCAGCCTGCGCAGCTCTGGGACGTGGGCAGAGGAGAGGACACCAGCCTTACTGCTGAGCATCTGCGGGGCATCGTGCGTGCCCTGATGGTTCTCCTCCTGCATGCGGAAAGGAGAGCAGGGGCTCAGGGTCTGCAGAAACACCTCTTGGTCACCTGCAAGCGCTCCTCTCAGCCAGGAGCAGCCACCAGGCACCCGGGCACTCTCACGAGTGCACTCCCCTCCGCATTATGGCCCACACAGCTCCCCTCGGGCACTGCCTTCTCCCTCGTGCCCCCTCTCTTCTCCGGCCTCGCAGGCACCGGCCGGGGGGCGCCAGGCAGGGGCACCCTCAGGCCTAACTCTGCACACGGCCCACATCTGACCACCCTCTGCACCCAACACCCCCAGCGAGCACCACCTACCCACCCCTGCTCAACCACCCTCCTATAGGGTGCAGCAGCCAATCAGCGCCCTCCGGCCTTCTGCTCTACCAACGAGCAAGCAGCTCCTGCTGCAAGGGGCGTGGCCGCTCACACACCCATCATGGCTCCTCACAGCCGGCCCCGCCCCGTCGGCAGTGCTCCCGGGCCCCGAAGCGGCGGCAGTCACACCGGCTTCGCCCCCTCCTGGCTGCCCTCCCCCACGCCCCCCTCTGCTGCATTTGAGCCCTGCTCAGGCTCCTTTGCACGCCTTTCTGCCTTTGCTCGCTGGCGGGAGAGCAAACCTCTGCTACAGCACCGCTCTCGGGCCGAAACGGGAACCATCTCCAGCAGGAACCACTGGAAGGAGCAAACCGGCCTTGCCGGTGCTCGGTGCAACCGGCTGGATTTAGTTTTCCCTGTGAATTGTCCCCAGCTGCCTTGCTATGTTCTTCTGTGGTGTCACCACTCCCGGGTGGGGAGGCAACAAGTCCCCACCCTCAGCCTCCCCCCTGTTTGGTGGGAACAGCTCCCCACCATCGCCCTCCGCCCAGACTGTGGCAGGCAGAATAACTCCCTCCCATTGCCCAAATCCCTCGAAAATGCCCCCCAGCCATGCCGTACCCCAAGTAGGCTGACTTGCCCAGCATCATGAGTGTGGGGCCTGGCCAGGGACCGGGCCAGGGGGGTTCTGGAGGAAGCAGGACCTTGAGGGGACTAGGTACCTGGGGTACCTGAAAGGAGTGGGCTTTCTGGGGGCAACTGGCGGGATCGGGAGGGTCTGGGTAGGGGGAACTGCGGGGGCTGGGGGTGTCTGGAGAGAACTGAGATGATGGGGTGCCTGCCGAGAAGTGAAGGCAATGGAGGGTGTGCAGGGGGGACCTGAGGAGAAGGAGGGAGGGACCGTGAGAGGAACTGAAGGGATTCGATGTGTCTGAAGAGGGGAGCTGAGGGGCCAGGGTCTGCGGGGGGGAACTGACGGGTGTGGGCTTTGACTGAAGCCTAGAGCATTACTAGGGGGAAGATGTGGATCTTCACGTCCCCCTTAGCGTGGGTCCCATGCGTACACCCCCTGGCAACAATAATCAGGGTGACACGGGAATGGCCACGCAGCTCCGCCCCGGTTGCGTCACAGGCATCCCACAAAGCCCGGCAAGTTGGTGCTCTCTGAGTGTGGCCTACATCTACATGCAGCCCAGCTCTAGGGGACACCGAGGGGGCTCAACCCCCTGCGGCTCTTCCCGAGTGACCTCCCCAGGGTGGCAGGCTGAAGCGTGGAGCACTTTGGCAGAAGGTGCCTTTGCTGCCTGCATACCTCTCGGAGAGCCGGGGGGGTGAGACGGCCACCTGGAGGATGCTCTGCTGAATGTGGCTGGGTTAAAGAGCCCAACCTTTGGGTCGGGCTCTCTCCAAAGTGACTCAGAGAAGCAAGAAATTCTGCCAGCTCTCCCGTGGGACAATCTCCTTTGGGAAGGCCTGACAGTGCTCCTCGTGCTTGCTCCGGCGGAGCATCTCACCAAAGTGTCAATTTTGGTGGTAAACAAGCTACTTAAGGAGCGAATCCCACCCCCTTTACCTGGCAGGAGGCGCCACAGCTTCCTGAAGCAGAGCCAGAGACTCTGCCATAAGAGCGCTTTTTTGCCAAGGAACGCACGCTGTGGAGCCCTCCTGCCCCGGGGCCTGTGGGCACCCATCTCTTTTCCCCCAGCCCTTTCAGCACTCCCTCATTTTCCTGCTTAACCTCCTGCAGCCAGGACACCATGTGGGCACAGTGCTTTTCCACCTGCAAAACAACCGGCGTATCACCCTCGTCCCTCTCGATGCCTCTCGCTCTCTGCGCCTCATTTTCACCGGAGGCAGGCTCCAAAGTTCACAATGTCCAAGAACTGCTCCCACACAAAAGGTGCCAGCACTGAAAGCTATTGCTGGGCCTCAGCAGCCCTTGGCAGCCCTTTCACAGCCGCACCAGCAGTGGGGCTCTGCGCCTGCCTAGCCTCCCAAAACTCCAAGCGTTCTCTCCCTCTCTGGCTCTCATTTTCACCAGAGACCATGGGTGTGTGCACGTGCACGGACGGCCACACCGCGTGGGCTCCAGCACAGGGCTCAAGCATCCATCCCCAACGGGATCCAGCATCCAGCCCCGAGGCGGAACCACAGCCCAGGAAGGGGAAACATAAAGAGCAGCCCTCTGCTCTAGCCCCCGCAGGCACTGGGCTTGCGGGCTCCCAAGAGCAATGGGGTCTCCCTCTTGCTCAGAGCGCAGCTGCGGCACGCGGGGGGACAGCAGGAGGAAGGGGTGGGGGCAGGGGGCAGGCAGGCAGTGACCCACGTGCTTCAGCTGCACCCTTGGAGCGGCTGCGTGCAGCGGCGCCGCGTTCAGGGCTTGGCAGGTCGGGTGGCTCCAGCCTCCACGCGACAGGGCCTTTGCCCTCGGAGGGCAAACCTGCGAGCGGCTGGAGAAGCTGGCAGGGAGCAGCCGGGGCCGTGCCGGGCGGTGGCTGTGGGGTCAGCAGGGGCGGGGCCCTGTGGACAGGGCCAGCGGCTACGAGATTGCTAGAACGAGACCCGTGGGAGCGACCGGCAACGGGGCCATGGGGAGCGCACCGCTGGGGATGGGGACGAGGAGCCACAGGGCTGTGGGACCACCAGCGATGAGAGCCTGGGCAGGCGGGGAGACCAAGGTCATGGGGACTTTGGGGAGGGAGAAGGACACAGGGTTGGGTGCTGTGGCGTGGGATGGGCCGCGTGGGGTCCATAGGGGCTGTAAGGTGAGAGGGCAGGTGAGTACCTGCAGGGTTGTGGGGAGCTGTGGGGAGGAAGGCAGTGGAGCATGCGGGGGCCATGGGGCTGGCCTGCGAGGAAATGTGTCCCCAGTTCCTGGTGCCTCAGTACTCTCAGACTCACTTACAGGGGCTGGCCAGGACATTGCTAAAGGGTTGCCAGCCTCCAATGGTGGAGAATAAAATCTACCGTGGCCTGAGAAGACGGTGGTTCCGCCTGGTTCTACAGTGGCATCAATACCGTGCGGGGACGGAGGGCAGGAGGGAGGGCAGCTGAGGCTGGCACGCAGGGACCCAGCTTGCGGCAGGCGGCGGGGTGGCACCCAGTGCCTAGCAGCTGAGACTGGCCCTGGCCTTGAGGGTATGCAGGGACTGGCATGCGGGGCAAGACCCTCTCCGCGCGCCCCAACAAACACACCCCAGTACATGGAGGCTCAGGTAGAAAAGGCTTTATTGAGGGTGGGGGGCTGTCAGAAGGGCAGCGGCCCGTCCATGACCCTGGGGAAGATCTTTCCCAGTGCAATTGCCTGGTCGATGTTGGTCTCACACAGCACATGCAACAGCAGGCGGTGGAAGAGCTCGGGGTCGTACCAGGAGGCGTAGAGGACAACAGCAGCCAGAGCAAAGCCGACAGCCAGCTGCAGGCTGACCAAGAGCAGGATGAGCGTCCTGTGGGGCAGAAGAGGGATGGGAGGCAGGGCAGGCTGGATGCGTCCCAACCAGATCCTGCCTATGGGATGCAGGGTGTGTTCTGGGAGCCCCACAGCCTGCTTCCCCCGCCATTTCTCATTGCTCCCCCGGGCAGGGTGGTGCACGAGACGCCGCAAGCCCAGGAAAGAGCCCTGGCTCAGGGAAAAGCAACGCTGAGCACTTCCCAGCTGCAAAGCCCACAGCCAGCCAGCTGCTCCCCAGCTTGTGAGCCCTGCTGGCTGGAGCAGGGGTCCGGCCCATGCCAGCCGCTGCCCGGGAGCGGGCCCCACGGCACCCACTGGGGACACTCACTGCAGCCAATAAATGAAGCCGCGTCTCCTCGCCAGCATGTCCCTCTCCTGCAGGTCAACACAGAGCAAGGACACTTGTCGCGCCCTGCAGCGCAGCCGGGACAGCTGGAGTTGCTCGGTGCCACTGGCCTCTGCCTCATGCAGGAGCAGAGCCCGTGCGTGGCTGTGACCTCCATGGACCCCGGTTCCCAGGGAGACCCCGCTGGCCAGGGCAGGGGCTGGCACGGGCATCCCCCTTTCCAGCTGTGCTTCCACCAGCTCCGGCAGTGTAGTCCCCGGCACCTCTGCCTCCTTCTTCCTCTGCTGCTGGCTGCAGGCAACAGGGCATGGTTGGACGAGTTACAGACCTCCAGGGCCATGCATTGGGTCCCCTTCCAACCATACAGCACCCCAGGCAGGCAGGGAATGGGCTCCCCTGTCACACCGTGTGCTGCACATACCCCCCACACCATTGCCTGGCTCCAGCACTGGCAGCCCCATCGCTCTGGGTGCTGCAGAGACCGCCCTAGACACCTGTGTGGGGCGAGGGGCCCAACTCACCACATCTCCTCCTCCTCCAGTGCCTCTTCAAGACTTTTTATTTGCTGACGCAGCACCTGGGAGAAGGAAGGGTCTGAGTCCCGGAGTCCGCTGCCACCCTTCTCCAGCCCTCCCACCCCGGGGCCTGTGGCACCCATCTCTTTTCCCCCAGCCCATTCAGCGCTACCTCAGTCCCCTGGTTAAACTCCTGCAGCCAGGACACCATGTGGGCAGAGTGCTTTTCCACCTGCAAAACCACCGGCGTATCACCCTCGTCCCTCTCCAGCCCCAGGGCCATGCCCACTTGCTGCCCCACTGCCCCAGGGCACTGGGAGACTGGGCAAATCACAGGGCCACGCATAGCGAAGGGATGGACACCCCCAGCTCCTGGGGAAAATGTCCTCCCCAGTCACGCTTCTGCCCGCAGCCGCTGGCCCAGCGCAGCGAGGTGACCCTCCTTGAGCAGCGGGGCTGGACGAGACAAGATGACCTCCAGCGGCCCCTTCGAACCGCTGAGCCCCAGCCTGCGCAGCTCTGGGACGTGGGCAGAGGAGAGGACACCAGCCTTACTGCTGAGCATCTGCAGGGCATCGTGCGTGCCCTGATGGTTCTCCTCCTGCATGCGGAAAGGAGAGCAGGGGCTCAGGGTCTGCAGAAACACCTCTTGGTCACCTGCAAGCGCTCCTCTCAGCCAGGAGCAGCCACCAGGCACCCGGGCACTCTCACGAGTGCACTCCCCTCCGCATTATGGCCCACACAGCTCCCCTCGGGCACTGCCTTCTCCCTCGTGCCCCCTCTCTTCTCCGGCCTCGCAGGCACCGGCCGGGGGGCGCCAGGCAGGGGCACCCTCAGGCCTAACTCTGCACACGGCCCACATCTGACCACCCTCTGCACCCAACACCCCCAGCGAGCACCACCTACCCACCCCTGCTCAACCACCCTCCTATAGGGTGCAGCAGCCAATCAGCGCCCTCCGGCCTTCTGCTCTACCAACGAGCAAGCAGCTCCTGCTGCAAGGGGCGGGGTCGGTTGCGAGCGCCCTGTGCTGCGTGGCCGCTCACACACCCATCATGGCTCCTCACAGCCGGCCCCGCCCCGTCGGCAGTGCTCCCGGGCCCCGAAGCGGCGGCAGTCACACCGGCCTCGCCCCCTCCTGGCTGCCCTCCCCCACGCCCCCCTCTGCTGCATTTGAGCCCTGCTCAGGCTCCTTTGCACGCCTTTCTGCCTTTGCTCGCTGGCGGGAGAGCAAACCTCTGCTACAGCACCGCTCTCGGGCCGAAACGGGAACCATCTCCAGCAGGAACCACTGGAAGGAGCAAACCGGCCTTGCCGGTGCTCGGTGCAACCGGCTGGATTTAGTTTTCCCTGTGAATTGTCCCCAGCTGCCTTGCTATGTTCTTCTGTGGTGTCACCACTCCCGGGTGGGGAGGCAACAAGTCCCCACCCTCAGCCTCCCCCCTGTTTGGTGGGAACAGCTCCCCACCATCGCCCTCCGCCCAGACTGTGGCAGGCAGAATAACTCCCTCCCATTGCCCAAATCCCTCGAAAATGCCCCCCAGCCACGCCTGACCCCAAGTAGGCTGACTTGCCCAGCATCATGAGTGTGGGGCCTGGCCAGGGACCGGGCCAGGGGGGTTCTGGAGGAAGCAGGACCTTGAGGGGACTAGGTACCTGGGGTACCTGAAAGGAGCGGGCTTTCTGGGGGCAACTGGCGGGATCGGGAGGGTCTGGGTAGGGGGAGCTGCGGGGGCTGGGGGTGTCTGGAGAGAACTGAGATGATGGGGTGCCTGCCGAGAAGTGAAGGCAATGGAGGGTGTGCAGGGGGGACCTGAGGAGAAGGAGGGAGGGACCGTGAGAGGAACTGAAGGGATTCGATGTGTCTGAAGAGGGGAGCTGAGGGGTCAGGGTCTGCGGGGGGGAACTGACGGGTGTGGGCTTTGACTGAAGCCTAGAGCATTACTAGGGGGAAGATGTGGATCTTCACGTCCCCCTTAGCGTGGGTCCCACGCGTACACCCCCTGGCAACAATAATCAGGGTGACACGGGAATGGCCACGCAGCTCCGCCCCGGTTGCGTCACAGGCATCCCACAAAGCCCGGCAAGTTGGTGCTCTCTGAGTGTGGCCTACATCTACACGCAGCCCAGCTCTAGGGGACACCGAGGGGGCTCAACCCCCTGCGGCTCTTCCCGAGTGACCTCCCCAGGGTGGCAGGCTGAAGCGTGGAGCACTTTGGCAGAAGGTGCCTTTGCTGCCTGCATACCTCTCGGAGAGCCGGGGGGGTGAGACGGCCACCTGGAGGATGCTCTGCTGAATGTGGCTGGGTTAAAGAGCCCAACCTTTGGGTCGGGCTCTCTCCAAAGTGACTCAGAGAAGCAAGAAATTCTGCCAGCTCTCCCGTGGGACAATCTCCTTTGGGAAGGCCTGACAGTGCTCCTCGTGCTTGCTCCGGCGGAGCATCTCACCAAAGTGTCAATTTTGGTGGTAAACAAGCTACTTAAGGAGCGAATCCCACCCCCTTTACCTGGCAGGAGGCGCCACAGCTTCCTGAAGCAGAGCCAGAGACTCTGCCATAAGAGCGCTTTTTTGCCAAGGAACGCACGCTGTGGAGCCCTCCCGCCCCGGGGCCTGTGGGCACCCATCTCTTTTCCCCCAGCCCTTTCAGCACTCCCTCATTTTCCTGCTTAACCTCCTGCAGCCAGGACACCATGTGGGCACAGTGCTTTTCCACCTGCAAAACAACCGGCGTATCACCCTCGTCCCTCTCGATGCCTCTCGCTCTCTGCGCCTCATTTTCACCGGAGGCAGGCTCCAAAGTTCACAATGTCCAAGAACTGCTCCCACACAAAAGGTGCCAGCACTGAAAGCTATTGCTGGGCCTCAGCAGCCCTTGGCAGCCCTTTCACAGCCGCACCAGCAGTGGGGCTCTGCGCCTGCCTAGCCTCCCAAAACTCCAAGCGTTCTCTCCCTCTCTGGCTCTCATTTTCACCAGAGACCATGGGTGTGTGCACGTGCACGGACGGCCACACCGCGTGGGCTCCAGCACAGGGCTCAAGCATCCATCCCCAACGGGATCCAGCATCCAGCCCCGAGGCGGAACCACAGCCCAGGAAGGGGAAACATAAAGAGCAGCCCTCTGCTCTAGCCCCCGCAGGCACTGGGCTTGCGGGCTCCCAAGAGCAATGGGGTCTCCCTCTTGCTCAGAGCGCAGCTGCGGCACGCGGGGGGACAGCAGGAGGAAGGGGTGGGGGCAGGGGGCAGGCAGGCAGTGACCCACGTGCTTCAGCTGCACCCTTGGAGCGGCTGCGTGCAGCGGCGCCGCGTTCAGGGCTTGGCAGGTCGGGTGGCTCCAGCCTCCACGCGACAGGGCCTTTGCCCTCGGAGGGCAAACCTGCGAGCGGCTGGAGAAGCTGGCAGGGAGCAGCCGGGGCCGTGCCGGGCGGTGGCTGTGGGGTCAGCAGGGGCGGGGCCCTGGGGACAGGGCCAGCGGCTACGAGATTGCTAGAACGAGACCCGTGGGAGCGACCGGCAACGGGGCCATGGGGAGCGCACTGCTGGGGATGGGGACGAGGAGCCACAGGGCTGTGGGACCACCAGCGATGAGAGCCTGGGCAGGCGGGGAGACCAAGGTCATGGGGACTTTGGGGAGGGAGAAGGACACAGGGTTGGGTGCTGTGGCGTGGGATGGGCCGCGTGGGGTCCATAGGGGCTGTAAGGTGAGAGGGCAGGTGAGTACCTGCAGGGTTGTGGGGAGCTGTGGGGAGGAAGGCAGTGGAGCATGCGGGGGCCATGGGGCTGGCCTGCGAGGAAATGTGTCCCCAGTTCCTGGTGCCTCAGTACTCTCAGACTCACTTACAGGGGCTGGCCAGGACATTGCTAAAGGGTTGCCAGCCTCCAATGGTGGAGAATAAAATCTACCGTGGCCTGAGAAGACGGTGGTTCCGCCTGGTTCTACAGTGGCATCAATACCGTGCGGGGACGGAGGGCAGGAGGGAGGGCAGCTGAGGCTGGCACGCAGGGACCCAGCTTGCGGCAGGCGGCGGGGTGGCACCCAGTGCCTAGCAGCTGAGACTGGCCCTGGCCTCGAGGGTATGCAGGGACTGGCATGCGGGGCAAGACCCTCTCCGCGCGCCCCAACAAACACACCCCAGTACATGGAGGCTCAGGTAGAAAAGGCTTTATTGAGGGTGGGGGGCTGTCAGAAGGGCAGCGGCCCGTCCATGACCCTGGGGAAGATCTTTCCCATGCAATTGCCTGGTCGATGTTGGTCTCACACAGCACATGCAACAGCAGGCGGTGGAAGAGCTCGGGGTCGTACCAGGAGGCGTAGAGGACAACAGCAGCCAGAGCAAAGCCGACAGCCAGCTGCAGGTCACAAGAGCAGGATGAGCGTCCTGTGGGGCAGAAGAGGGATGGGAGGCAGGGCAGGCTGGATGCGTCCCAACCAGATCCTGCCTATGGGATGCAGGGTGTGTTCTGGGAGCCCCACAGCCTGCTTCCCCCGCCATTTCTCATTGCTCCCCCGGGCAGGGTGGTGCACGAGACGCCGCAAGCCCAGGAAAGAGCCCTGGCTCAGGGAAAAGCAACGCTGAGCACTTCCCAGCTGCAAAGCCCACAGCCAGCCAGCTGCTCCCCAGCTTGTGAGCCCTGCTGGCTGGAGCAGGGGTCTGGCCCATGCCAGCCGCTGCCCGGGAGCGGGCCCCACGGCACCCACTGGGGACACTCACTGCAGCCAATAAATGAAGCCGCGTCTCCTCGCCAGCATGTCCCTCTCCTGCAGGTCAACACAGAGCAAGGACACTTGTCGCGCCCTGCAGCGCAGCCGGGACAGCTGGAGTTGGTCGGTGCCACTGGCCTCTGCCTCATGCAGGAGCATAGCCCGTGCGTGGCTGTGACCTCCATGGACCCCGGTTCCCAGGGAGACCCCGCTGGCCAGGGCAGGGGCTGGCACGGGCATCCCCCTTTCCAGCTGTGCTTCCACCAGCTCCGGCAGTGTAGTCCCCGGCACCTCTGCCTCCTTCTTCCTCTGCTGCTGGCTGCAGGCAACAGGGCATGGTTGGACGAGTTACAGACCTCCAGGGCCATGCATTGGGTCCCCTTCCAACCATACAGCACCCCAGGCAGGCAGGGAATGGGCTCCCCTGTCACACCGTGTGCTGCACATACCCCCCACACCATTGCCTGGCTCCAGCACTAGCAGCCCCATCGCTCTGGGTGCTGCAGAGACCGCCCTAGACACCTGTGTGGGGCGAGGGGCCCAACTCACCACATCTCCTCCTCCTCCAGTGCCTCTTCAAGACTTTTTATTTGCTGACGCAGCACCTGGGAGAAGGAAGGGTCTGAGTCCCGGAGTCCGCTGCCACCCTTCTCCAGCCCTCCCACCCCGGGGCCTGTGGCACCCATCTCTTTTCCCCCAGCCCATTCAGCGCTACCTCAGTCCCCTGGTTAAACTCCTGCAGCCAGGACACCATGTGGGCAGAGTGCTTTTCCACCTGCAAAACCACCGGCGTATCACCCTCGTCCCTCTCCAGCCCCAGGGCCATGCCCACTTGCTGCCCCACTGCCCCAGGGCACTGGGAGACTGGGCAAATCACAGGGCCACGCATAGCGAAGGGATGGACACCCCCAGCTCCTGGGGAAAATGTCCTCCCCAGTCACGCTTCTGCCCGCAGCCGCTGGCCCAGCGCAGCGAGGTGACCCTCCTTGAGCAGCGGGGCTGGACGAGACAAGATGACCTCCAGCGGCCCCTTCGAACCGCTGAGCCCCAGCCTGCGCAGCTCTGGGACGTGGGCAGAGGAGGGGACACCAGCCTTACTGCTGAGCATCTGCAGGGCATCGTGCGTGCCCTGATGGTTCTCCTCCTGCATGCGGAAAGGAGAGCAGGGGCTCAGGGTCTGCAGAAACACCTCTTGGTCACCTGCAAGCGCTCCTCTCAGCCAGGAGCAGCCACCAGGCACCCGGGCACTCTCACGAGTGCACTCCCCTCCGCATTATGGCCCACACAGCTCCCCTCGGGCACTGCCTTCTCCCTCGTGCCCCCTCTCTTCTCCGGCCTCGCAGGCACCGGCCGGGGGGCGCCAGGCAGGGGCACCCTCAGGCCTAACTCTGCACACGGCCCACATCTGACCACCCTCTGCACCCAACACCCCCAGCGAGCACCACCTACCCACCCCTGCTCAACCACCCTCCTATAGGGTGCAGCAGCCAATCAGCGCCCTCCGGCCTTCTGCTCTACCAACGAGCAAGCAGCTCCTGCTGCAAGGGGCGGGGTCGGTTGCGAGCGCCCTGTGCTGCGTGGCCGCTCACACACCCATCATGGCTCCTCACAGCCGGCCCCGCCCCGTCGGCAGTGCTCCCGGGCCCCGAAGCGGCGGCAGTCACACCGGCCTCGCCCCCTCCTGGCTGCCCTCCCCCACGCCCCCCTCTGCTGCATTTGAGCCCTGCTCAGGCTCCTTTGCACGCCTTTCTGCCTTTGCTCGCTGGCGGGAGAGCAAACCTCTGCTACAGCACCGCTCTTGGGCCGAAACGGGAACCATCTCCAGCAGGAACCACTGGAAGGAGCAAACCGGCCTTGCCGGTGCTCGGTGCAACCGGCTGGATTTAGTTTTCCCTGTGAATTGTCCCCAGCTGCCTTGCTATGTTCTTCTGTGGTGTCACCACTCCCGGGTGGGGAGGCAACAAGTCCCCACCCTCAGCCTCCCCCCTGTTTGGTGGGAACAGCTCCCCACCATCGCCCTCCGCCCAGACTGTGGCAGGCAGAATAACTCCCTCCCATTGCCCAAATCCCTCGAAAATGCCCCCCAGCCACACCTGACCCCAAGTAGGCTGACTTGCCCAGCATCATGAGTGTGGGGCCTGGCCAGGGACCAGGCCAGGGGGGTTCTGGAGGAAGCAGGACCTTGAGGGGACTAGGTACCTGGGGTACCTGAAAGGAGCGGGCTTTCTGGGGGCAACTGGCGGGATCGGGAGGGTCTGGTTAGGGGGAGCTGCGGGGGCTGGGGGTGTCTGGAGAGAACTGAGATGATGGGGTGCCTGCCGAGAAGTGAAGGCAATGGAGGGTGTGCAGGGGGGACCTGAGGAGAAGGAGGGAGGGACCGTGAGAGGAACTGAAGGGATTCGATGTGTCTGAAGAGGGGAGCTGAGGGGTCAGGGTCTGCGGGGGGGAACTGACGGGTGTGGGCTTTGACTGAAGCCTAGAGCATTACTAGGGGGAAGATGTGGATCTTCACGTCCCCCTTAGCGTGGGTCCCATGCGTACACCCCCTGGCAACAATAATCAGGGTGACACGGGAATGGCCACGCAGCTCCGCCCCGGTTGCGTCACAGGCATCCCACAAAGCCCGGCAAGTTGGTGCTCTCTGAGTGTGGCCTACATCTACATGCAGCCCAGCTCTAGGGGACACCGAGGGGGCTCAACCCCCTGCGGCTCTTCCCGAGTGACCTCCCCAGGGTGGCAGGCTGAAGCGTGGAGCACTTTGGCAGAAGGTGCCTTTGCTGCCTGCATACCTCTCGGAGAGCCGGGGGGGTGAGACGGCCACCTGGAGGATGCTCTGCTGAATGTGGCTGGGTTAAAGAGCCCAACCTTCGGGTCGGGCTCCCTCCAAAGTGACTCAGAGAAGCAAGAAATTCTGCCAGCTCTCCCGTGGGACAATCTCCTTTGGGAAGGCCTGACAGTGCTCCTCGTGCTTGCTCCGGCGGAGCATCTCACCAAAGTGTCAATTTTGGTGGTAAACAAGCTACTTAAGGAGCGAATCCCACCCCCTTTACCTGGCAGGAGGCGCCACAGCTTCCTGAAGCAGAGCCAGAGACTCTGCCATAAGAGCGCTTTTTTGCCAAGGAACGCACGCTGTGGAGCCCTCCCGCCCCGGGGCCTGTGGGCACCCATCTCTTTTCCCCCAGCCCTTTCAGCACTCCCTCATTTTCCTGCTTAACCTCCTGCAGCCAGGACACCATGCGGGCACAGTGCTTTTCCACCTGCAAAACAACCGGCGTATCACCCTCGTCCCTCTCGATGCCTCTCGCTCTCTGCGCCTCATTTTCACCGGAGGCAGGCTCCAAAGTTCACAATGTCCAAGAACTGCTCCCACACAAAAGGTGCCAGCACTGAAAGCTATTGCTGGGCCTCAGCAGCCCTTGGCAGCCCTTTCACAGCCGCACCAGCAGTGGGGCTCTGCGCCTGCCTAGCCTCCCAAAACTCCAAGCGTTCTCTCCCTCTCTGGCTCTCATTTTCACCAGAGACCATGGGTGTGTGCACGTGCACGGACGGCCACACCGCGTGGGCTCCAGCACAGGGCTCAAGCATCCATCCCCAACGGGATCCAGCATCCAGCCCCGAGGCGGAACCACAGCCCAGGAAGGGGAAACATAAAGAGCAGCCCTCTGCTCTAGCCCCCGCAGGCACTGGGCTTGCGGGCTCCCAAGAGCAATGGGGTCTCCCTCTTGCTCAGAGCGCAGCTGCGGCACGCGGGGGGACAGCAGGAGGAAGGGGTGGGGGCAGGGGGCAGGCAGGCAGTGACCCACGTGCTTCAGCTGCACCCTTGGAGCGGCTGCGTGCAGCGGCGCCGCGTTCAGGGCTTGGCAGGTCGGGTGGCTCCAGCCTCCACGCGACAGGGCCTTTGCCCTCGGAGGGCAAACCTGCGAGCGGCTGGAGAAGCTGGCAGGGAGCAGCCGGGGCCGTGCCGGGCGGTGGCTGTGGGGTCAGCAGGGGCGGGGCCCTGGGGACAGGGCCAGCGGCTACGAGATTGCTAGAACGAGACCCGTGGGAGCGACCGGCAACGGGGCCATGGGGAGCGCACCGCTGGGGATGGGGCCGAGGAGCCACAGGGCTGTGGGACCACCAGCGATGAGAGCCTGGGCAGGCGGGGAGACCAAGGTCATGGGGACTTTGGGGAGGGAGAAGGACACAGGGTTGGGTGCTGTGGCGTGGGATGGGCCGCGTGGGGTCCATAGGGGCTGTAAGGTGAGAGGGCAGGTGAGTACCTGCAGGGTTGTGGGGAGCTGTGGGGAGGAAGGCAGTGGAGCATGCGGGGGCCATGGGGCTGGCCTGCGAGGAAATGTGTCCCCAGTTCCTGGTGCCTCAGTACTCTCAGACTCACTTACAGGGGCTGGCCAGGACATTGCTAAAGGGTTGCCAGCCTCCAATGGTGGAGAATAAAATCTACCGTGGCCTGAGAAGACGGTGGTTCCGCCTGGTTCTACAGTGGCATCAATACCGTGCGGGGACGGAGGGCAGGAGGGAGGGCAGCTGAGGCTGGCACGCAGGGACCCAGCTTGCGGCAGGCGGCGGGGTGGCACCCAGTGCCTAGCAGCTGAGACTGGCCCTGGCCTCGAGGGTATGCAGGGACTGGCATGCGGGGCAAGACCCTCTCCGCGCGCCCCAACAAACACACCCCAGTACATGGAGGTTCAGGTAGAAAAGGCTTTATTGAGGGTGGGGGGCTGTCAGAAGGGCAGCGGCCCGTCCATGACCCTGGGGAAGATCTTTCCCAGTGCAATTGCCTGGTCGATGTTGGTCTCACACAGCACATGCAACAGCAGGCGGTGGAAGAGCTCGGGGTCGTACCAGGAGGCGTAGAGGACAACAGCAGCCAGAGCAAAGCCGACAGCCAGCTGCAGGCTGACCAAGAGCAGGATGAGCGTCCTGTGGGGCAGAAGAGGGATGGGAGGCAGGGCAGGCTGGATGCGTCCCAACCAGATCCTGCCTATGGGATGCAGGGTGTGTTCTGGGAGCCCCACAGCCTGCTTCCCCCGCCATTTCTCATTGCTCTCCCGGGCAGGGTGGTGCACGAGACGCCGCAAGCCCAGGAAAGAGCCCTGGCTCAGGGAAAAGCAACGCTGAGCACTTCCCAGCTGCAAAGCCCACAGCCAGCCAGCTGCTCCCCAGCTTGTGAGCCCTGCTGGCTGGAGCAGGGGTCCGGCCCATGCCAGCCGCTGCCCGGGAGCGGGCCCCACGGCACCCACTGGGGACACTCACTGCAGCCAATAAATGAAGCCGCGTCTCCTCACCAGCATGTCCCTCTCCTGCAGGTCAACACAGAGCAAGGACACTTGTCGCGCCCTGCAGCGCAGCCGGGACAGCTGGAGTCGCTCGGTGCCACTGGCCTCTGCCTCACGCAGGAGCAGAGCCCGTGCGTGGCTGTGACCTCCATGGACCCCGGTTCCCAGGGAGACCCCGCTGGCCAGGGCAGGGGCTGGCACGGGCATCCCCCTTTCCAGCTGTGCTTCCACCAGCTCCGGCAGTGTAGTCCCCGGCACCTCTGCCTCCTTCTTCCTCTGCTGCTGGCTGCAGGCAACAGGGCATGGTTGGACGAGTTACAGACCTCCAGGGCCATGCATTGGGTCCCCTTCCAACCATACAGCACCCCAGGCAGGCAGGGAATGGGCTCCCCTGTCACACCGTGTGCTGCACATACCCCCCACACCATTGCCTGGCTCCAGCACTGGCAGCCCCATCGCTCTGGGTGCTGCAGAGACCGCCCTAGACACCTGTGTGGGGCGAGGGGCCCAACTCACCACATCTCCTCCTCCTCCAGTGCCTCTTCAAGACTTTTTATTTGCTGACGCAGCACCTGGGAGAAGGAAGGGTCTGAGTCCCGGAGTCCGCTGCCACCCTTCTCCAGCCCTCCCACCCCGGGGCCTGTGGGCACCCATCTCTTTTCCCCCAGCCCTTTCAGTGCTACCTCAGTCCCCTGGTTAAACTCCTGCAGCCAGGACACCATGTGGGCAGAGTGCTTTTCCACCTGCAAAACCACCGGCGTATCACCCTCGTCCCTCTCCAGCCCCAGGGCCATGCCCACTTGCTGCCCCACTGCCCCAGGGCACTGGGAGACTGGGCAAATCACAGGGCCACGCATAGCGAAGGGATGGACACCCCCAGCTCCTGGGGAAAATGTCCTCCCCAGTCACGCTTCTGCCCGCAGCCGCTGGCCAAGCGCAGCGAGGTGACCCTCCTTGAGCAGCGGGGCTGGACGAGACAAGATGACCTCCAGCGGCCCCTTCGAACCGCTGAGCCCCAGCCTGCGCAGCTCTGGGACGTGGGCAGAGGAGAGGACACCAGCCTTACTGCTGAGCATCTGCAGGGCATCGTGCGTGCCCTGATGGTTCTCCTCCTGCATGCAGAAAGGAGAGCAGGGGCTCAGGGTCTGCAGAAACACCTCTTGGTCACCTGCAAGCGCTCCTCTCAGCCAGGAGCAGCCACCAGGCACCCGGGCACTCTCACGAGTGCACTCCCCTCCGCATTATGGCCCACACAGCTCCCCTCGGGCACTGCCTTCTCCCTCGTGCCCCCTCTCTTCTCCGGCCTCGCAGGCACCGGCCGGGGGGCGCCAGGCAGGGGCACCCTCAGGCCTAACTCTGCACACGGCCCACATCTGACCACCCTCTGCACCCAACACCCCCAGCGAGCACCACCTGCCCACCCCTGCTCAACCACCCTCCTATAGGGTGCAGCAGCCAATCAGCGCCCTCCGGCCTTCTGCTCTACCAACGAGCAAGCAGCTCCTGCTGCAAGGGGCGTGGCCGCTCACACACCCATCATGGCTCCTCACAGCCGGTCCCGCCCCGTCGGCAGTGCTCCCGGGCCCCGAAGCGGCGGCAGTCACACCGGCCTCGCCCCCTCCTGGCTGCCCTCCCCCACGCCCCCCTCTGCTGCATTTGAGCCCTGCTCAGGCTCCTTTGCACGCCTTTCTGCCTTTGCTCGCTGGCGGGAGAGCAAACCTCTGCTACAGCACCGCTCTCGGGCCGAAACGGGAACCATCTCCAGCAGGAACCACTGGAAGGAGCAAACCGGCCTTGCCGGTGCTCGGTGCAACTGGCTGGATTTAGTTTTCCCTGTGAATTGTCCCCAGCTGCCTTGCTATGTTCTTCTGTGGTGTCACCACTCCCGGGTGGGGAGGCAACAAGTCCCCACCCTCAGCCTCCCCCCTGTTTGGTGGGAACAGCTCCCCACCATCGCCCTCCGCCCAGACTGTGGCAGGCAGAATAACTCCCTCCCATTGCCCAAATCCCTCGAAAATGCCCCCCAGCCACACCTGACCCCAAGTAGGCTGACTTGCCCAGCATCATGAGTGTGGGGCCTGGCCAGGGACCGGGCCAGGGGGGTTCTGGAGGAAGCAGGACCTTGAGGGGACTAGGTACCTGGGGTACCTGAAAGGAGCGGGCTTTCTGGGGGCAACTGGCGGGATCGGGAGGGTCTGGGTAGGGGGAGCTGCGGGGGCTGGGGGTGTCTGGAGAGAACTGAGATGATGGGGTGCCTGCCGAGAAGTGAAGGCAATGGAGGGTGTGCAGGGGGGACCTGAGGAGAAGGAGGGAGGGACCGTGAGAGGAACTGAAGGGATTCGATGTGTCTGAAGAGGGGAGCTGAGGGGTCAGGGTCTGCGGGGGGGAACTGACGGGTGTGGGCTTTGACTGAAGCCTAGAGCATTACTAGGGGGAAGATGTGGATCTTCACGTCCCCCTTAGCGTGGGTCCCATGCGTACACCCCCTGGCAACAATAATCAGGGTGACACGGGAATGGCCACGCAGCTCCGCCCCGGTTGCGTCACAGGCATCCCACAAAGCCCGGCAAGTTGGTGCTCTCTGAGTGTGGCCTACATCTACATGCAGCCCAGCTCTAGGGGACACAGAGGTGGCTCAACCCCCTGCGGCTCTTCCCGAGTGACCTCCCCAGGGTGGCAGGCTGAAGCGTGGAGCACTTTGGCAGAAGGTGCCTTTGCTGCCTGCATACCTCTCGGAGAGCCGGGGGGGTGAGACGGCCACCTGGAGGATGCTCTGCTGAATGTGGCTGGGTTAAAGAGCCCAACCTTCGGGTCGGGCTCCCTCCAAAGTGACTCAGAGAAGCAAGAAATTCTGCCAGCTCTCCCGTGGGACAATCTCCTTTGGGAAGGCCTGACAGTGCTCCTCGTGCTTGCTCCGGCGGAGCATCTCACCAAAGTGTCAATTTTGGTGGTAAACAAGCTACTTAAGGAGCGAATCCCACCCCCTTTACCTGGCAGGAGGCGCCACAGCTTCCTGAAGCAGAGCCAGAGACTCTGCCATAAGAGCCCTTTTTTGCCAAGGAACGCACGCTGTGGAGCCCTCCCGCCCCGGGGCCTGTGGGCACCCATCTCTTTTCCCCCAGCCCTTTCAGCACTCCCTCATTTTCCTGCTTAACCTCCTGCAGCCAGGACACCATGCGGGCACAGTGCTTTTCCACCTGCAAAACAACCGGCGTATCACCCTCGTCCCTCTCGATGCCTCTCGCTCTCTGCGCCTCATTTTCACCGGAGGCAGGCTCCAAAGTTCACAATGTCCAAGAACTGCTCCCACACAAAAGGTGCCAGCACTGAAAGCTATTGCTGGGCCTCAGCAGCCCTTGGCAGCCCTTTCACAGCCGCACCAGCAGTGGGGCTCTGCGCCTGCCTAGCCTCCCAAAACTCCAAGCGTTCTCTCCCTCTCTGGCTCTCATTTTCACCAGAGACCATGGGTGTGTGCACGTGCACGGACGGCCACACCGCGTGGGCTCCAGCACAGGGCTCAAGCATCCATCCCCAACGGGATCCAGCATCCAGCCCCGAGGCGGAACCACAGCCCAGGAAGGGGAAACATAAAGAGCAGCCCTCTGCTCTAGCCCCCGCAGGCACTGGGCTTGCGGGCTCCCAAGAGCAATGGGGTCTCCCTCTTGCTCAGAGCGCAGCTGCGGCACGCGGGGGGACAGCAGGAGGAAGGGGTGGGGGCAGGGGGCAGGCAGGCAGTGACCCACGTGCTTCAGCTGCACCCTTGGAGCGGCTGCGTGCAGCGGCGCCGCGTTCAGGGCTTGGCAGGTCGGGTGGCTCCAGCCTCCACGCGACAGGGCCTTTGCCCTCGGAGGGCAAACCTGCGAGCGGCTGGAGAAGCTGGCAGGGAGC
Source organism: Phalacrocorax carbo (assembly GCF_963921805.1). Lineage (NCBI taxonomy): Eukaryota > Metazoa > Chordata > Aves > Suliformes > Phalacrocoracidae > Phalacrocorax > Phalacrocorax carbo. The sequence goes on from NC_087539.1 coordinate 3,576,150, forward strand.
AGCCGGGGCCGTGCCAGGACATTGCGTTTTGCACACCGGGCAAACGAATGCGCTTTTTGGGATAACAATCCCACGGTGGCGCTGAGCACCCTCCTCTCAGACCAGGCACGCTTTCGGCCCTTTTGAGTGAGTTTCTGAGCCCCTTTGTGCCCTACGCGGCTGCCTGCAGCCTCCCTTTGCAGGTGCCGGCCATGGAAGCCCTTGCCTTGCGCAGGAGACTGAATTGGACCGAAGCGTGCTTGTCTGTGAAAACTGGCAACTTTATTTCCAGAACTAAGTCACCTTCAGCGTTTGCGGGCACTCGAGGAGCACGGGCAGGACAGAGCAGGCCTTAGACACGGAGGCGGCCGTTGCAGCAGCAGGCGTTGCCCCAGGGGGAAATGGTCGTGGTACACCGCAGCCTGCGCTGCGTGCTCTTCATGCTGCTGCTCAAGCCCTTTTTCCCCTCAGGACCTGCAGGAGCTCCTGCAGCACATTAAAGAATTCCACCAGCTTCTGGCGTGGAAACGGGCAGGGCGTAAACCTGCCCGGTTGCGTTGGTGTTGGCCTCGGCCTCTGAAAGGGGGTTGAGGTGAAGCCTGGCCGTGGCGCTGGAGTAGCCGTTACTGCTGGGCGCAGGCCCATCTGCACCGAGATCCAGTCGTAAAAGTGCTGAGTGGAGGTGTAGACTCCGGGCTGTTTTGCTCTGGCACAGCCTTTCCCCCAGCTCGTCACTCCGACAAGCCAGAAGTAGTCCGCGTTGTTGTCTTTGCAGACGAGAGGACCACCGCTGTCACCCTGCAGCGGAGGATTAAGAGCGGCTTAGGGTGGTGTTGGGTGGCCTCTGCCAGCACTGTGGCTGTCTCCTCCTGTCTCTCAGCACCTGCCGGAGCTGTATTCAGCGCAGAGCACGGCTCTGCTGAGGCGCTGGAGCCTAGAGAAGCTTTTCTAGGAAGGGGCGATGGGCCTGCAAGGCAGGGCTCTCATCTCATCTCTCCACTCTGATGCTGGGTATGTGGCAGGCGGCTGTTGCAGGACCGGGATCTGCCAAGAGCATTGGCTGGGCTTTCTGGGCAGAGTCGCAGGCCTCCGGGACAAGGGGGGCACTGGGCAGGGACGTGCAGCTGGGGAAGGGGAGGTGAGCGCCAGCCCCAAGAGCGGTGGGAGGGTGACCTGGCAAGCAACGCGCACGCCAGGGTACGCCTGGGCGGTGGTGCCAGGGCTGCCTGTGCTGCTGGGGCTTGACTTGTAGCGCGCTCCCACCTGGCAGGTGTCGATGCCACCCTGCGCATAGCCGGCACACAAGTTGTGGCTGTGGATGGCCCCTCTATACCACCAGCTGCTGTTGCAGAGGTTGACGTCAATGAGGTGGACCTTGGCCTCCTGCAGGACATCAGTCGAGCCTCCAGCTGTGAGCACAGAAAGGAATTAAGACCCAGCAGCTGGCTGCCAGTTCTCCCCCCCTCTCGGGGTGAACCCCTTCCCTAGGGCTTGGCTTTGCATCCTGAGAGGCATCGTACCGCTGCGTCCCTTCGGTCTTGCTTTGGGTAAAGGGTCAGGCCCGCCTCTCTCTAGGCGTACGTCCCCACAGCCTGACTCCGGCTTTCGCCTCTGCTGCCCGGAAGCCCAAGCCCAGTCTCCCCAGCGTGCCAAGCCTGCCCTCAGGACACGAGTACTCGTTGGGAACTCACATCTTGCAGTCGTGGAACCCCAACCACTGATGTAGCAGGCTGTCATCTCTGACACTCTCAGCGAGGCGTCAGGCACGCAGGCAAGCTGTATGTAGGAGCTGCACTGGACAGGCTGGTCCAATTCCAGCAACGCAATGTCGTTCCTCTCCGAGATACTAGTGTAGTGTTCGTGAGCCAGGAGCCGCTTAATATTGCGCACTTGGGCCTCGGGGCCCAGCTGAGTCAACCGAGTGGCCCCGATCACCACGCGCCACATGGTGATGTGCCTGGAAGGCAGATGGAGAGAGAGGTGAGGGGAGCAGAGCCACGTGCTGCAGCAGTCCAGCAGCTCCCTGCCTTCTGCTTGCCCGGGGAGAGCGGGAAGCAGCGCTACGGAGGGTGCGACTGCCCTAGCACGCCTTAGGCTGCAGGAACGTCGAGCTGGAGGCTGCTAGGAAGCAGCGGCACGAGCCCAGCCTTGTCCTGAGCAGCGTCTCAGGAGGGCTCTGCAGTGCCCAGGCACTGGGCGTACTGCAAGGAAGCGGGATGGGAGTAGCACGTGGTGCTGCGGATGTGGTACCTGCCGGTGGTGTGGGGCTGTCCCCGTTGCCTGGTCCTCCTTACCTAGCCTTGATGAAGCAGTGGGCTGCTGTGAGGACCCACTGTGGGCTGATGAGGGACCCTCCGCATATATGCCCCGTGCCTGTTTTCCCAGGATCCTGGATGCTGACGATCCAGGGCCAGGCCCCTGGCTGGGCATCTGTGCCGCCCACGACGCGCAACGTGCCGTAGTGAGAAGCCATGGGCCGGAGCCCGCAGGTCCCTCTGTAACCAGAAACTCCTTACTGTCGTGCTGGCTGGCTGGCTGGCTGCTGTTGAGGCTGAATGTCAGCCGTCTTCCCTCCCCACAAGGCGCTGCATGGCCAGCAGGGCCAGGGAACGCCGTGGGGCGTGAGTCCGTCCGCCCCAGTTCCTGTTGTAGCCCTGTAGGTGAGTTGTGCCAGCAGCCTGGGTGCCGGCGAGGAAAGGAGGCTCCCACATAGGGCTCGGGAAGCTGTGGGGCGGTCACAGAGGACAAGCGGGCACCCTCCGGTGAACGCCCTAAGGGGTGCCCCAGCTCCCTCCCCGAGCCTCGGGCCACTTACCCACAGTTGTCCCATGTGCCGTACACAGGCCAGCACACGGCCAGCAGGACCAGGACGGCCAGCAAAGTCATTGCCGACAGCGTCACGTGGCAGCTGCAAGACCGGAGGGCTCGTCGCCACCAGTGCAGCAGGCGACGTAGTGCCCGCAGTGCTCGCGCTGCCTGCGGAGCCCTCGGCCCTGGGGCTGATGTCACAGAGTCGCTGGTTCCGGGCACTGGGCGTGGTGGGCTCTCGGGGAGGCGGGGGGAGTCATGGCGGGTTCAGAGCAGGGGGGGATGCAGAACCTGGGATCGGACACCCCCGACAGGGCCCCGTGGAACGCTCTGCTTGCAGGGTGAGGGTGTGCAGGCCCCCCCGTGGCAGGCAGCAGCGCCTGGCTCCGAGCACTGCCTGCTAAAAGCTAGCAGGAAAAACCCACTGGGGCTCTGTGCCTGCCCAGCCTCCCAAACACCCGAACGCTCTCTCCGCCTCTGCGCCTCATTTTCACCGGAGGCAGGCTCCAAAGTTCACAATGTCCAAGAACTGCTCCCACACAAAAGGTGCCAGCACTGAAAGCTATTGCTGGGCCTCAGCAGCCCTTGGCAGCCCTTTCACAGCCTCACCAGCAGTGGGGCTCTGCGCCTGCCTAGCCTCCCAAAACTCCACGCGTTCTCTCCCTCTCTGGCTCTCATTTTCACCAGAGACCATGGGTGTGTGCACCGGCTACAAGATTGCTAGGATGAGACCCGTGGGAGCAACCAGCAACCAACTGGAACGGGGTCGCTCTCTTGCTCAGAGCGCAGTGTTTTCCTTGACGCCGAAGAAAGTAGTTGCCATTTTGAGATGCATCCCAACAAAACCTCTGAAACTGTACCGGTGTGTATTGGGAACGGATGTGCTTGGGTGAGAACCCTTTGTGAGGGTATATTTCTCAGCAATGTTACTGCAGATATAAGCAATCACTCAAATAGCTGTATCCGTGATTTTGCCAAAATTCTGGCATGCGCTTTAACTATTCAGCTCGTGTCAGGTCTCAGCATTTACTACGGTCTAACTGGACATGGTACCAAGATTTGTTCCCTACACCCATTGGAACAAACCTTACGTTGGTAAGAAAGCAATTGCAGCATGGTCATCTCTACTGATTCACAGAATCACAGAATCCCAGGTTGGAAGGGACCTCAGGGATCATCTAGTCCAACCTTTCTAGGAAGAGCGCAGTCTAGATAAGACGGCCCAGCACCCTGCCCAGACAACTCTTGAAGGTGCCCAACGAGGCCGAGTCAGCCACTTCCCTGGGGAGATTACTCCAATGGTGACTGTCCTCACTGTGAAACACTTCCCTCTCGTGTCCAATAGGCATCTCCCCAAGAGCAACTTGTGTCCATCCCCCTTGTCCTCTCCATGGGACTCCGTGTGAAAAGGGAGTCTCCGTCTTCTTTGTCGCTACCCCTTAAGTACTGGTACGTGGTGATGAGATCCCCTCTGAGCCTCCTTTTCTCAAGGCTGAACAAATCCAGCTCTCCCAGCCTATCCTTGTATGGCAGCTGCCCAGTCCTGTGATCATCCTGGTGGCCCTTCTCTGGACCCCTTCCAGCCTGGCCACATCCTTTTTGTACAGCGGGGACCAGAACTGCACACAGCGCTCCAGGTGTGGCCTGACCAGCGCTGAGCAGAGCGGGATGACTTTCTCTCTGCTGGCGATGCCCTTTTTGATGCAGCCCAGCATCCCGTTGGCCTTCTTGGCCGCAGCAGCCACTGTTCCCTCATGTTGAGGCTCCCGTCCACCAGGACCCCCAGGGCCCTTTCCACAGAGCTGCCCTCCAGCCAGGTGGATCCCAGTCTGTGCCGCACTCCCGGATTATGTTTTCCCAGGTGCATGATCTTACACTCCTCCTTGTTGAACTTCATAAGGTTCCTGCTGGCCCACTCTTCCAGCCTACCCAGACCTCCCTGCAGAGCAGCTCTCCCTTCTGGAGCGTCTACTTCCCCACTCAACTTGGTGTCATCCGCAAACTTCATCAGGCTACACTGGATCCCGTTATCCAGATCACTCAGGAAGATATTGAATAACATTGGGCCCAATATCGATCCCTGGGGGGCCCCACTAGTGGCAGGTCACCACTTGGAAAAGGAGCTATTTACCAGCACCCTTTGGGTGCGGCCTGTCAGCCAGGTCCCCACCCACTGCACAGACCCCTTGTCTGGGCCTTAACGCTTTAATTTCTCCAGGAGGAGACTGTGGGGGACCGTATCAAACGCCTTGGAGAAGTCCAGGCAGACAATGTCCACCGCCTGCCCCATGTCAACCAGGCAAGTGACTCTGTCATAGAAGGCCACCAGGTTTGTCAAGCACGATCTGCCTTTAGCGAACCCATGTTAACTTTTCCCAATCAACGTGCTTCATTTGACTTGTGACGGCCCCCAGGAGGATTCATTCCATAACTTTCCCAGGGATTGAAGTAAGGCTGATGGGCCTATAGTAGCCTGGACCCTCCCGCGAGCCTTTCTTGTAGATAGGGGTAACATTTGCCTTCCTCCAGTCCTCTGGGACATCCCCCGTTCTCCACGACTTCTCAAAGATTACGGAGAGTGGCCTTGCGATGGTGTCAGCCAGCTCTCTCAACACCCTTGGGTGGATGGGTCAGGGCCCATGGATTTGTAGGGGTCAAGCTCCTGTAGTAATGCATGTACTAACTATTCCTTCACTGTTGGTGGGTCGGTGTTTGGATCAACTGGCAATTTTGTTCCCAAAGCCTGGGACGCGGCAGTGCTGGTAAAGACAGAGGTGAAGAAATTGTTGAGGACCTCTGCCTTTTCTGCCTCATTGGTGATTGACTCTCCTTTGCCATTTAAGAGTGGGCCTATGTTTTCCTTCTTTTCCTGCTTATGGTTGACACCCCTGAAGAAACCTTTCTTGTTATTTTTCACATCTACAGCCAGTTTCAATTCGAGCTGGGCTTTTGCTTTTCTAACTGCATCTCTGCACACTCTGGCAATGCTCTTGTAGCTCTCGACGGATAATCCTCCACTTCTCCATCTCTGCTGTGCTTCCCTTTTGGATTTGAGAAGACCCAGGAGGTCATGGTTGAGCCAAGGGGGCCTCTTGCTCCGCTGACTTCCCTTTCCTTTGTAGGGGATAAACAGGTTTTGTGCTTCCAATAGAAAGTTCTTGAAGAATTCCCAGCTCTCGCTAGCTCCTTTGTATTCCATGGAAGCCTCCCACCGAATCCCTCCCAGCTGAGCCCTGAGTGCACTGAGGTTTGCTCTTCTAAGGGTTCTAAGATCCAGAACCCTTGTCTTAGAGCTGACCTTCAGCACGCTCAGCAGGACCCCGAACTCCACACTATTGTGGTCCCTGCAGCCAAGGCTCTCACTAACCGAGATACTACAGAGCAGGTTTTCTCGGTTTGTGAATAACAAGACCAGCAGTACCTCATTCCTGGTTGGCACATCTAACATTTGTATGCGTGTTTCGTGGAGGAGCTGGTGGTTGACGGAAAACCAGCGGGAGACAGGCACCATCCGATGATGATCATCAAGTCTCGTTTATTGGCACTTAGCAAATATCTTTTATACCGTTCGTAAATTAGCTCATACCTATTTGCAAAAGCATAGCTCATCCTTGGCTGGGAGGTAGATGCCAACTCCTCCCATGCTTAGCTCTTGTGTTCAGCCTTGCAATTAGCAGTTACTTGTTTCTCACACTCCTTTACCGGTCAACAGCAGCTGGGCTCACACTCCCTTGTAAAACACCAGCTGGCCTCACATTCTTCTGTTGACCAACAGCTAGGCCCAAGGTTGCTCTAACTCTGAGCCTGCTTTTCTACTTCAATGCCCTCTTTCTGCTAGCCATTCCCGGGCTAGGCTCTCCCACAGGTGGTGGTGCCCCTGTGCAGGGGCTGAAGAGGAAGGAGCTGCCTGTGTCCTCTGGAGGTTTCGCTGGGGTCTGGAGCTCTACAGAAGCAGGAGAGGGGCCATGGGCAGCGGCTCCTGCCGACACAGCGAGGGCAGCCGCTCGTGCAGGATGTGTGTTTCTTAACACACAAGGCTGCTGCCCCATGGGCACTGCCGTTGCTGAGCACGTGTCCCAGAGACCCACATGGACCCACCTCACATGTCCCCTTCATGCTCCACATCGAGCCTTTGCCCTCCACATCTCCAAGAGCCCCTCCTCGCTGGTGCAGATGAGCTCAGCAGAGCTCCTCTCCTCCTCGTTGGCTCCTCGGTCACTTGGAGGAGGATGTTCTCATCGACGCTCTGAGGGACCTCCTGGACTGCTTGTTGTCCCAGTGTGCTGCCCCTCCAGCAGGGCTCTCTGAAGCCCCCCATGAGGACCCGGTTCCTGTGGACATGGGGCTGCTCCAACCTGTCTGTCGATGGCCTCACCCGCTTGTTCTCCCTGCTCAGGCAGCCTGTGGCCGGCACCCTCTACAACGTCACCCTTCCCTGTCTGCTCGTTCATCCTCGCCCAGGATCGCTCACTTGGCTCAGCCAGCGTTCAGCGCCCCACCGAAGGACAGGGAGGCTGTGACTGAGGACACGATTTGCTCTATCAACCTACTACGGTTGCAGCAGGTGAGCCTCTCAACGTCCTGTTGTGGCCTCGTTGTCCACCATGAGTGCACCAGGCTCGAATGGGTGTTCAGGATGGAGTTGTAGGGCAACACCACGGCTGTGGAGGCCTGCAGGACTCGGCAGATGGAAAACTCCAGCCTGGACATCTTGCTGTCCTTGAGGCAGAGGGCCTCCATGAGCAGGGAGGTAAAGCTGGAGCTGGTGCTGCCCCCAAAGCTGTGGAAGACCAGGAATCCCTGCAGCTTCGTGCACTGGTCAGTCTGGAAGAAGGGGAGAGTAAACAAGACAGGTCCATCAGTAATTCTGAATTTAAGCTGCTACCAAGTTGCCCAGGAAGGAAAATATTCACCCCAGGGTCTCAGGCCTTTGGGGACTCTTGTCTCGGGGACGCAGGCAGGGGCAGGCACCTGCCCGAGTGCCCCAGCTCTGCTTCCAGCCACGGCGCCCTGTGCATTGGCATGACCTGCCCTCAGGGAAAGGGGCCGCTTCCCGCAGGGACTGGGGGACAGCCGGCTCCTTCCTGCTCCAGGAGCTGCCCCTTGCAGTGCCCGTGCCCAGCACAACCCAAGGGGTCTGCTGTGGGGAAACGGAACCCACGGAGGGAGATGCACTCGTGCTGCGGGGGCAAAGATGGGGGCTCAGGCTCGGCTGGGGGCAGCCCCCCCCACTAACGCTGCTTGGAGCCTTTCAGCCCGCCACTGCCCCAGAGCTGAGAGCTGGGCTTCCCCAGGGTTCCCAGGTTCCCCAGTCCCCTCCAGCCAAGGCCTGCACCGGGACAGCGACAACTTCAGTCCCTTCACTGCAGGGATGCCCATCACCCCCTCCCACTTCCAGTGCACCCCCAGTCCCCACAGAAAGAGGAATCCCCCTTTTCTCTGCCAGCCCCTGCACCACCCCACACAGTCCCAGCACCGCCATCACCCCCTGCTTGGGAAGAGTTTCCCCCATTGCAGACACTGCTGCTCGTGCCCAGGGCGCTGTGAGAGCGGCGGCTGCCCCTGCCATCGCTCCACACCGCCGTGAACCGCTCCCACCCGTGCTCCCATCGAGGGGCGCTCCCTTTCCGAAGGAGAGGGCGGCAGTAGGGTCCCACTGGCACCCCCCACTCCCTGCTCTGGGCAGGTTCCCCTCGCAGCTCAGGGAGACTCCAGGGCACCCAGGGGGTCTGTGGGAGCCTGGCCCACACAGTGTACCCCAGAGGGGCAGGGAGCCTGGAGGGGAGACAGTCGGCGGTGGGAGCACGCAGCCTGCAAGCCCTGGCTAGGGGGCTGTCGTGGTTTAGCGGCAGCTCAGCCCCACACAGTCGCTCGCTCACTCCCCCACCGGTAGATGGGGGAGAGAATCACAAGGGTAACGCTCGTGGGTTGGGATAAGAACAGTTTAACAATTAAAATTAAAAGAAAACAACAGTAGAAATGCAATGTAAAGGAGAACAACGAGAGGCGCAAAGCCCCGGGGCGGGGGCGGGAAGGGAGGGGAGAGGGGGAACGAACCGCCGGAACAAACTGCCCGCGCCGCAGCCGCTCGCCGCCCGCCGACCCGACGCCGCGCCGCCTCCGCGCTGGCGCTGCAACTGCCCCCCCCTCAATATATTGGTCATGGTGTCACATGGTATGGAATGAACCTGCCATTGGCCAGTCGGGGTCAGCCGTCCCCACCATGGCCCTGCCCCTCCCAGCCCCCCCCGCCACGCGGCAGAGCGCGGGAAGCTGGAAAGGTAGCCGACCCCCACAGTGAGGAGAATTAACCCCTTCTCAGCCAAAACCAGCACATTCTCCACCCCTTATTCCATACCATTTACACCATGCCCAGGTCCCATATGATGCAATACAACCGTACCAACCACCACCCCTCCCCTTCCCATCCTTTAACATAATACACAGACATCATTCCCTTAGTTCATGGACCTTCCCTGTACAATGTCCATTAAAAATGTCCATTGAGTTCATCCAGTCCATGACTCTGGGCTCCATCTGTTGTATCAGTCTTTCCGGGTGGGAGGGATGGTGTGTGGCGTTGGGTCGCTGCATACCGAGTCAGTCATCCTTCCATCACTGCTGCACGGCTTGTTTCATAGTTGATCTTCCATGGGTTGGGAGGCTCGTACTCTGATATCATTGGTACAACACAGAGGTGACACACAGTATTATATAGCAGTTCACATTGTGCCATGCAGTTCATTGACTGTTTTCACCCAAAATCAAATCCCCTTGAGGCACACATCGGATTTCTCCATCCTCCCACACCACCCACCAAGTGCACCCAGGTCCTCGAGCAAAAGCAATCCCACGAATGGGTTTGCCTTTGCCGGAGGCAGGGAGGACCCAGACTGTGTTGCCCAGCGTACTTTTTGTGTGCACTACAGGGACTCCATCCCCTTCCACAGTATGTAGGATTTCTGACTGGGCAGGGCCAGCTCGGTTGGCAGATCCCCTCGTGTTGACTAACCACGTGGCTTTTGCTAAATGTGTATCCCAGTGCTTGAATGTCCCACCCCCCCTTGCTCTCAGTGTAGTTTTTAACAGTCCATTGTACCGTTCAATTTTTCCAGAGGCTGGTGCGTGATAGGGGATGTGATACACCCACTCAATGCCGTGCTCTTTGGCCCAGGTGTCTATGAGGCTATTTCGGAAATGAGTCCCGTTGTCTGACTCATTTCTCTCTGGGGTGCCATGTCGCCACAGCACTTGTTTCTCAAGACCCAGGATAGTGTTCCGGGCAGTGGTGTGGGGGACAGGAGATGTTTCCAGCCAGCCAGTCGTTGTTTCTACCATTGTAAGCACATGGCGCTTGCCTTGGCGGGTCTGTGGGAGTGTGATATAGTCAATTTGCCAGGCCTCCCCATATTTATATTTCAGCCATCGTCCCCCATACCACAGAGGCTTTACCCGCTTCGCTTGCTTGACTGCAGCGCATGTGTCACATTCGTGGATAACCTGCGCAATAACGTCCATGGTCAAGTCCACCCCTCGATCACGAGCCCACCTGTATGTTGCATCTCTCCCTTGATGGCCTGAGGTGTCATGGGCCCATCGAGCTAGAAATAGTTCACCCTGATGCTGCCAGTCCAGATCCACCTCAGCCACTTCAATCTTGGCAGCCTGATCCACCTGCTGGTTGTTTCGATGCTCTTCAGTGGCCCGACTCTTGGGGACGTGAGCATCCACATGCCGTACCTTTACAACCAGGTTCTCTACCCGGGCAGCAATATCTTGCCACAGTGCGGCAGCCCAGATGGGTTTGCCTCTGCGCTGCCAGTTGCTTTGCTTCCACTGCTGCAGCCAGCCCCACAGGGCATTTGCCACCATCCAGGAGTCAGTATAGAGAGAGAGCACTGGCCACTTTTCCCGTTCAGCGATGTCTAAGGCCAGCTGGATGGCCTTTACCTCTGCAAACTGGCTCGATTCACCTTCTCCTTCAGCAGTTTCTGCGACTTGTCGTGTAGGACTCCATACAGCAGCCTTCCACCTCCGGTGTTTTCCTACAAGGCGACAGGACCCATCAGTGAACAGGGCGTATTGCTTCTCATTTTCTGGCAGTTGGTTATACAGTGGGGCTTCTTCAGCACGTGTCACCTCCTCCTCTGGTGATATTCCAAAGTCTTTGCCTTCTGGCCAGTCCATAATCACTTCCAGGATTCCTGGGCGACTGGGGTTTCCTACTCGAGCCCGCTGGGTAATCAGTGCAACCCATTTACTCCACGTAGCATCAGTTGCATGGTGTGTGGAGGGGACGTTCCCTCTGAACATCCAGCCCAGCACTGGCAGTCGGGGTGCCAGAAGCAGCTGTGCCTCAGTACCAACCACTTCTGAAGCAGCTCGGACCCCTTCATATGCTGCCAATATCTCTTTTTCAGTTGGAGTATAGCGGGCTTCGGACCCTCTGTATCCCCGACTCCAAAACCCTAGGGGTCGACCTCGGGTCTCCCCTGGTGCTTTCTGCCAGAGGCTCCAGGTAGGGCCATTCTCCCCGGCTGCAGTGTAGAGCACATTTTTTACATCTTGTCCTGCCCGGACTGGCCCAAGAGCTACTGCATGGACTATTTCTCGTTTAATCTGTTCAAAGGCTTGTCGTTGCTCAGGGCCCCATTTGAAATCATTCTTTTTCCGGGTCACTTGATAGAGAGGGCTTACGATCAGACTGTAATTTGGAATATGCATTCTCCAAAAACCCACAACGCCCAAGAAAGCTTGTGTTTCCTTTTTGCTGGTTGGTGGAGACATGGCTGCTATTTTGTTGATCACATCCATTGGAATATGACGACGACCATCTTGCCATTTGATTCCTAAGAACTGGATCTCTTGTGCGGGTCCCTTCACCTTACTTTGTTTTATGGCAAAACCAGCTTTCAGAAGGATTTGGACTATTTTCTCTCCTTTCTCAAAAACTTCTTCCGCTGTGCTGCCCCACACAATGATGTCATCAATGTACTGAAGGTGTTCTGGAGCTTCTCCCTGTTCCAGTACAGTCTGAATCAGTCCATGGCAAATGGTAGGGCTGTGTTTCCACCCCTGGGGCAGTCGATTCCAGGTATACTGGACGCCCCTCCGTGTGAAAGCAAACTGTGGCCTGCACTCTGCTGCCAGAGGGATTGAGAAGAATGCATTAGCGATATCGATTGTGGCATACCACTTGGCCGCCTTGGACTCCAGTTCATATTGAAGTTCTAGCATGTCTGGCACAGCAGCACTCAACGGTGGAGTGACTTCATTCAGGCCACGGTAGTCTACTGTTAGCCTCCACTCTCCATTAGACTTCCGGACTGGCCATATGGGGCTGTTAAAGGGTGAGTGGGTTTTACTGATGACTCCTTGGCTCTCCAGTCGACGAATGAGCCCGTGGATGGGGATCAGAGAGTCTTGGTTGGTGCGATATTGCCGCCGGTGCACTGTTGTGGTGGCGATTGGCACCTGTTGTTCTTTGACCTTCAGCAACCCCACCACAGAAGGGTCCTTTGAGAGACCGGGCAAGGTAGACAGCTGTTTAGTTTCCTCCGTCTCCAAGGCGGCTACACCAAAAGCCCACTTGTAACCTTTTGGGTCCTTGAAATACCCTCTCCTGAGGTAGTCTATGCCAAGGATGCACGGAGCCTCTGGGCCAGTCACAATGGGGCGCTTCTGCCACTCATTGCCAGTGAGGCTCACTTCGGCCTCCAATACAGTTAGCTCTTGGGATCCCCCTGTCACTCCAGCAATGCTGATGGGTTCTGCCCCTATATAGTTCGATGGCATTAAGGTGCACTGTGCGCCGGTGTCCACTAAAGCTTTATACTCCTGTGGGTCGGACGTGCCAGGCCATCGGATCCACACAGTCCAGTAAGCCCGGTTATCCCTTTCCTCCACCCGGCTGGAGGCAGGGCCCCTCTAGTCCTGATCATGGCAGTCACAACTCACTTCCTGCAAATGTGAATCAGGAGTCCCTCTATTACACTTAGAAATAAAATCTGCGCTTCTACTCCTCTGTCTGGGGACTTGTTCACTGGAAATTGGAGCAGCGGCTTTCCTGGAAGAGCCCCCCTGAGTGACTGTTCTTCCTTGCAGTTCATGCACTCGTGCCTGTAGGGTCGAGGTAGGCTTGCCATCCCACCTCATCATGTCCTCTCCGTGGTCACGCAGGTAGAACCATAGGGTGGCCCGTGGTGTGTATCCCCTTCTTTGAGCCAAAGGACGCTTATTCCTAACAGCTGAGACACTGCTCTGTCGAGGTGGGGAGTAGGACAGATCTTCTTTGAGTTGCTGGACCACTTGGGATAGTTTCTCCACAGCAGAGACAAGCGAGGAAGATATATTTGTGTCGTAATCTCGGAGTCTATCTATCACCTCTGCCACCGTTGGTGTCTCGTCATCTTTCCAGGACATCACTGCCAATGAGTTGCATACGAGGATGGTGCGCTCCGTACAAACTTCCGCCACGTGGGTCGTGTGCACTCGGCTTCATCTGGATCTTTGGATGACCGTTGATCGTCCAGGTCACCATAAATCACCTCAAACACAGCTAATTCCCTTAGATACTGGATGCCTTTCTCCATAGTTGTCCATTTTCCTGGGCGATATGTAACATCTTCTTTAAAGGGATACCTTTCCTTCACTCCAGACAGGAGTGGCCTCCAGAGGCTGAGGGCTTGTGGTTTTTTTCCCAATTGCTTTGTCAACACCCCCTTCCCCAGAAAGGGATCCCAATTGTTTGGCTTCTTTTCCCTCTAGTTCCAGGCTACTGGCCCCATTATCCCAGCATCGGAGCAGCCAGGTGACAATGTGCTCACCTGAAAAACGGCTATAATCTTTTCGCATATCTCGCAACTCGCTTAAGGACAGGGATCGGGTGGTCTCTATTTCATTTATTACTTCTCCCTCCTCTCCCCGTGATGGCCCTGGTTCTTCATCATCCCGTTCTAAACGAGTTGATGCCCGCTTCCAATATTTCGTCTTGGGTATGGAGGCAACTGATACTGGTACAGGTTTATTTTCTGAGCCAGCTCCGGTACTTGTTGTGGGGGTTTGAGTGGCTGCAGTGCCTGTCCTCAGGGCTGGATTGTCTACAGTGCCAGTCACTTTGCATTTCAATCCAGAGACCTTCTCTTCCCCTTGGGGGCACTGAATGCTGTTGGGCAGGGCTCGGTATGCATGGGCCAGACCCCAGCACACTGCAGTTATCTGTGTCTCTCTGGAGTTCCCAGCACAACAACATACTTTCTCCAAATATTCTACTAGTTTTCTAGGATTCTGCTCTTGTTCGGGGGTGAAACTCCAAAACACTGGGGGTGCCCACTGCCCTAGATATTTGCCCATGCTAGCCCACATGCCCTGCCACTCGTAACTATCAAGCCTCGGGGCAGATTTCTGGGTGATACTCTTAAGTTGCTTAGTCAGAACCAAAACAACCTGCCCAAAAACTAACAATAAGTGCACCTTAACCACCCAAGGATGGTCAAGATACAAAGACGTTGTTGTAACAAAGGCACAGACATCATAGAACAAAGTTGCAAAGGTACAACTCTGTATTTCCTCCATATAAAATCTCTCAGGGGAGGAGGTATAATTTCTAATTGCCTCAACAAGGTGGTATCCGAAGTACAGTAACGGTTTCAGCAAAAACCCCAAATACCAGAAAAAGCTGAAAACGAGTGTTTGTATAACAGATCTTGTAGGCAAAACATTACTAATCACAGCAGAACACAGCAGACTCAACAAACCAACACCGATCTTTAACACCAACTGCAAGAAGGACAACCTGGTGCTGTGACCAGCAGCTGTTATTGTCTCCAACCCTTGAGCCCCACGTTGGGTGCCAAAAAGACTGTCGTGGTTTAGCGGCAGCTCAGCCCCACACAGCCGCTCGCTCACTCCCCCACCGGTAGATGGGGGAGAGAATCACAAGGGTAACGCTCGTGGGTTGGGATAAGAACAGTTTAATAATTAAAATTAAAAGAAAACAACAGTAGAAATGCAATGTAAAGGAGAACAACGAGAGGCGCAAAGCCCCGGGGTGGGGGGGGGGAGAGGGGGAACGAACCGCCGGAACAAACTGCCCGCGCCGCAGCCGCTCGCCGCCCGCCGACCCGACGCCGCGCCGCCACCGCGCTGGCGCTGCAACTGCCCCCCCCTCAATATATTGGTCATGGTGTCACATGGTATGGAATGAACCTGCCATTGGCCAGTCGGGGTCAGCCGCCCCCACCATGGCCCTGCCCCTCCCAGCCCCCCCTGCCACGCGGCAGAGCGTGGGAAGCTGGAAAGGTAGCCAACCCCCACAGTGAGGAGAATTAACCCCTTCTCAGCCAAAACCAGCACACCATCCCACTTCTTCATGTCCTCTCCGTGATCACACAGGTAAAACCATAGGGTGCCCCGTCGTGTGTATCCCTTCTCTTGAGCCAAGGGACGCTTACTCCTAATGGCTGAGATACTGGTCCATACTGGTGGGGAGCAGGACCTATCTTCCTTGAGTTGCTGGACCTCTCGGGACAGTTTCTCAACAGCAGAGACGAGCGAGGAAGAGAGATTCACTTCATATTCCCGGAGTCTATCAATCAACTCAGCCACCGTTGGTGTCTCGTCATCTTTCCAGGACATCACTGCCAATGAGTTTGCATACGAGGATGGTGCGCTCCGTACAAACTTCCGCCACATGGGTCGTGTGCACTCAGCTTCATCTGGATCTTTGGATGACCGTTGATCGTCCAGGTCACCATAAACCACCTCAAGCACGGCTAATTCCCTTAGATGCTGAATGCCTTTCTCCATGGTCATCCATTTTCCTAGGCGAAATACAATATCTTCTTTGAAGGGATACCTCTCTCTCACCGCGGACAGGAGCCGCCTCCAGAGGCTGAGGGCTTGTGTTCCTTTTCCAATTGCTTTATCAATGCCCCCTTCCCTAGAGAGGGATCCCAGTTGTTTGGCTTCCTTCCCCTCTAATTCCAAACTACTGGCCCCATTATCCCAGCATCGGAGCAGCCAGGTGAGAACGTGCTCACCTGAATGATGCCCGAAATCTTTCCGTATATCCCGCAACTCACTCAAGGATAGGGATCGGGTAGTTTCCGTTTCTTGTACACATGGTTCCTCCTCCTCCTCCTCTTCTCATGATGGCCCTGGTTCCTCGTAATCTCTTTCTAAACGAGTTGACCTTCTCTTCCATGATTTCTTCTTGCGTATAGGGGCGACTGATACTGGCACAGGTTGGTCCTCTGGTTTAGCTGCAATGCTTGGCACTGGGGTTGGAGTAGCTGCAGTGCCTGTCGTGGGGGTTTGGGTGGCCGCAGTGCTTGTCACTGGGGTTGGAGTAGCTGCAGTGTCTGTCGTGGGGGTTTGGGTGGCCGCAGTGCTTGGCACTGGGGTTGGAGTAGCTGCAGTGCCTGTCGTGGGGGTTTGGGTGGCCGCAGTGCTTGTCACGGGGGTTGGAGTAGCTGCAGTGCCTGTCGTGGGGGTTTGGGTGGCCGCAGTGCTTGTCACGGGGGTTGGAGTAGCTGCAGTGTCTGTCGCGGCGGGTTGGGTGGCCGCAGTGCTTGTCACGGGGGTTGGAGTAGCTGCAGTGTCTGTCGCAGCAGGTTGGGTGGTCGCAGTGCTTGTCACGGGGGTTGGAGTAGCTGCAGTGTCTGTCGTGGGGGTTTGGGTGGCCGCAGTGCTTGTCACGGGGGTTGGAGTAGCTGCAGTGTCTGTCGTGGGGGTTTGGGTGGCCGCAGTACTTGTCACGGGGGTCGGAGTAGCTGCAGTGTCTGTCGCGGCGGGTTGGGTGGCCGCAGTGCTTGTCACGGGGGTTGGAGTAGCTGCAGTCTCTGTCGCGGCGGGTTGGGTGGCCGCAGTGCTTGTCACGGGGGTTGGAGTAGCTGCAGTCTCTGTCGCGGCGGGTTGGGTGGCCGCAGTGCTTGTCACGGGGGTTGGAGTAGCTGCAGTCTCTGTCGTGGGGGTTTGGGTGGCCGCAGTGCTTGTCACGGGGGTTGGAGTAGCTGCAGTGTCTGTCGTGGGGGTTTGGGTGGCCGCAGTGCTTGTCACTGGGGTTGGAGTAGCTGCAGTCTCTGTCGTGGGGGTTTGGGTGGCCGCAGTGCTTGTCACTGGGGTTGGAGTAGCTGCAGTCTCTGTCGTGGGGGTTTGGGTGGCCGCAGTGCTTGTCACGGGGGTTGGAGTAGCTGCAGTGTCTGTCGTGGGGGTTTGGGTGGCCGCCGTGCTTGTCACGGGGGTTGGAGTAGCTGCAGTGTCTGTCGTGGGGGTTTGGGTGGCTGCTGTGCTTGTCACTGGGGTTGGAGTAGCTGCAGTCTCTGTCACGGCGGTTTGGGTGGCCGCCGTGCTTGTCACGGGGGTTGGAGTAGCTGCAGTGTCTGTCGTGGGGGTTTGGGTGGCCGCTGTGCTTGTCACGGGGGTTGGAGTAGCTGCAGTGCCTGTCGTGGGGGTTTGGGTGGCCGCAGTGCTTGTCACGGGGGTTGGAGTAGCTGCAGTGCCTGTCGTGGGGGTTTGGGTGGCCGCAGTGCTTGTCACGGGGGTTGGAGTAGCTCCCTTCTCTTTCCATTGGGGGCACTGAATAGTGTTAAATAGGGCTCGATAGGCGTGAGCCAGACCCCAGCACATGGCAGTGATTTGTATCTCTCTGGAACTGCCAGGGTGACAACATACTTCCTCCAAATGTTCTACTAATTTTCAGGATTCTGCACTGGTTCAGGGGTGAAGTCCCACGTCACGGGGGGTGCCCACCGTCTTAGGCATTTGCCCATACTATCCCACATACCCTGCCATGCATAGCTATCGAGCCTTGGGGCAGATCTCTGGGTGAGATTCTTAACTTGCTTACTAACCTTAGGCAGATCTGATACCACCTGCCAAAGCAATATCAACAGATGTATCTGGACTACACAAGGATGTTCAAGATACTGAAAAGTTGTTGTAATGAAGGAGGAGACATTATATAAGATGGTAGCCAAGGTGCCATTCTTTATTTCCTCCATAAAAAGCCTCTCAGAGGAGGAGGCGTAATTGCTAATTGCCTCCATGAGGTGGCAGCTGAAGTACAGTAAAGGCTTCCACGCAAGACCTAAATAACCGATAACGGTCAAGGCCAGTGTTTTAATAACAAGCCTCCTAGGAAAAACATCTCTAATCACTGCAGAGCACAGCAAACTGCAAAAACCAACAGCAATTTTTAACATGTACTTTACAATCGGCATGGGAAAGACTGGACAAACTAATACTGCGAGCACATGAATCAATGCTGTGACCAGCAACTGTTATTATCTCAAACCCTTCGTGCCCCACATTGGGCGCCAAAAATTGACTGTCGTGGTTCAGCCTCAGCTGGCAACTGAACACCCGGCAGCCGCTCGCTCACACCCCCCCCCACCCCTGTGGGATGGGGAAGAGAATCGGACGAGCAAAAGAACTTGTGGGTTGAGATAAGCACAGTTTAATAACTACAATAGAATGATGATGATAAATGATTATGATAATAATGACAATAATGTTACTATAATAAAATGGAAAAGGAAGGGAAAGGGAAAACAGGAAAAAACCCACAGAAACACAAGGGACACAGCCGCTCCCCCCCCGCCGACCGACGCTGCCCGTCCCCGAGCCGCGACTGCTGCCCCCTCCCCCGGCCAGCCCCTCCCAGGTGCCGCACTGGGCATGACGTTCCATGAGATGGAATATCCCTTTGGCCAGTTTGGATCCGCTCTCTCGGCTGTGCCCCCTCCCCTCCCGGCTCCTTGTGCCCCCGGCAGAGCCTGGGAAGCTGGAAATGCCCTTGGCTGGTACAAGCGCTGCCCAGCAACAGCCCAGACATCTGTGTGTTATCTCAACAGGTTTTTTTCCATGCTAATTTCAAAGCACAGCACTATACCAGCTAGAGTGAAGAGAATTAACTCTATCCCAGCTAAAACCATGACAGAGGGTTTTTCCCCCTGCCCCGTGTAATTCTCCTCTGCAGAAGGAAGCAGGAAACCCTGGCAAAACCAGGAGCCGTCCGTGGGTGTCTGGGGTAGAAAGGGGGCCGGCAGGCGGAGCGCTGGGTCCCGCCAGCCCCGCGTGTAACCAGGGTGATGAAGTGAACCAGCCGTGGATGCTGCTGTGTCCCGCAACTGAACGTTAAGTCTGGGGACAACCAGTGTATTCTTTAATCATGAATGCAATAGATAATGTGCTTCTGTCAGAACCCCGCTCCTTTCAGACTCAAAGCCTAAGTTTCAGATCCCCAAAGCCTCACCCCTAGAGCTTAGGGGCCAAACCTCTGTTTTAAGGGCTACATTACAGCCTCACGTTTAGGCAGCGGTGATTCAGGGTATAAATGGTTGGGAGTTACTGATACAGTCTAGTGCAGCTCAGCTAAGGCTGGGACCCGGAGCCAAAACCTGGCCGGGGTAAGGAGGCAGCCAAAACAAGAACAGCCTGCACGAGGACTAAAGCTTGTTGCTTTAGGGAGTCAGAGAGGCCTCGAGATTCGAAGGACCTAAACAAAGTCACGATGACGTTTGGCCTTAAGAAAAGCAGCCGTACAGAGCCACAAAGGTGAGGAACTGCAGAGCAGAGACTCAGCCAGAACAGAGCAGCCCTCACGGGCAGCACGGGCGTCATCTCAGAAGCGAGTTGGCGGGAACACAAGGGTTAAGTAGCGGACACCGGGAGGAAGAGTATGTCCTTCATCCAGAGCCCCCTGAGGAGCAGCCGGAGACACCAGCAGGCGTGGGCAAGTAACCTCTGCCTATCTGTAGCTGTTATCAGAAAGCTAATGAATGTGCCTGGGAAGCACGTACTTAACGGGCACAAAGAGACCTGCGGGGTGCCCGGTAGGAGGAGGATCCCCCGTGCAGCCGCCCCCCCCCCCGCAAATACAGAATGCTGCCTTTTAACTCTGCGCTGGTGCCACCAGGCTCAGCCCCGAGCTCGGGGACATCAAGAGCAAAACCAAAGCTGCGCCTGGAGAAGGGGCTGCGCTCGGGCACCTCGGGGAAGCCCGGGTCGCTCTGTAAACCAGCAATTGCCAAGGCAGCTGCCAGCGTGTCGCAGCCCCCTGAGGCCGGGGAGATGCAGACCCCCGCGGAGCCCGCACTTCACTACAACCCACTTGGCTTTTCCCTCCGGGGTGGGTTTCTTTTGTTCCGAAGTTGCAGAGATGCCTGGCCCGGGCTGAAACCGACCCCAGCCCCCGGCCCTGCTCCCTGCGAGGAGGGAGCGCAATCCGGCTGGGCTCTCCTTGTGCACAGGGGAGAAGGAAAACGGGGAAAACCAGCGTTCTCCTTTCTTTAGGAGGGCGATAATTGCGTTTCAGGGGCAGGGCGGCAGGGACCGGTCCCACCCGCCCAGCCCCGCAGCCAGGGCTCTTCACTGGCTCAGACCCCCACGGGAACGGAGGGTCATTGCCCAAGCGGAGGAGAGCGCAGGGCTCCCGGCCACCGGCAGCTTTCCCCTCCGGGCAGGCAGAGGCGGCGGGTCGGAGCAGCCAGCGCAGCCCCACGCTCAGAGCACAGGAAGGCAGCGTGGACAGGGCGCGCACGGGCGTCACGGGGGGAGAGCGGCAGGAAAACCCAGCCTTTGCCCCCTGCCCTTTCTCCAAGCCTCGATTTTTAGCCTCCCCTCCTTTTCAAAGAGCTAACCCAGCCTCCTCCCCCTCCGACAGTTACCGTGCCGAGCTGGCTCCGGTCAAAGTACCCTTTGCAAAACCCCATGAAAGGGGGAGTTACTGAATGCCGCCTTTGCCTGGGCCTTTACTGCTAAGGCCGGCCCTCCGGCATCTCAGCCCCCAGAGGAGAGAGCACAAATCGGGAGAAGGGAAGACTTACCAGCGGCTCAGAAGGACTGGCTCAGAGACCACCTGTGCAAACTGGGTCCTCGCCAACCCACGGGCCCCGATGGGATGCACCCACGGGTGCTGAGGGAGCTGGCGGAGGGATTCTGGCCGAGCCCCTGTGCATCATCTTTGAAAGGCCGTGGGGGACAGGAGAGGTGCCCGAGGGCTGGAGGACAGCAAATGTCACTCCAGTCCTGAAAAAGGGCAGGAAGGAGGAGCTGGGGAACTCTAAGCCAGGCAGCCTCACCTCCGTCCCTGGAGAGGGGATGGAGCACTTCATCCTGGAGGTCATCTCCAGGCACGCAGGGGACAAGAAGGTTATCAGGAAGAGTCAGCATGGATGCACCAAGGGAAGCTCATGCCTGACCAACCCGACAGCCTTCTCTGATGGCGTGACTGGCTGGGTGGACGACGGGAGAGCAGTGGGTGTTGTCAGTCTTGACTTGAGTAAGGCATTCGACAGCGTCTCCCACAGCATCCTCACAGGCAAGCTAAGGCAGTGGGGGTTGGAGGAGGGGACAGTGAGGTGGCCAGAGCCCTGGCTCAACAACAGAGCTCAGAGGGTCGTGATCAGTGGAGCAGAGCCTGGCTGGAGGCCTGTCACTAGTGGTGTTCCCCAGGGGTCTGTGCTGGGCCCAGTCCTGGCCAACATATCCATCAGTGACCTGGATGATGGGATCGAGTGTCACCTCAGCAAGTTCCCTGCCGATGCCAAGCTGGGAGGAGCGGCTGATGCACCAGAGGGCCGTGCTGCCACCCAGCGAGACCTGGCCAGGCTGGAGAGCTGGGCCCAGGGGACCTGATGAAATTCAACACGAGCACGTGCAGGGTCCTGCCCCGGGGGAGGAAGAACCCCCCGCACCGGCACAGGCTGGGGGCTGAACTGCTGGGGAGCGGCTCTCTTGAGAAGGCCCTGGGAGTGCTGGGGGGCAGCGAGGTGACCCTGAGCCAGCACCGGGCCCTTTGGGCCAGGAAGGCCAATGGTACCCAAGGATGCATGAAAAGGCGTGTGGAGCATCTCCCTTGGGAGGAAAGGCTGAGAGAGCAGGGTCTGTTCAGCCGCAGAAGAGGAGGCTGAGGGGGGATCCCATCAGTACCTATAAATATCTGAAGGGCGGGTGTCAGGGGGATGGGGCCGGGCTCTTTTCAGTGGTGGCAGCGACAGGCCAAGGGGCCACGGGCACAAGCTGGAACACGGGAAGTTCCACCTCAGTATAAGGACAAACCCCTTCCCTGTGCGGGTGCCAGAGCAGGGGCACAGGCTGCCCAGAGGGGCTGTGGGGTCCCTTCCCTGGAGACATTCACCCCCCGCCTGGACGCGGCCCTGTGCCCCTGCTCTGGGGGTGCCTGCTCGGGCAGGGGGTGGGACGGGGTGAGCTCCCGAGGGCCCTGCCAGCCCCCACCACGCTGGGATTCTGTGAAAAGCCCTCTGATGTTGGCCTTTGCTTGTGACGTGCTGCTTTCATCCTCCCAGAGCCATTTTGTATTTATATCAACTGTATATTTTCTATAACCTCATTCATCTTTATTTTCTCTCCCCTTTGCAAGGAGCGACAACCTGCTGTTGGCATCTTGGGTTGGGTCGATGCACGAAAAGGCTCCCGCAGCGGATGGGAGAAGCCGACGGCAGGAGGGGGTGCGGCCCCGTCCCAGCTGGGCACGGGGCACCGCCTGCAGATGCCAAGAGCCTGGAGCCCGTGCTGAGCCCACAGCGAGGCGCAGGGATGCAAGGGCACCTTTTCTTCCAGGTCCTCCTCTCCTCCCAGGCTCCAGAGCCACCCGACCCGACCGCGCGTGCCGGGGGTGACACCACGGCCCAGCAACCCCCCAGACTGCGAAGGGAGCACAACAACCAGCTCTGCTTGACGGCTTCTTCCTGCAAAGCGGCAGGAAAGGAAAGGCAGGAGGGAAAAAGCACCTGCCCGCTTCCCTCCTGGCTCGTCCCTCCCTGTGAGAGAAAAGGCTTTGCAAGGACAGGGGTGAAGAAGAAACCACCCAGAGTCCCCGGGAGGTAAAAGGCAGGGAAGCGGCGGAACAAGGCAGGGGACAGCCCCGGGGCGCAGAGCCCCACGCCTCACCTGCCCGCTCCCACGACCACACGCTGCACTCAAGGCGCTCCATGTTCAGTGCTCCCTTCCATTCAGGTGACAGCCAGGGGACAAGAAGGGGGCATTTCTGCACTTTGCACCTTCCCGGCCGACGGCAGAGCCAAAGCAAAGGCGAGAAATCAAAACAAGAACCAAAGGGGGCGGAACTGGAGCGCAGGCAGCAAATGCTCGTCCTTCGCCTGGGCCCAACTGCTCGGAGGGTCCTTCCGCTGCCCCGCCACGGAGGGCGTCCCTCTCGGCCCAGGGAGAGACGCGGGAGTGGACTCAAAGGAGGAGCCCGAGCCAGAGCACGAACCTTTTCGGGACGAAGAGGCAAGCGCAGAACGCGTCACACCTCACAGAAGGTGTTTGTGTACATTCAGAGTTTATATTTGGAGAAAAGAGAAAGGCGAGGAGGAATTGGAGACTGAAAAAATAGCCCTGAATGAGGGAGCGGTAGCAGCCCCTCGACCACTACAAAACCGCACCAACACACGCATGTACACACGGAGGCGTAACAACACCCAGCTCCCACGGACTGTGACGCGCCCCTCGGTTTGCTGCTCTGGGGATACTGAACGCCTGAAGCACACCCAGGGTAACCGACAACATCTGCATGGCTTTAATGGGAATCCTCCGGCTGAAGGGAAGCGGTTTCTCCCCGGGCCTGCGTCGGCACATCCCTGAGTCACGTTCTCACTCCTCTCCTTCAGAGTCAACATTCCTAGTTGTGAAAAGTGGGGCGGGGGGAAAGAGAAGAAGAGGGAGAGCGTCGTCAGCGCCAGAGCGGCCGGCTGCTGCCGATTCAGCCCCGTGTGTGGCACCAGCCCGGCAGGGAGGAGCTGGTTTGCATGCCACGGCCCCTGCTGCCTGTGCCCAGGGCCGGGCCGCTCGCTCGGCAGTGCTGGCCAGAGCACGGCACAGCCGTAGGCACGCGCCGTCGCCGCAGAGGAGCACGGTCGCCCTCACGGGCCAGCCTTTACCTCTTTCCTCCCCAGAGTCAGAGCGTTTCCCTCTTCATCGTCAGCGCCTTCCACACGGTCATGTTGGACATCTCGTCTGAGATATTAATCTCCGAAGGATCAGCCCTGCAATAAATATTGCCCAGGGCAACGCGTGATTCTGGGAACTGACGGCACCAAGTGCGTTAGCGTCGGCGAGAGGAACAGGGGGGCTCGGAGGAGCAAAGCTCAGCACAGGCACAGGGGCCTTTGCCGCGGGAGGAGGTTTGGGAGGCGAGCCCGAGAGCTGCAGAGCAACGGCTCCGTGCAACGGCTCTCGCTGCTGTGCAGCCCTGGAGCGGGCTCCTAAGCCACTGCTGCTACAGATCATGCCTGCAGCTCCTCAGCTGGAAGTACGAGGCTCTCCAGCTGCGTAAAGTCACTGACGATGAGGGTGCCCGGGCTCCAACGTGAGCTGTGCAGCCACTCTGCTTGGAGGCAGAGCCCTGCCATCGCCTCCTGCAGCCCTGATTTTCCCCCCAAGCTGACTGCTGGTGCCTAAGGGATGCTCAGGAAAGAGGCAAGTGGAGAAGATTGGGCCAAACCCCTGCAAATCCATCCTGCCAGGGGCCCTGGGCCTCCACGGGGCTTTACCTGTCACTGGGTTGCTGTGGGATATCCAAGCCGCTGGTCTCCCCCAGTTCCAGCTGAACGCAATTTGCAGCAGCAGCTGCCATCGTCTTCTGGGACTCCTGGCGTAAAAAGGGACAAATCAATTTCTCCGTCTGTGACCAAAGTGGAGAGAAACACACCAGGCGGTAAAAGCGCTGCATGTGCCCTCTCCTTGGGACCCATGGCAGCTTCAGCTCTTAGTGCAGCAGGGTATCGACCTCCGCTCCAAACGTTTTGCAAGGCTTAAAAACACTATTAGCAGCAAATCTTCCCACCGTGAGTATCATCATCATCATCTTCTTCCTCACCTTTTTTCCTCAAAGACTACTTTTTAAAATTCTCCCTCACTCAAGTGTTAAGCTCACTGCTAATTCAGGGAAAGACACGCTGAAGCTGTGGGATCCGGGCTATTGGGATCTATTTCTATTGCGTTCTGCTCCTCCCCCAACATTTCAAGACCAGCTGGGACAGAAAGAGGCCATCTCACAGCCCAAGGGAGACGTCCGGCCCCGAGCCCCCAGCAAGCGTTACCTCTTCTTCTTGGGCTTCGGTTTTGGCGTCGCCCAACCTCTGCTTCTTGCTTTCTGGCATCAGGTCATCCAGAAAGCTGAGCTCTCGCTTGGAGAAGCAGAAATCCATCACTTTGCGCACAAAAACGAGAGCCAACACCTTTGTGAGGAAGAGGGAAGATGCGGTGAGGCCAGAGGCGACGTTACATCTCCCTCCAACGCTGCAAACCTCCTGCTGCCGACACCGGCAGCGGCTCTTACCATCATGGGAAAGATGATGGCGGCACGGGACGCCTTGATGCCCCAGAGCAGGACGAGGCAGATCAGCTGGACGGTGGTGAAGAAATGCACCTTTCGCAAGGGCACGTGCCGCAGGTAGACGAAATCCGGCTGGTGTTTCGCCGGCATCCAGAACAGCTTCAAGCGATCGAAGAACTGCAAAAAGCCAAGGGGGAAAAGTTGCCACCGTGGGACTGCGGAAGGTTTCTGGCCCTGTGGAGACGCGGACGCAGTTCTCAGGGTCTCGCTTGCAAGGAGAGGTCGCGGAGCCCGCTCGCTTCCTCCTGGGAGCAGCCCCCACTTTCCCTTCGCTCCACCCAGCTTGCCCGCCAGAGCTGCCCACCAAATTGCAAGGAGTCCACGTTCTTCTCTCAGCACCATTTCTTGGCCCACCCAATCCCCCGGCAAGGATTTCCACCGGTGGCAGAAACTGCCTTCCCTTGGCACTGAATTCCCCCGCTTCCACCTCACCAAAGCCCGACCTGCCCTAAGCCGTGACACAGAGAGCCCTGACCGTGCCCGCTCCCCCAGCCCTACGCCCCTCCTGGGCCTCCCCCGAGCTGCTGCTCACACAAAACACTTTCAGCGCTTGCTCCCGGAGAGGTGTTTTCCCACGCCACTGCTTTCTGCCCGCTCCTACGGCCGGGAAATACCAGGGAGCAGGCGTGCTGCGCGCTGTAACAGAGCCCCTACCTGAATTCCTCTGAGGGACGACACACCCATGTAGAGGAAGACGCCGTAAAGCACAGGCATTGGGATGAACTGAAAACAAGAATGGAATCCTTCGTTTTGTTCTCCATCACATTTTCACTCTTACCACTCTCTTCTACGGGCACTGCCTGAAGTTGCCCAAAGCTCTGCAGCACCCACGGGCTTGGAGGTGGGTCGGATTTTAACCGGGAGAGATTTTGTGCGTGCGAGGGAGCCAACGCTCTGCTTCAGGCTGAACAGACTCTGAGTTCCCTTTTGTCACAATAAGCCTCTTTTCCAGAGAGGTGGGAGGAAAAGAGGCCACTTCACCCGTGCCACCGCGTACCGCGCTCTGTGACGGTAGAAAACCATTTCTACGTGTTCTTGTGGCAACGCGCAAAGGCGCTGGGCCTCCTTTTAGCCTAGAGATGGCATTATTTTGTGTGAGGAACATGCAAGGAAGCCCTCGGGGACCATTTCGGCGTGTTTGGCTACTTGGAATGGCTGTTCTGAGGCGCTTGCGGGAGCCAGTCGCCACCGAGAAGGTGCTGCCTGTTTGAAAGGGAGCAGAGGTACTGCTCTGAGGAGGTGCTGGAGCTTGTTCCTGAGCAGCTGGACAAGCAGAGGATGTGGTGAGGAGTCTGTGCCATGCCCACTCTGAGGGGCCTTCCCCCCACAAGCATGTGACCCCCCCGTCCCTCCTGTCCTCAGTACCTTAATGACCTCAACCTGCTCCTTAACAGCTGTAACCAGTTCTGCGCACTGACGCCACTGCAAAGCAAGCGGGACACACTGCAGGGAGCCATGGTGTGAAAGGGCACCCCCAGTCAGTCCCCAGGGCACTGGGAGGTGAGGGCAGGGCCAGGGCGTGCTGGGAGGGAAGAGGGAACAGGAACGTCTGTCTCCAGGAGGGGCAGGGGGTGGAGGAGGCCCCCCATGACACCAGCTGGGGCCCAGTGCCAGAGTATCCAGCAACCCCCTCCAGCCCATGCCTGGCAGGCCGTTACACGCGGCTTCCCCTGACACACAAGGGAGGGTCACTCATCCCACCCCCTTCCCAAAGCCATGCTGCTGTGCCTGCCGACCCACATCAGGCTCCCCTCTGCAGCACAGCCACAGCCAGGAGCCTGGGGGACGTCCAGAGGCCCAAGCCCTCCATCACGGATGCCCTATCCCGGAGTAAATCTCCTCCCCAGCCACACCACTGACTCTGGCTGCTGGGCTGCGTGGACCCAGCACTGGCACCCCGTTCCCTGACCCTTTCAGCACACGCCTCCTTTTCCCCTCTACCTTCTGCGCCACTTGCAGGCTCGCGGCTGCTTCCATCATTGCCACTTGGACGTGGGCCTGCAGGAGAGGAGGGGAAGAGGAGCTGCCATCAGGGCACCCGGGCACTGCCACGAGTGCACTGCCCTTGGCATTATCCCCTCCCAGACCCCCTCGGGCTCTGCCTTTGCCCTCGCGTCCCCTTTCCTTCCCCGGCCCTGCAGGCGCGAGGGGCAGGCAGAGGGAGGGACCCCCAGGCCCAGCTCTGGGCACGCTCCACATCTGGACATGGTCCCGAGCAGGTGGCTCTCGCTGACCCTGCTTCAGCAGGGCCATTGGACAAGGCCAGATGATCTCCAGAGGCCCCTTCCAGCCTCAACCAGCCTGTGATTCTGTGAGCTGACCTTCATCTGGGCCACCAGCCCCTCCAGCCGCTGCAGCTCCTGGCAGTTGTTCTCGAAACACTGCGCCACAGCACGGTTCTGGAAGAGGAGCCGGACACAGGCACTCAGCCCCTGGCACAGCCACAGGAGCCGCAGCTGGGGCCAGGGCAGAGGAGGGGACACTGACCTTCTGGCTGAGCTCCTGCATGGTTTCCTGCAGCTCCTGCTGCTTCTTCCCCTGCGTGGGGAAAGGAAGGGTCAGGGGCTCAGCGCTCGCAGCTGCAGCCCCTGGGGACAAGGGCAGCACTGCACACCTACCAGGCACTGCAGCAGCTCCTTGTGCCTTTTGGTCTCGGCAGAACAGCGCACCAGGCGCTCCCGGAGCTTGCGGAGCTCTTCCTTAGCCACTTCGGTCTGCATGGCTGCACCTGCGCGTCGGGAGGCAGCAGGGTGTGAGGGGCAGAGCCACGTGCCCTATCGGCAGGGACAGTGGCAGGGATGCTGCCCTACCCAGACACACAATCGTACACGGACACGCGGGTGCGCTTAGAGGAATGCACCCCCCGCACAGCTGAGCACAGCCACGCCACCCTGCTCACCTGTAGCTGTGCCCAGCACCGTGGGTGCTGCCACAGGTGCAGTCGTACGCGCGTGGGCACAGCCACGCACGACCCTGTGCTCCCCAAGCACAGGAGTACCCACGCTCTCTCACGCACCGGGCATGGCCACACACATGCACAGTCGGGGCAGAAGAGGGATGGGAGGCAGGGCAGGCTGGATGCGTCCCAACCAGATCCTGCCTATGGGATGCAGGGTGTGTTCTGGGAGCCCCACAGCCTGCTTCCCCCGCCATTTCTCATTGCTCCCCCGGGCAGGGTGGTGCACGAGACGCCGCAAGCCCAGGAAAGAGCCCTGGCTCAGGGAAAAGCAACGCTGAGCACTTCCCAGCTGCAAAGCCCACAGCCAGCCAGCTGCTCCCCAGCTTGTGAGCCCTGCTGGCTGGAGCAGGGGTCCGGCCCATGCCAGCCGCTGCCCGGGAGCGGGCCCCACGGCACCCACTGGGGACACTCACTGCAGCCAATAAATGAAGCCGCGTCTCCTCGCCAGCATGTCCCTCTCCTGCAGGTCAACACAGAGCAAGGACACTTGTCGCGCCCTGCAGCGCAGCCGGGACAGCTGGAGTTGCTCGGTGCCACTGGCCTCTGCCTCATGCAGGAGCATAGCCCGTGCGTGGCTGTGACCTCCATGGACCCCGGTTCCCAGGGAGACCCCGCTGGCCAGGGCAGGGGCTGGCACGGGCATCCCCCTTTCCAGCTGTGCTTCCACCAGCTCCGGCAGTGTAGTCCCCGGCACCTCTGCCTCCTTCTTCCTCTGCTGCTGGCTGCAGGCAACAGGGCATGGTTGGATGAGTTACAGACCTCCAGGGCCATGCATTGGGTCCCCTTCCAACCATACAGCACCCCAGGCAGGCAGGGAATGGGCTCCCCTGTCACACCGGGTGCTGCACATACCCCCCACACCATTGCCTGGCTCCAGCACTGGCAGCCCCATCGCTCTGGGTGCTGCAGAGACCGCCCTAGACACCTGTGTGGGGCGAGGGGCCCAACTCACCACATCTCCTCCTCCTCCAGTGCCTCTTCAAGACTTTTTATTTGCTGACGCAGCACCTGGGAGAAGGAAGGGTCTGAGTCCCGGAGTCCGCTGCCACCCTTCTCCAGCCCTCCCACCCCGGGGCCTGTGGGCACCCATCTCTTCCCCCAGCCCATTCAGCGCTACCTCAGTCCCCTGGTTAAACTCCTGCAGCCAGGACACCATGTGGGCAGAGTGCTTTTCCACCTGCAAAACCACCGGCGTATCACCCTCGTCCCTCTCCAGCCCCAGGGCCATGCCCACTTGCTGCCCCACTGCCCCAGGGCACTGGGAGACTGGGCAAATCACAGGGCCACGCATAGCGAAGGGATGGACACCCCCAGCTCCTGGGGAAAATGTCCTCCCCAGTCACGCTTCTGCCCGCAGCCGCTGGCCCAGCGCAGCGAGGTGACCCTCCTTGAGCAGCGGGGCTGGACGAGACAAGATGACCTCCAGCGGTCCCTTCGAACCGCTGAGCCCCAGCCTGCGCAGCTCTGGGACGTGGGCAGAGGAGGGGACACCAGCCTTACTGCTGAGCATCTGCAGGGCATCGTGCGTGCCCTGATGGTTCTCCTCCTGCATGCGGAAAGGAGAGCAGGGGCTCAGGGTCTGCAGAAACACCTCTTGGTCACCTGCAAGCGCTCCTCTCAGCCAGGAGCAGCCACCAGGCACCCGGGCACTCTCACGAGTGCACTCCCCTCCGCATTATGGCCCACACAGCTCCCCTCGGGCACTGCCTTCTCCCTCGTGCCCCCTCTCTTCTCCGGCCTCGCAGGCACCGGCCGGGGGGCGCCAGGCAGGGGCACCCTCAGGCCTAATTCTGCACACGGCCCACATCTGACCACCCTCTGCACCCAACACCCCCAGCGAGCACCACCTACCCACCCCTGCTCAACCACCCTCCTATAGGGTGCAGCAGCCAATCAGCGCCCTCCGGCCTTCTGCTCTACCAACGAGCAAGCAGCTCCTGCTGCAAGGGGCGTGGCCGCTCACACACCCATCATGGCTCCTCACAGCCGGCCCCGCCCCGTCGGCAGTGCTCCCGGGCCCCGAAGCGGCGGCAGTCACACCGGCCTCGCCCCCTCCTGGCTGCCCTCCCCCACGCCCCCCTCTGCTGCATTTGAGCCCTGCTCAGGCTCCTTTGCACGCCTTTCTGCCTTTGCTCGCTGGCGGGAGAGCAAACCTCTGCTACAGCACCGCTCTCGGGCCGAAACGGGAACCATCTCCAGCAGGAACCACTGGAAGGAGCAAACCGGCCTTGCCGGTGCTCGGTGCAACCGGCTGGATTTAGTTTTCCCTGTGAATTGTCCCCAGCTGCCTTGCTATGTTCTTCTGTGGTGTCACCACTCCCGGGTGGGGAGGCAACAAGTCCCCACCTCAGCCTCCCCCCTGTTTGGTGGGAACAGCTCCCCACCATCGCCCTCCGCCCAGACTGTGGCAGGCAGAATAACTCCCTCCCATTGCCCAAATCCCTCGAAAATGCCCCCCAGCCACACCTGACCCCAAGTAGGCTGACTTGCCCAGCATCATGAGTGTGGGGCCTGGCCAGGGACCGGGCCAGGGGGGTTCTGGAGGAAGCAGGACCTTGAGGGGACTAGGTACCTGGGGTACCTGAAAGGAGCGGGCTTTCTGGGGGCAACTAGCGGGATCGAGAGGGTCTGGGTAGGGGGAGCTGCGGGGGCTGGGGGTGTCTGGAGAGAACTGAGATGATGGGGTGCCTGCCGAGAAGTGAAGGCAATGGAGGGTGTGCAGGGGGGACCTGAGGAGAAGGAGGGAGGGACCGTGAGAGGAACTGAAGGGATTCGATGTGTCTGAAGAGGGGAGCTGAGGGGTCAGGGTCTGCGGGGGGGAACTGACGGGTGTGGGCTTTGACTGAAGCCTAGAGCATTACTAGGGGGAAGATGTGGATCTTCACGTCCCCCTTAGCGTGGGTCCCACGCGTACACCCCCTGGCAACAATAATCAGGGTGACACGGGAATGGCCACGCAGCTCCGCCCCGGTTGCGTCACAGGCATCCCACAAAGCCCGGCAAGTTGGTGCTCTCTGAGTGTGGCCTACATCTACACGCAGCCCAGCTCTAGGGGACACCGAGGGGGCTCAACCCCCTGCGGCTCTTCCCGAGTGACCTCCCCAGGGTGGCAGGCTGAAGCGTGGAGCACTTTGGCAGAAGGTGCCTTTGCTGCCTGCATACCTCTCGGAGAGCCGGGGGGGTGAGACGGCCACCTGGAGGATGCTCTGCTGAATGTGGCTGGGTTAAAGAGCCCAACCTTCGGGTCGGGCTCTCTCCAAAGTGACTCAGAGAAGCAAGAAATTCTGCCAGCTCTCCCGTGGGACAATCTCCTTTGGGAAGGCCTGACAGTGCTCCTCGTGCTTGCTCCGGTGGAGCATCTCACCAAAGTGTCAATTTTGGTGGTAAACAAGCTACTTAAGGAGCGAATCCCACCCCCTTTACCTGGCAGGAGGCGCCACAGCTTCCTGAAGCAGAGCCAGAGACTCTGCCATAAGAGCGCTTTTTTGCCAAGGAACGCACGCTGTGGAGCCCTCCCGCCCCGGGGCCTGTGGGCACCCATCTCTTTTCCCCCAGCCCTTTCAGCACTCCCTCATTTTCCTGCTTAACCTCCTGCAGCCAGGACACCATGCGGGCACAGTGCTTTTCCACCTGCAAAACAACCGGCGCATCACCCTCGTCCCTCTCGATGCCTCTCGCTCTCTGCGCCTCATTTTCACCGGAGGCAGGCTCCAAAGTTCACAATGTCCAAGAACTGCTCCCACACAAAAGGTGCCAGCACTGAAAGCTATTGCTGGGCCTCAGCAGCCCTTGGCAGCCCTTTCACAGCCGCACCAGCAGTGGGGCTCTGCGCCTGCCTAGCCTCCCAAAACTCCAAGCGTTTTCTCCCTCTCTGGCTCTCATTTTCACCAGAGACCATGGGTGTGTGCACGTGCACGGACGGCCACACCGCGTGGGCTCCAGCACAGGGCTCAAGCATCCATCCCCAACGGGATCCAGCATCCAGCCCCGAGGCGGAACCACAGCCCAGGAAGGGGAAACATAAAGAGCAGCCCTCTGCTCTAGGCCCCGCAGGCACTGGGCTTGCGGGCTCCCAAGAGCAATGGGGTCTCCCTCTTGCTCAGAGCGCAGCTGCGGCACGCGGGGGGACAGCAGGAGGAAGGGGTGGGGGCAGGGGGCAGGCAGGCAGTGACCCACGTGCTTCAGCTGCACCCTTGGAGCGGCTGCGTGCAGCGGCGCCGCGTTCAGGGCTTGGCAGGTCGGGTGGCTCCAGCCTCCACGCGACAGGGCCTTTGCCCTCGGAGGGCAAACCTGCGAGCGGCTGGAGAAGCTGGCAGGGAGCAGCCGGGGCCGTGCCGGGCGGTGGCTGTGGGGTCAGCAGGGGCGGGGCCCTGGGGACAGGGCCAGCGGCTACGAGATTGCTAGAACGAGACCCGTGGGAGCGACCGGCAACGGGGCCATGGGGAGCGCACCGCTGGGGATGGGGCCGAGGAGCCACAGGGCTGTGGGACCACCAGCGATGAGAGCCTGGGCAGGCGGGGAGACCAAGGTCATGGGGACTTTGGGGAGGGAGAAGGACACAGGGTTGGGTGCTGTGGCGTGGGATGGGCCGCGTGGGGTCCATAGGGGCTGTAAGGTGAGAGGGCAGGTGAGTACCTGCAGGGTTGTGGGGAGCTGTGGGGAGGAAGGCAGTGGAGCATGCGGGGGCCATGGGGCTGGCCTGCGAGGAAATGTGTCCCCAGTTCCTGGTGCCTCAGTACTCTCAGACTCACTTACAGGGGCTGGCCAGGACATTGCTAAAGGGTTGCCAGCCTCCAATGGTGGAGAATAAAATCTACCGTGGCCTGAGAAGACGGTGGTTCCCCCTGGTTCTACAGTGGCATCAATACCGTGCGGGGACGGAGGGCAGGAGGGAGGGCAGCTGAGGCTGGCACGCAGGGACCCAGCTTGCGGCAGGCGGCGGGGTGGCACCCAGTGCCTAGCAGCTGAGACTGGCCCTGGCCTCGAGGGTATGCAGGGACTGGCATGCGGGGCAAGACCCTCTCCGCGCACCCCAACAAACACACCCCAGTACATGGAGGTTCAGGTAGAAAAGGCTTTATTGAGGGTGGGGGGCTGTCAGAAGGGCAGCGGCCCGTCCATGACCCTGGGGAAGATCTTTCCCAGTGCAATTGCCTGGTCGATGTTGGTCTCACACAGCACATGCAACAGCAGGCGGTGGAAGAGCTCGGGGTCGTACCAGGAGGCGTAGAGGACAACAGCAGCCAGAGCAAAGCCGACAGCCAGCTGCAGGCTGACCAAGAGCAGGATGAGCGTCCTGTGGGGCAGAAGAGGGATGGGAGGCAGGGCAGGCTGGATGCGTCCCAACCAGATCCTGCCTATGGGATGCAGGGTGTGTTCTGGGAGCCCCACAGCCTGCTTCCCCCGCCATTTCTCATTGCTCCCCCGGGCAGGGTGGTGCACGAGACGCCGCAAGCCCAGGAAAGAGCCCTGGCTCAGGGAAAAGCAACGCTGAGCACTTCCCAGCTGCAAAGCCCACAGCCAGCCAGCTGCTCCCCAGCTTGTGAGCCCTGCTGGCTGGAGCAGGGGTCCGGCCCATGCCAGCCGCTGCCCGGGAGCGGGCCCCACGGCACCCACTGGGGACACTCACTGCAGCCAATAAATGAAGCCGCGTCTCCTCGCCAGCATGTCCCTCTCCTGCAGGTCAACACAGAGCAAGGACACTTGTCGCGCCCTGCAGCACAGCCGGGACAGCTGGAGTCGCTCGGTGCCACTGGCCTCTGCCTCATGCAGGAGCATAGCCCGTGCGTGGCTGTGACCTCCATGGACCCCGGTTCCCAGGGAGACCCCGCTGGCCAGGGCAGGGGCTGGCACGGGCATCCCCCTTTCCAGCTG
The DNA here is from genome assembly GCF_963921805.1 of Phalacrocorax carbo. NCBI lineage: Eukaryota > Metazoa > Chordata > Aves > Suliformes > Phalacrocoracidae > Phalacrocorax > Phalacrocorax carbo. Next base: position 3,610,133 of record NC_087539.1, read on the forward strand.
TGCTTCCACCAGCTCCGGCAGTGTAGTCCCCGGCACCTCTGCCTCCTTCTTCCTCTGCTGCTGGCTGCAGGCAACAGGGCATGGTTGGACGAGTTACAGACCTCCAGGGCCATGCATTGGGTCCCCTTCCAACCATACAGCACCCCAGGCAGGCAGGGAATGGGCTCCCCTGTCACACCGTGTGCTGCACATACCCCCCACACCATTGCCTGGCTCCAGCACTGGCAGCCCCATCGCTCTGGGTGCTGCAGAGACCGCCCTAGACACCTGTGTGGGGCGAGGGGCCCAACTCACCACATCTCCTCCTCCTCCAGTGCCTCTTCAAGACTTTTTATTTGCTGACGCAGCACCTGGGAGAAGGAAGGGTCTGAGTCCCGGAGTCCGCTGCCACCCTTCTCCAGCCCTCCCACCCCGGGGCCTGTGGGCACCCATCTCTTTTCCCCCAGCCCATTCAGCGCTACCTCAGTCCCCTGGTTAAACTCCTGCAGCCAGGACACCATGTGGGCAGAGTGCTTTTCCACCTGCAAAACCACCGGCGTATCACCCTCGTCCCTCTCCAGCCCCAGGGCCATGCCCACTTGCTGCCCCACTGCCCCAGGGCACTGGGAGACTGGGCAAATCACAGGGCCACGCATAGCGAAGGGATGGACACCCCCAGCTCCTGGGGAAAATGTCCTCCCCAGTCACGCTTCTGCCCGCAGCCGCTGGCCCAGCGCAGCGAGGTGACCCTCCTTGCGCAGCGGGGCTGGACGAGACAAGATGACCTCCAGCGGCCCCTTCGAACCGCTGAGCCCCAGCCTGCGCAGCTCTGGGACGTGGGCAGAGGAGAGGACACCAGCCTTACTGCTGAGCATCTGCAGGGCATCGTGCGTGCCCTGATGGTTCTCCTCCTGCATGCGGAAAGGAGAGCAGGGGCTCAGGGTCTGCAGAAACACCTCTTGGTCACCTGCAAGCGCTCCTCTCAGCCAGGAGCAGCCACCAGGCACCCGGGCACTCTCACGAGTGCACTCCCCTCCGCATTATGGCCCACACAGCTCCCCTCGGGCACTGCCTTCTCCCTCGTGCCCCCTCTCTTCTCCGGCCTCGCAGGCACCGGCCGGGGGGCGCCAGGCAGGGGCACCCTCAGGCCTAACTCTGCACACGGCCCACATCTGACCACCCTCTGCACCCAACACCCCCAGCGAGCACCACCTACCCACCCCTGCTCAACCACCCTCCTATAGGGTGCAGCAGCCAATCAGCGCCCTCCGCCCTTCTGCTCTACCAACGAGCAAGCAGCTCCTGCTGCAAGGGGCGGGGTCGGTTGCGAGCGCCCTGTGCTGCGTGGCCGCTCACACACCCATCATGGCTCCTCACAGCCGGCCCCGCCCCGTCGGCAGTGCTCCCGGGCCCCGAAGCGGCGGCAGTCACACCGGCCTCGCCCCCTCCTGGCTGCCCTCCCCCACGCCCCCCTCTGCTGCATTTGAGCCCTGCTCAGGCTCCTTTGCACGCCTTTCTGCCTTTGCTCGCTGGCGGGAGAGCAAACCTCTGCTACAGCACCGCTCTCGGGCCGAAACGGGAACCATCTCCAGCAGGAACCACTGGAAGGAGCAAACCGGCCTTGCCGGTGCTCGGTGCAACCGGCTGGATTTAGTTTTCCCTGTGAATTGTCCCCAGCTGCCTTGCTATGTTCTTCTGTGGTGTCACCACTCCTGGGTGGGGAGGCAACAAGTCCCCACCTCAGCCTCCCCCCTGTTTGGTGGGAACAGCTCCCCACCATCGCCCTCCGCCCAGACTGTGGCAGGCAGAATAACTCCCTCCCATTGCCCAAATCCCTCGAAAATGCCCCCCAGCCACGCCTGACCCCAAGTAGGCTGACTTGCCCAGCATCATGAGTGTGGGGCCTGGCCAGGGACCGGGCCAGGGGGGTTCTGGAGGAAGCAGGACCTTGAGGGGACTAGGTACCTGGGGTACCTGAAAGGAGCGGGCTTTCTGGGGGCAACTGGCGGGATCGGGAGGGTCTGGGTAGGGGGAACTGCGGGGGCTGGGGGTGTCTGGAGAGAACTGAGATGATGGGGTGCCTGCCGAGAAGTGAAGGCAATGGAGGGTGTGCAGGGGGGACCTGAGGAGAAGGAGGGAGGGACCGTGAGAGGAACTGAAGGGATTCGATGTGTCTGAAGAGGGGAGCTGAGGGGTCAGGGTCTGCGGGGGGGAACTGACGGGTGTGGGCTTTGACTGAAGCCTAGAGCATTACTAGGGGGAAGATGTGGATCTTCACGTCCCCCTTAGCGTGGGTCCCATGCGTACACCCCCTGGCAACAATAATCAGGGTGACACGGGAATGGCCACGCAGCTCCGCCCCGGTTGCGTCACAGGCATCCCACAAAGCCCGGCAAGTTGGTGCTCTCTGAGTGTGGCCTACATCTACACGCAGCCCAGCTCTAGGGGACACCGAGGTGGCTCAACCCCCTGCGGCTCTTCCCGAGTGACCTCCCAAGGGTGGCAGGCTGAAGCGTGGAGCACTTTGGCAGAAGGTGCCTTTGCTGCCTGCATACCTCTCGGAGAGCCGGGGGGGTGAGACGGACACCTGGAGGATGCTCTGCTGAATGTGGCTGGGTTAAAGAGCCCAACCTTCGGGTCGGGCTCTCTCCAAAGTGACTCAGAGAAGCAAGAAATTCTGCCAGCTCTCCCGTGGGACAATCTCCTTTGGGAAGGCCTGACAGTGCTCCTCGTGCTTGCTCCGGCGGAGCATCTCACCAAAGTGTCAATTTTGGTGGTAAACAAGCTACTTAAGGAGCGAATCCCACCCCCTTTACCTGGCAGGAGGCGCCACAGCTTCCTGAAGCAGAGCCAGAGACTCTGCCATAAGAGCGCTTTTTTGCCAAGGAACGCACGCTGTGGAGCCCTCCCGCCCCGGGGCCTGTGGGCACCCATCTCTTTTCCCCCAGCCCTTTCAGCACTCCCTCATTTTCCTGCTTAACCTCCTGCAGCCAGGACACCATGCGGGCACAGTGCTTTTCCACCTGCAAAACAACCGGCGTATCACCCTCGTCCCTCTCGATGCCTCTCGCTCTCTGCGCCTCATTTTCACCGGAGGCAGGCTCCAAAGTTCACAATGTCCAAGAACTGCTCCCACACAAAAGGTGCCAGCACTGAAAGCTATTGCTGGGCCTCAGCAGCCCTTGGCAGCCCTTTCACAGCCGCACCAGCAGTGGGGCTCTGCGCCTGCCTAGCCTCCCAAAACTCCACGCGTTCTCTCCCTCTCTGGCTCTCATTTTCACCAGAGACCATGGGTGTGTGCACGTGCACGGACGGCCACACCGCGTGGGCTCCAGCACAGGGCTCAAGCATCCATCCCCAACGGGATCCAGCATCCAGCCCCGAGGCGGAACCACAGCCCAGGAAGGGGAAACATAAAGAGCAGCCCTCTGCTCTAGGCCCCGCAGGCACTGGGCTTGCGGGCTCCCAAGAGCAATGGGGTCTCCCTCTTGCTCAGAGCGCAGCTGCGGCACGCGGGGGGACAGCAGGAGGAAGGGGTGGGGGCAGGGGGCAGGCAGGCAGTGACCCACGTGCTTCAGCTGCACCCTTGGAGCGGCTGCGTGCAGCGGCGCCGCGTTCAGGGCTTGGCAGGTCGGGTGGCTCCAGCCTCCACGCGACAGGGCCTTTGCCCTCGGAGGGCAAACCTGCGAGCGGCTGGAGAAGCTGGCAGGGAGCAGCCGGGGCCGTGCCGGGCGGTGGCTGTGGGGTCAGCAGGGGCGGGGCCCTGGGGACAGGGCCAGCGGCTACGAGATTGCTAGAACGAGACCCGTGGGAGCGACCGGCAACGGGGCCGTGGGGAGCGCACCGCTGGGGATGGGGCCGAGGAGCCACAGGGCTGTGGGACCACCAGCGATGAGAGCCTGGGCAGGCGGGGAGACCAAGGTCATGGGGACTTTGGGGAGGGAGAAGGACACAGGGTTGGGTGCTGTGGCGTGGGATGGGCCGCGTGGGGTCCATAGGGGCTGTAAGGTGAGAGGGCAGGTGAGTACCTGCAGGGTTGTGGGGAGCTGTGGGGAGGAAGGCAGTGGAGCATGCGGGGGCCATGGGGCTGGCCTGCGAGGAAATGTGTCCCCAGTTCCTGGTGCCTCAGTACTCTCAGACTCACTTACAGGGGCTGGCCAGGACATTGCTAAAGGGTTGCCAGCCTCCAATGGTGGAGAATAAAATCTACCGTGGCCTGAGAAGACGGTGGTTCCGCCTGGTTCTACAGTGGCATCAATACCGTGCGGGGACGGAGGGCAGGAGGGAGGGCAGCTGAGGCTGGCACGCAGGGACCCAGCTTGCGGCAGGCGGCGGGGTGGCACCCAGTGCCTAGCAGCTGAGACTGGCCCTGGCCTCGAGGGTATGCAGGGACTGGCATGCGGGGCAAGACCCTCTCCGCGCGCCCCAACAAACACACCCCAGTACATGGAGGTTCAGGTAGAAAAGGCTTTATTGAGGGTGGGGGGCTGTCAGAAGGGCAGCGGCCCGTCCATGACCCTGGGGAAGATCTTTCCCAGTGCAATTGCCTGGTCGATGTTGGTCTCACACAGCACATGCAACAGCAGGCGGTGGAAGAGCTCGGGGTCGTACCAGGAGGCGTAGAGGACAACAGCAGCCAGAGCAAAGCCGACAGCCAGCTGCAGGCTGACCAAGAGCAGGATGAGCGTCCTGTGGGGCAGAAGAGGGATGGGAGGCAGGGCAGGCTGGATGCGTCCCAACCAGATCCTGCCTATGGGATGCAGGGTGTGTTCTGGGAGCCCCACAGCCTGCTTCCCCCGCCATTTCTCATTGCTCCCCCGGGCAGGGTGGTGCACGAGACGCCGCAAGCCCAGGAAAGAGCCCTGGCTCAGGGAAAAGCAACGCTGAGCACTTCCCAGCTGCAAAGCCCACAGCCAGCCAGCTGCTCCCCAGCTTGTGAGCCCTGCTGGCTGGAGCAGGGGTCCGGCCCATGCCAGCCGCTGCCCGGGAGCGGGCCCCACGGCACCCACTGGGGACACTCACTGCAGCCAATAAATGAAGCCGCGTCTCCTCGCCAGCATGTCCCTCTCCTGCAGGTCAACACAGAGCAAGGACACTTGTCGCGCCCTGCAGCGCAGCCGGGACAGCTGGAGTTGCTCGGTGCCACTGGCCTCTGCCTCATGCAGGAGCATAGCCCGTGCGTGGCTGTGACCTCCATGGACCCCGGTTCCCAGGGAGACCCCGCTGGCCAGGGCAGGGGCTGGCACGGGCATCCCCCTTTCCAGCTGTGCTTCCACCAGCTCCGGCAGTGTAGTCCCCGGCACCTCTGCCTCCTTCTTCCTCTGCTGCTGGCTGCAGGCAACAGGGCATGGTTGGACGAGTTACAGACCTCCAGGGCCATGCATTGGGTCCCCTTCCAACCATACAGCACCCCAGGCAGGCAGGGAATGGGCTCCCCTGTCACACCGTGTGCTGCACATACCCCCCACACCATTGCCTGGCTCCAGCACTGGCAGCCCCATCGCTCTGGGTGCTGCAGAGACCGCCCTAGACACCTGTGTGGGGCGAGGGGCCCAACTCACCACATCTCCTCCTCCTCCAGTGCCTCTTCAAGACTTTTTATTTGCTGACGCAGCACCTGGGAGAAGGAAGGGTCTGAGTCCCGGAGTCCGCTGCCACCCTTCTCCAGCCCTCCCACCCCGGGGCCTGTGGGCACCCATCTCTTTTCCCCCAGCCCTTTCAGCACTACCTCAGTCCCCTGGTTAAACTCCTGCAGCCAGGACACCATGTGGGCAGAGTGCTTTTCCACCTGCAAAACCACCGGCGTATCACCCTCGTCCCTCTCCAGCCCCAGGGCCATGCCCACTTGCTGCCCCACTGCCCCAGGGCACTGGGAGACTGGGCAAATCACAGGGCCACGCATAGCGAAGGGATGGACACCCCCAGCTCCTGGGGAAAATGTCCTCCCCAGTCACGCTTCTGCCCGCAGCCGCTGGCCCAGCGCAGCGAGGTGACCCTCCTTGCGCAGCGGGGCTGGACGAGACAAGATGACCTCCAGCGGCCCCTTCGAACCGCTGAGCCCCAGCCTGCGCAGCTCTGGGACGTGGGCAGAGGAGAGGACACCAGCCTTACTGCTGAGCATCTGCAGGGCATCGTGCGTGCCCTGATGGTTCTCCTCCTGCATGCGGAAAGGAGAGCAGGGGCTCAGGGTCTGCAGAAACACCTCTTGGTCACCTGCAAGCGCTCCTCTCAGCCAGGAGCAGCCACCAGGCACCCGGGCACTCTCACGAGTGCACTCCCCTCCGCATTATGGCCCACACAGCTCCCCTCGGGCACTGCCTTCTCCCTCGTGCCCCCTCTCTTCTCCGGCCTCGCAGGCACCGGCCGGGGGGCGCCAGGCAGGGGCACCCTCAGGCCTAACTCTGCACACGGCCCACATCTGACCACCCTCTGCACCCAACACCCCCAGCGAGCACCACCTACCCACCCCTGCTCAACCACCCTCCTATAGGGTGCAGCAGCCAATCAGCGCCCTCCGGCCTTCTGCTCTACCAACGAGCAAGCAGCTCCTGCTGCAAGGGGCGTGGCCGCTCACACACCCATCATGGCTCCTCACAGCCGGCCCCGCCCCGTCGGCAGTGCTCCCGGGCCCCGAAGCGGCGGCAGTCACACCGGCCTCGCCCCCTCCTGGCTGCCCTCCCCCACGCCCCCCTCTGCTGCATTTGAGCCCTGCTCAGGCTCCTTTGCACGCCTTTCTGCCTTTGCTCGCTGGCGGGAGAGCAAACCTCTGCTACAGCACCGCTCTCGGGCCGAAACGGGAACCATCTCCAGCAGGAACCACTGGAAGGAGCAAACCGGCCTTGCCGGTGCTCGGTGCAACCGGCTGGATTTAGTTTTCCCTGTGAATTGTCCCCAGCTGCCTTGCTATGTTCTTCTGTGGTGTCACCACTCCCGGGTGGGGAGGCAACAAGTCCCCACCCTCAGCCTCCCCCCTGTTTGGTGGGAACAGCTCCCCACCATCGCCCTCCGCCCAGACTGTGGCAGGCAGAATAACTCCCTCCCATTGCCCAAATCCCTCGAAAATGCCCCCCAGCCACACCTGACCCCAAGTAGGCTGACTTGCCCAGCATCATGAGTGTGGGGCCTGGCCAGGGACCGGGCCAGGGGGGTTCTGGAGGAAGCAGGACCTTGAGGGGACTAGGTACCTGGGGTACCTGAAAGGAGCGGGCTTTCTGGGGGCAACTGGCGGGATCGGGAGGGTCTGGGTAGGGGGAACTGCGGGGGCTGGGGGTGTCTGGAGAGAACTGAGATGATGGGGTGCCTGCCGAGAAGTGAAGGCAATGGAGGGTGTGCAGGGGGGACCTGAGGAGAAGGAGGGAGGGACCGTGAGAGGAACTGAAGGGATTCGATGTGTCTGAAGAGGGGAGCTGAGGGGTCAGGGTCTGCGGGGGGGAACTGACGGGTGTGGGCTTTGACTGAAGCCTAGAGCATTACTAGGGGGAAGATGTGGATCTTCACGTCCCCCTTAGCGTGGGTCCCACGCGTACACCCCCTGGCAACAATAATCAGGGTGACACGGGAATGGCCACGCAGCTCCGCCCCGGTTGCGTCACAGGCATCCCACAAAGCCCGGCAAGTTGGTGCTCTCTGAGTGTGGCCTACATCTACATGCAGCCCAGCTCTAGGGGACACCGAGGTGGCTCAACCCCCTGCGGCTCTTCCCGAGTGACCTCCCCAGGGTGGCAGGCTGAAGCGTGGAGCACTTTGGCAGAAGGTGCCTTTGCTGCCTGCATACCTCTCGGAGAGCCAGGGGGGTGAGACGGACACCTGGAGGATGCTCTGCTGAATGTGGCTGGGTTAAAGAGCCCAACCTTCGGGTCGGGCTCTCTCCAAAGTGACTCAGAGAAGCAAGAAATTCTGCCAGCTCTCCCGTGGGACAATCTCCTTTGGGAACGCCTGGCAGTGCTCCTCGTGCTTGCTCCGGCGGACCATCTCACCAAAGTGTCAATTTTGGTGGTAAACAAGCTACTTAAGGAGCGAATCCCACCCCCTTTACCTGGCAGGAGGCGCCACAGCTTCCTGAAGCAGAGCCAGAGACTCTGCCATAAGAGCGCTTTTTTGCCAAGGAACGCACGCTGTGGAGCCCTCCCGCCCCGGGGCCTGTGGGCACCCATCTCTTTTCCCCCAGCCCTTTCAGCACTCCCTCATTTTCCTGCTTAACCTCCTGCAGCCAGGACACCATGTGGGCACAGTGCTTTTCCACCTGCAAAACAACCGGCGTATCACCCTCGTCCCTCTCGATGCCTCTCGCTCTCTGCGCCTCATTTTCACCGGAGGCAGGCTCCAAAGTTCACAATGTCCAAGAACTGCTCCCACACAAAAGGTGCCAGCACTGAAAGCTATTGCTGGGCCTCAGCAGCCCTTGGCAGCCCTTTCACAGCCGCACCAGCAGTGGGGCTCTGCGCCTGCCTAGCCTCCCAAAACTCCAAGCGTTCTCTCCCTCTCTGGCTCTCATTTTCACCAGAGACCATGGGTGTGTGCACGTGCACGGACGGCCACACCGCGTGGGCTCCAGCACAGGGCTCAAGCATCCATCCCCAACGGGATCCAGCATCCAGCCCCGAGGCGGAACCACAGCCCAGGAAGGGGAAACATAAAGAGCAGCCCTCTGCTCTAGCCCCCGCAGGCACTGGGCTTGCGGGCTCCCAAGAGCAATGGGGTCTCCCTCTTGCTCAGAGCGCAGCTGCGGCACGCGGGGGGACAGCAGGAGGAAGGGGTGGGGGCAGGGGGCAGGCAGGCAGTGACCCACGTGCTTCAGCTGCACCCTTGGAGCGGCTGCGTGCAGCGGCGCCGCGTTCAGGGCTTGGCAGGTCGGGTGGCTCCAGCCTCCACGCGACAGGGCCTTTGCCCTCGGAGGGCAAACCTGCGAGCGGCTGGAGAAGCTGGCAGGGAGCAGCCGGGGCCGTGCCAGGCCATTGCGTTTTGCACACCGGGCAAACGAATGCGCTTTTTGGGATAACAATCCCACGGTGGCGCTGAGCACCCTCCTCTCAGACCAGGCACGCTTTCGGCCCTTTTGAGTGAGTTTCTGAGCCCCTTTGTGCCCTACGCGGCTGCCTGCAGCCTCCCTTTGCAGGTGCCGGCCATGGAAGCCCTTGCCTTGCGCAGGAGACTGAATTGGACCGAAGCGTGCTTGTCTGTGAAAACTGGCAACTTTATTTCCAGAACTAAGTCACCTTCAGCGTTTGCGGGCACTCGAGGAGCACGGGCAGGACAGAGCAGGCCTTAGACACGGAGGCGGCCGTTGCAGCAGCAGGCGTTGCCCCAGGGGGAAATGGTCGTGGTACACCGCAGCCTGCGCTGCGTGCTCTTCATGCTGCTGCTCAAGCCCTTTTTCCCCTCAGGACCTGCAGGAGCTCCTGCAGCACATTAAAGAATTCCACCAGCTTCTGGCGTGGAAACGGGCAGGGCGTAAACCTGCCCGGTTGCGTTGGTGTTGGCCTCGGCCTCTGAAAGGGGTTTGAGGTGAAGCCTGGCCGTGGCGCTGGAGTAGCCGTTACTGCTGGGCGCAGGCCCATCTGCACCGAGATCCAGTCGTAAAAGTGCTGAGTGGAGGTGTAGACTCCGGGCTGTTTTGCTCTGGCACAGCCTTTCCCCCAGCTCGTCACTCCGACAAGCCAGAAGTAGTCCGCGTTGTTGTCTTTGCAGACGAGAGGACCACCGCTGTCACCCTGCAGCGGAGGATTAAGAGCGGCTTAGGGTGGTGTTGGGTGGCCTCTGCCAGCACTGTGGCTGTCTCCTCCTGTCTCTCAGCACCTGCCGGAGCTGTATTCAGCGCAGAGCACGGCTCTGCTGAGGCGCTGGAGCCTAGAGAAGCTTTTCTAGGAAGGGGCGATGGGCCTGCAAGGCAGGGCTCTCATCTCATCTCTCCACTCTGATGCTGGGTATGTGGCAGGCGGCTGTTGCAGGACCGGGATCTGCCAAGAGCATTGGCTGGGCTTTCTGGGCAGAGTCGCAGGCCTCCGGGACAAGGGGGGCACTGGGCAGGGACGTGCAGCTGGGGAAGGGGAGGTGAGCGCCAGCCCCAAGAGCGGTGGGAGGGTGACCTGGCAAGCAACGCGCACGCCAGGGTACGCCTGGGCGGTGGTGCCAGGGCTGCCTGTGCTGCTGGGGCTTGACTTGTAGCGCGCTCCCACCTGGCAGGTGTCGATGCCACCCTGCGCATAGCCGGCACACAAGTTGTGGCTGTGGATGGCCCCTCTGTACCACCAGCTGCTGTTGCAGAGGTTGACGTCAATGAGGCGGACCTTGGCCTCCTGCAGGACATCAGTCGAGCCTCCAGCTGTGAGCACAGAAAGGAATTAAGACCCAGCAGCTGGCTGCCAGTTCTCCCCCCCTCTCGGGGTGAACCCCTTCCCTAGGGCTTGGCTTTGCATCCTGAGAGGCATCGTACCGCTGTGTCCCTTCGGTCTTGCTTTGGGTAAAGGGTCAGGCCCGCCTCTCTCTAGGCGTACGTCCCCACAGCCTGACTCCGGCTTTCGCCTCTGCTGCCCGGAAGCCCAAGCCCAGTCTCCCCAGCGTGCCAAGCCTGCCCTCAGGACACGAGTACTCGTTGGGAACTCACATCTTGCAGTCGTGGAACCCCAACCACTGATGTAGCAGGCTGTCATCTCTGACACTCTCAGCGAGGCGTCAGGCACGCAGGCAAGCTGTATGTAGGAGCTGCACTGGACAGGCTGGTCCAATTCCAGCAACGCAATGTCGTTCCTCTCCGAGATACTAGTGTAGTGTTCGTGAGCCAGGAGCCGCTTAATATTGCGCACTTGGGCCTCGGGGCCCAGCTGAGTCAACCGAGTGGCCCCGATCACCACGCGCCACATGGTGATGTGCCTGGAAGGCAGATGGAGAGAGAGGTGAGGGGAGCAGAGCCACGTGCTGCAGCAGTCTAGCAGCTCCCTGCCTTCTGCTTGCCCGGGGAGAGCGGGAAGCAGCGCTACGGAGGGTGCGACTGCCCTAGCACGCCTTAGGCTGCAGGAACGTCGAGCTGGAGGCTGCTAGGAAGCAGCGGCACGAGCCCAGCCTTGTCCTGAGCAGCGTCTCAGGAGGGCTCTGCAGTGCCCAGGCACTGGGCGTACTGCAAGGAAGCGGGATGGGAGTAGCACGTGGTGCTGCGGATGTGGTACCTGCCGGTGGTGTGGGGCTGTCCCCGTTGCCTGGTCCTCCTTACCTAGCCTTGATGAAGCAGTGGGCTGCTGTGAGGACCCACTGTGGGCTGATGAGGGACCCTCCGCATATATGCCCCGTGCCTGTTTTCCCAGGATCCTGGATGCTGACGATCCAGGGCCAGGCCCCTGGCTGGGCATCTGTGCCGCCCACGACGCGCAACGTGCCGTAGTGAGAAGCCATGGGCCGGAGCCCGCAGGTCCCTCTGTAACCAGAAACTCCTTACTGTCCCGCTGGCTGGCTGGCTGGCTGCTGTTGAGGCTGAATGTCAGCCGTCTTCCCTCCCCACAAGGCGCTGCATGGCCAGCAGGGCCAGGGAACGCCGTGGGGCGTGAGTCCGTCCGCCCCAGTTCCCGTTGTAGCCCTGTAGGCGAGTTGTGCCAGCAGCCTGGGTGCCGGCGAGGAAAGGAGGCTCCCACATAGGGCTCGGGAAGCTGTGGGGCGGTCACAGAGGACAAGCGGGCACCCTCCGGTGAACGCCCTAAGGGGTGCCCCAGCTCCCTCCCTGAGCCTCGGGCCACTTACCCACAGTTGTCCCATGTGCCGTACACAGGCCAGCACGCGGCCAGCAGGACCAGGACGGCCAGCAAAGTCATTGCCGACAGCGTCACGTGGCAGCTGCAAGACCGGAGGGCTCGTCGCGACCAGTGCAGCAGGCGACGTAGTGCCCGCAGTGCTCGCGCTGCCTGCGGAGCCCTCGGCCCTGGGGCTGATGTCACAGAGTCGCTGGTTCCGGGCACTGGGTGTGGTGGGCTCTCGGGGAGGCGGGGGGAGTCATGGCGGGTTCAGAGCAGGAGGGGATGCAGAACCTGGGATCGGGCACCCCCGACAGGGCCCCGTGGAACGCTCTGCTTGCAGGGTGAGGGTGTGCAGGCCCCCCCGTGGCAGGCAGCAGCGCCTGGCTCCGAGCACTGCCTGCTAAAAGCTAGCAGGAAAAACCCACTGGGGCTCTGTGCCTGCCCAGCCTCCCAAACACCCGAACGCTCTCTCCGCCTCTGCGCCTCATTTTCACCGGAGGCAGGCTCCAAAGTTCACAATGTCCAAGAACTGCTCCCACACAAAAGGTGCCAGCACTGAAAGCTATTGCTGGGCCTCAGCAGCCCTTGGCAGCCCTTTCACAGCCGCACCAGCAGTGGGGCTCTGCGCCTGCCTAGCCTCCCAAAACTCCAAGCGTTCTCTCCCTCTCCGCCTCTCATTTTCACCAGAGACCATGGGTGTGTGCACCGGCTACAAGATTGCTAGGATGAGACCCGTGGGAGCAACCAGCAACCAACTGGAACGGGGTCGCTCTCTTGCTCAGAGCGCAGTGTTTTCCTTGACGCCGAAGATAGTAGTTGCCATTTTGAGATGCATCCCAACAAAACCTCTGAAACTGTACCGGTGTGTATTGGGAACGGATGTGCTTGGGTGAGAACCCTTTGTGAGGGTATATTTCTCAGCAATGTTACTGCAGATATAAGCAATCACTCAAATAGCTGTATCCGTGATTTTGCCAAAATTCTGGCATGCGCTTTAACTATTCAGCTCGTGTCAGGTCTCAGCATTTACTACAGTCTAACTGGACATGGTACCAAGATTTGTTCCCTACACCCATTGGAACAAACCTTACGTTGGTAAGAAAGCAATTGCAGCATGGTCATCTCTACTGATTCACAGAATCACAGAATCCCAGGTTGGAAGGGACCTCAGGGATCATCTAGTCCAACCTTTCTAGGAAGAGCGCAGTCTAGATAAGACGGCCCAGCACCCTGCCCAGACAACTCTTGAAGGTGCCCAACGAGGCCGAGTCAGCCACTTCCCTGGGGAGATTACTCCAATGGTGACTGTCCTCACTGTGAAACACTTCCCTCTCGTGTCCAATCGGCATCTCCCCAAGAGCAACTTGTGTCCATCCCCCTTGTCCTCTCCATGGGACTCCGTGTGAAAAGGGAGTCTCCGTCTTCTTTGTCGCTACCCCTTAAGTACTGGTACGTGGTGATGAGATCCCCTCTGAGCCTCCTTTTCTCAAGGCTGAACAAACCCAGCTCTCCCAGCCTATCCTTGTATGGCAGCTGCCCAGTCCTGTGATCATCCTGGTGGCCCTTCTCTGGGCCCCTTCCAGCATGGCCACATCCTTTTTGTACAGCGGGGACCAGAACTGCACACAGCGCTCCAGGTGTGGCCTGACCAGCGCTGAGCAGAGCGGGATAATGACTTCTTTCTCTCTGCTGGCGATGCCCTTTTTGATGCAGCCCAGCATCCCGTTGGCCTTCTTGGCCGCAGCAGCCACTGTTCCCTCATGTTGAGGCTCCCGTCCACCAGGACCCCCAGGGCCCTTTCCACAGAGCTGCCCTCCAGCCAGGTGGATCCCAGCCGCACTCCCGGATTATGTTTTCCCAGGTGCATGACCTTACACTCCTCCTTGTTGAACTTCATAAGGTTCCTGCTGGCCCACTCTTCCAGCCTACCCAGACCTCCCTGAAGAGCAGCTCTCCCTTCTGGAGCGTCTACTTCCCCACTCAACTTGGTGTCATCCGCAAACTTCATCAGGCTACACTGGATCCCGTTATCCAGATCACTCAGGAAGATATTGAATAACATTGGGCCCAATATCGATCCCTGGGGGGCCCCACTAGTGGCAGGTCACCACTTGGAAAAGGAGCTATTTACCAGCACCCTTTGGGTGCGGCCTGTCAGCCAGGTCCCCACCCACTGCACAGACCCCTTGTCTGGGCCTTAACGCTTTAATTTCTCCAGGAGGAGACTGGGGGGGACCGTATCAAACGCCTTGGAGAAGTCCAGGCAGACAATGTCCACCGCCTGCCCCATGTCAACCAGGCAAGTCACTCTGTCATAGAAGGCCACCAGGTTTGTCAAGCACGATCTGCCTTTAGCGAACCCATGTTAACTTTTCCCAGTCAACGTGCTTCATTTGACTTGTGACGGCCCCCAGGAGGATTCATTCCATAACTTTCCCAGGGATTGAAGTAAGGCTGATGGGCCTATAGTAGCCTGGACCCTCCCGCGAGCCTTTCTTGTAGATAGGGGTAACATTTGCCTTCCTCCAGTCCTCTGGGACATCCCCCGTTCTCCACGACTTCTCAAAGATTACGGAGAGTGGCCTTGCGATGATGTCAGCCAGCTCTCTCAACACCCTTGGGTGGATGGGTCAGGGCCCATGGATTTGTAGGGGTCAAGCTCCTGTAGTAATGCATGTACTAACTATTCCTTCACTGTTGGTGGGTCGGTGTTTGGATCAACTGGCAATTTTGTTCCCAAAGCCTGGGATGCGGCAGTGCTGGTAAAGACAGAGGTGAAGAAATTGTTGAGGACCTCTGCCTTTTCTGCCTCATTGGTGATTGACTCTCCTTTGCCATTTAAGAGTGGGCCTATGTTTTCCTTCTTTTCCTGCTTATGGTTGACACCCCTGAAGAAACCTTTCTTGTTATTTTTCACATCTACAGCCAGTTTCAATTCGAGCTGGGCTTTTGCTTTTCTAACTGCATCTCTGCACACTCTGGCAATGCTCTTGTAGCTCTCGACGGATAATCCTCCACTTCTCCATCTCTGCTGTGCTTCCCTTTTGGATTTGAGAAGACCCAGGAGGTCATGGTTGAGCCAAGGGGGCCTCTTGCTCCGCTGACTTCCCTTTCCTTTGTAGGGGATAAACAGGTTTTGTGCTTCCAATAGAAAGTTCTTGAAGAATTCCCAGCTCTCGCTAGCTCCTTTGTATTCCATGGAAGCCTCCCACCGAATCCCTCCCAGCTGAGCCCTGAGTGCACTGAGGTTTGCTCTTCTAAGGGTTCTAAGATCCAGAACCCTTGTCTTAGAGCTGACCTTCAGCACGCTCAGCAGGACCCCGAACTCCACAGTATTGTGGTCACTGCAGCCAAGGCTCTCACTAACCGAGATACTACAGAGCAGGTTTTCTCGGTTTGTGAATAACAAGACCAGCAGTACCTCATTCCTGGTTGGCACATCTAACATTTGTATGCGTGTTTCGTGGAGGAGCTGGTGGTTGACGGAAAACCAGCGGGAGACAGGCACCATCCGATGATGATCATCAAGTCTCGTTTATTGGCAATTAGCAAATATCTTTTATACCGTTCGTAAATTAGCTCATACCTATTTGCAAAAGCATAGCTCATCCTTGGCTGGGAGGTAGATGCCAACTCCTCCCATGCTTAGCTCTTGTGTTCAGCCTTGCAATTAGCAGTTACTTGTTTCTCACACTCCTTTACCGGTCAACAGCAGCTGGGCTCACACTCCCTTGTAAAACACCAGCTGGCCTCACATTCTTCTGTTGACCAACAGCTAGGCCCAAGGTTGCTCTAACTCTGAGCCTGATTTTCTACTTCAATGCCCTCTTTCTGCTAGCCATTCCCGGGCTAGGCTCTCCCACAGGTGGTGGTGCCCCCGTGCAGGGGCTGAAGAGGAAGGAGCTGCCTGTGTCCTCTGGAGGTTTCGCTGGGGTCTGGAGCTCTACAGAAGCAGGAGAGGGGCCATGGGCAGCGGCTCCTGCCGACACAGCGAGGGCAGCCGCTCGTGCAGGATGTGTGTTTCTTAACACACAAGGCTGCTGCCCCACGGGCACTGCCGTTGCTGAGCACGTGTCCCAGAGACCCACATGGACCCACCTCACACGTCCCCTTCATGCTCCACATCGAGCCTTTGCCCTCCACATCTCCAAGAGCCCCTCCTCGCTGGTGCAGATGAGCTCAGCAGAGCTCCTCTCCTCCTCGTTGGCTCCTCGGTCACTTGGAGGAGGATGTTCTCATCGACGCTCTGAGGGGCCTCCTGGACTGCTTGTTGTCCCACTGTGCTGCCCCTCCAGCAGGGCTCTCTGAAGCCCCCCATGAGGACCCGGTTCCTGTGGACATGGGGCTGCTCCAACCTGTCTGTCGATGGCCTCACCCGCTTGTTCTCCCTGCTCAGGCAGCCTGTGGCTGGCACCCTCTACAACGTCACCCTTCCCTGTCTGCTCGTTCATCCTCGCCCAGGATCGCTCACTTGGCTCAGCCAGCGTTCAGCGCCCCACCGAAGGACAGGGAGGCTGTGACTGAGGACACGATTTGCTCTATCAACCTACTACGGTTGCAGCAGGTGAGCCTCTCAACGTCCTGTTGTGGCCTCGTTGTCCACCATGAGTGCGCCAGGCTCGAATGGGTGTTCAGGATGGAGTTGTAGGGCAACACCACGGCTGTGGAGGCCTGCAGGACTCGGCAGATGGAAAACTCCAGCCTGGACATCTTGCTGTCCTTGAGGCAGAGGGCCTCCATGAGCAGGGAGGTAAAGCTGGAGCTGGTGCCGCCCCCAAAGCTGTGGAAGACCAGGAATCCCTGCAGCTTCGTGCACTGGTCAGTCTGGAAGAAGGGGAGAGAAAACAAGACAGGTCCATCAGTAATTCTGAATTTAAGCTGCTACCAAGTTGCCCAGGAAGGAAAATATTCACCCCAGGGTCTCAGGCCTTTGGGGACTCTTGTCTCGGGGACGCAGGCAGGGGCAGGCACCTGCCCGAGTGCCCCAGCTCTGCTTCCAGCCACGGCGCCCTGTGCATTGGCATGACCTGCCCTCAGGGAAAGGGGCCGCTTCCCGCAGGGACTGGGGGACAGCCGGCTCCTTCCTGCTCCAGGAGCTGCCCCTTGCAGTGCCTGTGCCCAGCACAACCCAAGGGGTCTGCTGTGGGGAAACGGAACCCACGGAGGGAGATGCACTCATGCTGCGGGGGCAAAGATGGGGGCTCAGGCTCGGCTGGGGGCAGCCCCCCCCACTAACGCTGCTTGGAGCCTTTCAGCCCGCCACTGCCCCAGAGCTGAGAGCTGGGCTTCCCCAGGGTTCCCAGGTTCCCCAGTCCCCTCCAGCCAAGGCCTGCACCGGGACAGCGACAACTTCAGTCCCTTCACTGCAGGGATGCCCATCACCCCCTCCCACTTCCAGTGCACCCCCAGTCCCCACAGAAAGAGGAATCCCCCTTTTCTCTGCCAGCCCTTGCACCACCCCACACAGTCCCAGCACCGCCATCACCCCCTGCTTGGGAAGAGTTTCCCCCATTGCAGACACTGCTGCTCGTGCCCAGGGTGCTGTGAGAGCGGCGGCTGCCCCTGCCATCGCTCCACACCGCCGTGAACCGCTCCCACCCGTGCTCCCATCGAGGGGCGCTCCCTTTCCGAAGGAGAGGGCGGCAGTAGGGTCCCACTGGCACCCCCCACTCCCTGCTCTGGGCAGGTTCCCCTCGCAGCTCAGGGAGACTCCAGGGCACCCAGGGGGTCTGTGGGAGCCTGGCCCACACAGTGTACCCCAGAGGGGCAGGGAGCCTGGAGGGGAGACAGTCGGCGGTGGGAGCACGCAGCCTGCAAGCCCTGGCTAGGGGGCTGTCGTGGTTTAGCGGCAGCTCAGCCCCACACAGTCGCTCGCTCACTCCCCCACCGGTAGATGGGGGAGAGAATCACAAAGGTAACGCTCGTGGGTTGGGATAAGAACAGTTTAATAATTAAAATTAAAAGAAAACAACAGTAGAAATGCAATGTAAAGGAGAACAACGAGAGGCGCAAAGCCCCGGGGTGGGGGAGGGGTGGAAGGGAGGGGAGAGGGGGAACGAACCGCCGGAACAAACTGCCCGCGCCGCAGCCGCTCGCCGCCCGCCGACCCGACGCCGCGCCGCCTCCGCGCTGGCGCTGCAACTGCCCCCCCCTCAATATATTGGTCATGGTGTCACATGGTATGGAATGAACCTGCCATTGGCCAGTCGGGGTCAGCCGCCCCCACCATGGCCCTGCCCCTCCCAGCCCCCCCCGCCACGCGGCAGAGCGCGGGAAGCTGGAAAGGTAGCCGACCCCCACAGTGAGGAGAATTAACCCCTTCTCAGCCAAAACCAGCACATTCTCCACCCCTTATTCCATACCATTTACACCATGCCCAGGTCCCATATGATGCAATACAACCGTACCAACCACCACCCCTCCCCTTCCCATCCTTTAACATAATACACAGACATCATTCCCTTAGTTCATGGACCTTCCCTGTACAATGTCCATTAAAAATGTCCATTGAGTTCATCCAGTCCATGACTCTGGGCTCCATCTGTTGTATCAGTCTTTCCGGGTGGGAGGGATGGTGTGTGGCGTTGGGTTGCTGCATACCGAGTCAGTCATCCTTCCATCACTGCTGCACGGCTTGTTTCATAGTTGATCTTCCATGGGTTGGGAGGCTCGTACTCTGATATCATTGGTACAACACAGAGGTGACACACAGTATTATATAGCAGTTCACATTGTGCCATGCAGTTCATTGACTGTTTTCACCCAAAATCAAATCCCCTTGAGGCACACATCGGATTTCTCCATCCTCCCGCATCACCCACCAAGTGCACCCAGGTCCTCCAGCAAACACAATCCCACGAGTGGGTTTGCCTCTGCCTGAAGCAGGAATAACCCAGACTGTGTTGCCCAGCGTACTTTTTGTGTGCACTACAGGGACTCCATCCCCTTCCACAGTATGTAGGATTTCTGACTGGGCAGGGCCAGCTCGGTTGGCAGATCCCCTCGTGTTGACTAACCACGTGGCTTTTGCTAAATGTGTATCCCAGTGCTTGAATGTCCCACCCCCCCTTGCTCTCAGCGTAGTTTTTAACAGTCCATTGTACCGTTCAATTTTCCCAGAGGCTGGTGCGTGACAGGGGGTGTGATACACCCACTCAATGCCGTGCTCTTTGGCCCAGGTGTCTATGAGGCTATTTCGGAAATGAGTCCCATTATCTGACTCAATTCTCTCTGGGGTGCCATGTCACCACAGCACTTGTTTCTCAAGACCCAGGAGAGTGTTCCGGGCAGTGGCGTGGGGGACAGGAGATGTTGCCAGCCAGCCAGTCGTTGTTTCTACCATTGTAAGCACATGGCGCTTGCCTTGGCGGGTCTGTGGGAGTGTGATATAGTCAATTTGCCAGGCCTCCCCATATTTATATTTCAGCCATCGTCCCCCATACCACAGAGGCTTTACCCGCTTCGCTTGCTTGACTGCAGCGCATGTGTCACATTCGTGGATAACCTGCGCAATAACGTCCATGGTCAAGTCCACCCCTCGATCACGAGCCCACCTGTATGTTGCATCTCTCCCTTGATGGCCTGAGGTGTCATGGGCCCACCGAGCTAGAAATAGTTCACCCTGATGCTGCCAGTCCAGATCCACCTCAGCCACTTCAATCTTGGCAGCCTGATCCACCTGCTGGTTGTTTCGATGCCCTTCAGTGGCCCGACTCTTGGGGACGTGAGCATCCACATGCCGTACCTTTACAACCAGGTTCTCTACCCGGGCAGCAATATCTTGCCACAGTGTGGCAGCCCAGATGGGTTTGCCTCTGCGCTGCCAGTTGCTTTGCTTCCACTGCTGCAGCCAGCCCCACAGGGCATTTGCCACCATCCAGGAGTCAGTATAGAGGGAGAGCACTGGCCACTTTTCCCTTTCAGCGATGTCTAAGGCCAGCTGGATGGCCTTTACCTCTGCAAACTGGCTCGATTCACCTTCTCCTTCAGCAGTTTCTGCGACTTGTCGTGTAGGACTCCATACAGCAGCCTTCCGTCTCCGGTGCTTTCCCACAAGGCGACAGGACCCATCAGTGAACAGGGCGTATTGCTTCTCATTTTCTGGCAGTTGGTTATACAGTGGGGCTTCTTCAGCACGTGTCACCCCCTCCTCTGGTGATAATCCAAAATCTTTGCCTTCTGGCCAGTCCATAATCACTTCCAAGATTCCTGGGTGACTGGGGTTTCCTACTCGAGCCCGCTGGGTGATCAGTGCAACCCATTTACTCCACGTAGCATCAGTTGCATGGTGTGTGGAGGGGACGTTCCCTCTGAACATCCAGCCCAGCACTGGCAGTCGGGGTGCCAGGAGCAGCTGTGCCTCAGTACCAACTACTTCTGAAGCAGCTCGGACCCCTTCATATGCTGCCAATATCTCTTTTTCAGTTGGAGTATAGCGGGCTTCGGACCCTCTGTATCTCCGACTCCAAAACCCTAGGGGTCGACCCCGGGTCTCCCCTGGTGCTTTCTGCCAGAGGCTCCAGGTAGGGCCATTCTCCCCGGCTGCAGTGTAGAGCACATTTTTTGCATCTTGTCCTGCCCGGACTGGCCCAAGAGCTACTGCATGGACTATTTCTCGTTTAATCTGTTCAAAGGCTTGTCGTTGCTCAGGGCCCCATTTGAAATCATTCTTTTTCCGGGTCACTTGATAGAGAGGGCTTACGATCAGACTGTAATTTGGAATATGCATTCTCCAAAAACCCACAACGCCCAAGAAAGCTTGTGTTTCCTTTTTGCTGGTTGGTGGAGACATGGCTGCTATTTTGTTGATCACATCCATTGGAATATGACGACGACCATCTTGCCATTTGATTCCTAAGAACTGGATCTCTTGTGCGGGTCCCTTCACCTTACTTTGTTTTATGGCAAAACCAGCTTTCAGAAGGATTTGGACTATTTTCTCTCCTTTCTCAAAAACTTCTTCCGCTGTGCTGCCCCACACAATGATGTCATCAATGTACTGAAGGTGTTCTGGAGCTTCTCCCTGTTCCAGTACAGTCTGAATCAGTCCATGGCAAATGGTAGGGCTGTGTTTCCACCCCTGGGGCAGTCGATTCCAGGTGTACTGGACGCCCCTCCGTGTGAAAGCAAACTGTGGCCTGCACTCTGCTGCCAGAGGGATTGAGAAGAATGCATTAGCGATATCGATTGTGGCATACCACTTGGCCGCCTTGGACTCCAGTTTGTATTGAAGTTCTAGCATGTCTGGCACAGCAGCACTCAACGGTGGAGTGACTTCATTCAGGCCACGGTAGTCTACTGTTAGCCTCCACTCTCCATTAGACTTCCGGACTGGCCATATGGGGCTGTTAAAGGGTGAGTGGGTTTTACTGATGACTCCTTGGCTCTCCAGTCGACGAATGAGCCCGTGGATGGGGATCAGAGAGTCTCTGTTGGTGCGATATTGCCGCCGGTGCACTGTTGTGGTGGCGATTGGCACCTGTTGTTCTTTGACCTTCAGCAACCCCACCACAGAAGGGTCCTTTGAGAGACCGGGCAAGGTAGACAGCTGTTTAGTTTCCTCCGTCTCCAAGGCGGCTACACCAAAAGCCCACTTGTAACCTTTTGGGTCCTTGAAATACCCTCTCCTGAGGTAGTCTATGCCAAGGATGCACGGAGCCTCTGGGCCAGTCACAATGGGGCGCTTCTGCCACTCATTCCCAGTTAGGCTCACTTCAGCCTCCAATACAGTTAGCTCTTGGGATCCCCCTGTCACTCCAGCAATGCTGATGGGTTCTGCCCCTATATAGTTCGATGGCATTAAGGTGCACTGTGCGCCGGTGTCCACTAAAGCTTTATACTCCTGTGGGTCGGACGTGCCAGGCCATCGGATCCACACAGTCCAGTAAGCCCGGTTATCCCTTTCCTCCACCCGGCTGGAGGCAGGGCCCCTCTAGTCCTGATCATGGCAGTCACAACTCACTTCCTGCAAATGTGAATCAGGAGTCCCTCTATTACACTTAGAAATAAAATCTGCGCTTCTACTCCTCTGTCTGGGGACTTGTTCACTGGAAATTGGAGCAGCAGCTTTCCTGGAAGAGCCTCCCTGAGTGACTGTTCTTCCTTGCAGTTCATGCACTCGTGCCTGTAGGGTCGAGGTAGGCTTGCCATCCCACCTCATCATGTCCTCTCCGTGGTCACGCAGGTAGAACCATAGGGTGGCCCGTGGTGTGTATCCCCTTCTTTGAGCCAAAGGACGCTTATTCCTAACAGCTGAGACACTGCTCTGTCGAGGTGGGGAGTAGGACAGATCTTCTTTGAGTTGCTGGACCACTTGGGATAGTTTCTCCACAGCAGAGACAAGCGAGGAAGATATATTTGTGTCGTAATCTCGGAGTCTATCTATCACCTCTGCCACCGTTGGTGTCTCGTCATCTTTCCAGGACATCACTGCCAATGAGTTGCATACGAGGATGGTGCGCTCCGTACAAACTTCCGCCACGTGGGTCGTGTGCACTCGGCTTCATCTGGATCTTTGGATGACCGTTGATCGTCCAGGTCACCATAAATCACCTCAAACACAGCTAATTCCCTTAGATACTGGATGCCTTTCTCCATAGTTGTCCATTTTCCTGGGCGATATGTAACATCTTCTTTAAAGGGATACCTTTCCTTCACTCCAGACAGGAGTGGCCTCCAGAGGCTGAGGGCTTGTGGTTTTTTTCCCAATTGCTTTGTCAACACCCCCTTCCCCAGAAAGGGATCCCAATTGTTTGGCTTCTTTTCCCTCTAGTTCCAGGCTACTGGCCCCATTATCCCAGCATCGGAGCAGCCAGGTGACAATGTGCTCACCTGAAAAACGGCTATAATCTTTTCGCATATCTCGCAACTCGCTTAAGGACAGGGATCGGGTGGTCTCTATTTCATTTATTACTTCTCCCTCCTCTCCCCGTGATGGCCCTGGTTCTTCATCATCCCGTTCTAAACGAGTTGATGTCCGCTTCCAATATTTCGTCTTGTGTATGGGGGCTACTGATACTGGTACAGGTTTATTTTCTGAGCCAGCTCCGGTACTTGTTGTGGGGGTTTGAGTGGCTGCAGTGCCTGTCCTCAGGGCTGGATTGTCTACAGTGCCAGTCACTTTGCATTTCAATCCAGAGACCTTCTCTTCCCCTTGGGGGCACTGAATGCTGTTGGGCAGGGCTCGGTATGCATGGGCCAGACCCCAGCACACTGCAGTTATCTGTGTCTCTCTGGAGTTCCCAGCACAACAACATACTTTCTCCAAATATTCTACTAGTTTTCTAGGATTCTGCTCTTGTTCGGGGGTGAAACTCCAAAACACTGGGGGTGCCCACTGCCCTAGGTATTTGCCCATGCTAGCCCACATGCCCTGCCACTCGTAACTATCAAGCCTCGGGGCAGATTTCTGGGTGATATTCTTAAGTTGCTTAGTCAGAACCAAAACAACCTGCCCAAAAACTAACAATAAGTGCACCTTAACCACCCAAGGATGGTCAAGATACAAAGACGTTGTTGTAACAAAGGCACAGGCATCATAGAACAAAGTTGCAAAGGTACAACTCTGTATTTCCTCCATATAAAATCTCTCAGGGGAGGAGGTATAATTTCTAATTGCCTCAACAAGGTGATATCCGAAGTACAGTAACGGTTTCAGCAAAAACCCCAAATACCAGAAAAAGCTGAAAACGAGTGTTTGTATAACAGATCTTGTAGGCAAAACATTACTAATCACAGCAGAACACAGCAGACTCAACAAACCAACACCGATCTTTAACACCAACTGCAAGAAGGACAACATGGTGCTGTGACCAGCAGCTGTTGTTATCTCCAACCCTTGAGCCCCACGTTGGGCGCCAAAAAGACTGTCGTGGTTTAGCCGGCAGCTCAGCCCCACACAGCCGCTCGCTCACTCCCCCACCGGTAGATGGGGGAGAGAATCACAAGGGTAACGCTCGTGGGTTGGGATAAGAACAGTTTAATAATTAAAATTAAAAGAAAACAACAGTAGAAATGCAATGTAAAGGAGAACAACGAGAGGCGCAAAGCCCCGGGGTGGGGGGGGGGAGAGGGGGAACGAACCGCCGGAACAAACTGCCCACGCCGCAGCCGCTCGCCGCCCGCCGACCCGACGCCGCGCCGCCTCCGCGCTGGCGCTGCAACTGCCCCCCCCTCAATATATTGGTCAGGGTGTCACGTGGTATGGAATGAACCTGCCATTGGCCAGTCGGGGTCAGCCGTCCCCACCATGGCCCTGCCCCTCCCAGCCCCCCCCGCCACGCGGCAGAGCGCGGGAAGCTGGAAAGGTAGCCGACCCCCACAGTGAGGAGAATTAACCCCTTCTCAGCCAAAACCAGCACATGAGCTCATCTGCACCAGCGAGGAGGGGCTCTTGGAGATGTGGAGGGCAAAGGCTCGATGTGGAGCATGAAGGGGACGTGTGAGGTGGGTCCATGTGGGTCTCTGAGACGCGTGCTCAGCAACGGCAGTGCCCGTGAGGCAGCAGCCTTGTGTGTTTCTTGGAGGAGCTGCTGGTGGTGCCCCCGTGCAGGGGCTGAAGAGGAAGGAGCTGCCTGTGTCCTCTGGAGGTTTCGCTGGGGGCTGGAGCTCTACAGAAGCAGGAGAGGGGCCACGGGCAGCGGCTCCTGCCGACACAGCGAGGGCAGCCGCTCGTGCAGGATGGTGGAAACGGCCTCCTGCCTCCCCACTGGGCAAGAGCCAGGTCTGAGGCAGAGCGGTCGTGGGGCACACAGGCAGAAGGGAAAGCAGCAGCATCACCTCCTTCTGAACCGTCAGCTGATGTTGATTGACAAGGTCACGCACTTGTCCTACCATCACAGATTTCCTTCTAATCTTTCGAGTTTTATTTCAAAAGTACCGGGACCTCCCTGGGCGGCTCCCAAAGGCGTCCATGTCTGCCAGCTTCAGTGGTAGGACCCAGTTCAGGATGTCCCTCTAGAGCAGGACTAGGATGATGATGGCGATCTCCAGGAAGGCAAGGAACAGAAAAAGTGTCCTGTGGGACAGGAGAGGGGTCAGGCAGAGCTGGGGCAAATTTGTCTCAGCTCTTTCCAACCACCCAGCGTGAACGCCACCGTTGGGACCTTTCCCCATGCTGGGCGCAACACTGCCCCTGCTCAGGACTGGAGTGAGGGGCCCAGGCATCTCTCTCGGCTCTAATGAACGTCTCCCTCGTGGGCCCCCAAATCCCTCCCTGTGTGCCCCCCCACTAGGAAGAGAACAAATACTGCAACGTTCCATCCCAGGCAAGTTCCCGAGATGCATAATGCCCTTGGCCCACTGGCACGAGCATCCCACTGCCCATGGAAGAGCCCCGGCACCCCAAGCCCCCAGGGCAACTCACCGCAGCCAAGAGGTGATCTGATGCCTCCTTGACACCCGCCGCTCCTCCTACAGGCCAAGGCACACAGAGAGATGTGTTAGGGTGTGCGAGGCGGCCGAGGCTTGGGGGCTCAGATCCCCTCCCTTGTCCTCCTTAAGATGAGTGCTCCCCCGTGCCCTGGGCACTGTGCAGACCCTTCCCTCCCCAAGGCCCACAGCGGGGTTGTCTGTCCTACCAGCCGCACAGCCACCATCTCCTGCATCAGCGACTCCCCTGTGCCCTCTGCCTGTGCTGTCTTCCTCCTGCTACAGACACCGTGGGGTTCAGGGCTGTGAGAAGAGACCTCGGCCGGCATGGTGACCCCCCCCGGGTGGCCGCTAGGGTGCTGCCCAGCCTCTGCTGGGGCTGGCACCGGGCACCCTAGCAAGCCCTTACTGCATGGACCCACCTCCCCACCCTGTCCCACCCCAGGCCTTATGGGCATGGAGGAGAGCCTGGGAGCTGCCCAGAGTTGTGCAGAGCTGCTTCCAGAAGTCCTGAGTTGCTCAGAGGGTTTTTGAGGTGCTCAGGAGAAGACAAAGGGATCTCCAGAGCAGGCAGGAGGAGCGGACAGGAGCCAGAAAGATGTCTGCAGTGGCAGACACCTGCCCAAAGCTGCTCAGCACCCTCCACCCCGCTGCCCCAGGTTTCACTCAGGGCCCCGTTGCCACTCACAAAGCTGTTGGGTCTCGGAGGCATTCCCATCTCTCCTGGAGGTGCTGGAGCTTGTTCCTGAGCAGCTGGACAAGCAGAGGATGTGGTGAGGAGTCTGTGCCATGCCCACTCTGAGGGGCCTTCCCCCCACAAGCATGTGACCCCCCCGTCCCTCCTGTCCTCAGTACCTTAATGACCTCAACCTGCTCCTTAACAGCTGTAACCAGTTCTGCGCACTGACGCCACTGCAAAGCAAGCGGGACACACTGCAGGGAGCCATGGTGTGAAAGGGCACCCCCAGTCAGTCCCCAGGGCACTGGGAGGTGAGGGCAGGGCCAGGGCGTGCTGGGAGGGAAGAGGGAACAGGAACGTCTGTCTCCAGGAGGGGCAGGGGGTGGAGGAGGCCCCCCATGACACCAGCTGGGGCCCAGTGCCAGAGTATCCAGCAACCCCCTCCAGCCCATGCCTGGCAGGCCGTTACACGCGGCTTCCCCTGACACACAAGGGAGGGTCACTCATCCCACCCCCTTCCCAAAGCCATGCTGCTGTGCCTGCCGACCCACATCAGGCTCCCCTCTGCAGCACAGCCACAGCCAGGAGCCTGGGGGACGTCCAGAGGCCCAAGCCCTCCATCACGGATGCCCTATCCCGGAGTAAATCTCCTCCCCAGCCACACCACTGACGGTGGCTGCTGGGCTGCGTGGACCCAGCACTGGCACCCCGTTCCCTGACCCTTTCAGCACACGCCTCCTTTTCCCCTCTACCTTCTGCGCCACTTGCAGGCTCGCGGCTGCTTCCATCATTGCCACTTGGACGTGGGCCTGCAGGAGAGGAGGGGAAGAGGAGCTGCCGTCAGGGCACCCGGGCACTGCCACAAGTGCACTGCCCTTGGCATTATCCCCTCCCAGACCCCCTCGGGCTCTGCCTTTGCCCTCGCGTCCCCTTTCCTTCCCCGGCCCTGCAGGCGCGAGGGGCAGGCAGAGGGAGGGACCCCCAGGCCCAGCTCTGGGCACGCTCCACATCTGGACATGGTCCCGAGCAGGTGGCTCTCGCTGACCCTGCTTCAGCAGGGCCATTGGACAAGGCCAGATGATCTCCAGAGGCCCCTTCCAGCCTCAACCAGCCTGTGATTCTGTGAGCTGACCTTCATCTGGGCCACCAGCCCCTCCAGCCGCTGCAGCTCCTGGCAGTTGTTCTCGAAACACTGCGCCACAGCACGGTTCTGGAAGAGGAGCCGGACACAGGCACTCAGCCCCTGGCACAGCCACAGGAGCCGCAGCTGGGGCCAGGGCAGAGGAGGGGACACTGACCTTCTGGCTGAGCTCCTGCATGGTTTCCTGCAGCTCCTGCTGCTTCTTCCCCTGCGTGGGGAAAGGAAGGGTCAGGGGCTCAGCGCTCGCAGCTGCAGCCCCTGGGGACAAGGGCAGCACTGCACACCTACCAGGCACTGCAGCAGCTCCTTGTGCCTTTTGGTCTCGGCAGAACAGCGCACCAGGCGCTCCCGGAGCTTGCGGAGCTCTTCCTTAGCCACTTCGGTCTGCATGGCTGCACCTGCGCGTCGGGAGGCAGCAGGGTGTGAGGGGCAGAGCCACGTGCCCTATCGGCAGGGACAGTGGCAGGGATGCTGCCCTACCCAGACACACAATCGTACACGGACACGCGGGTGCGCTTAGAGGAATGCACCCCCCGCACAGCTGAGCACAGCCACGCCACCCTGCTCACCTGTAGCTGTGCCCAGCACCGTGGGTGCTGCCACAGGTGCAGTCGTACGCGCGTGGGCACAGCCACGCACGACCCTGTGCTCCCCAAGCACAGGAGTACCCACGCTCTCTCACGCACCGGGCACGGCCACACACATGCACAGTCGGGGCTGCCGAGGGCTGGCATGGGAGCCTCCCCCAGAGAGGGGCACCGTCGGCCGTCTGCACACTCACACCTGCACCCCCCACTCCAAGCAGCGGTCCTGTGCACGCGTGCGCACTAGTTCTGTGCCCGGCTCGGCCTGCGCCAGCTGTGTGCTGAGCACGTGGCAGGAGGTGGTGGAGGGCATCAGGGACCGCTGAGGAGAGAAGGAGCTTCCCCTGGCCTGCTTTGCTGGGTGCCCGTGGGCCCCTCCTGCTGGCAGGGCTGCCCTGCCCTGGGGCCTCTGCGACACCTCCAGTGTCACCGTCCTGCCCTGTGAGGTCTCAACACACCTGCCCCGGCACCCCTTTCCTTTGGCTTCCCACGCACCCCAGCAGCACAGGCGTCCTCCTCGCCTGCCCTGCTACGGACCAGGCTTGCTGCCTTCCCCCATTGCTCACAGCCGCTGGCTGTGGGGACCACGGGGATGCTCTACCCTCACCCTCCACTCCTGCGTCGGGAGCCTTCCACTGCACGGCAGACACAGGACAGCACCTTGGCGAGGACCCTCCAAACTCCTGCCCAGCAGCACTGAGCTTCTGCTCCAGATGCTCCTCAGCCCCCGGGAGCAGCCCTCTTTATACCCGCTCGGGCACCCGTGTCACAGGCGCACGGTGACACTGACGGCCACAGCTGCCCACTGTGACACGGCCGTCACCTCCCTGGGGCTGGCACCAGGACTGACGTGGGGCCCAGCCTTCCCAGTTACCGGGGAAACAGGGCACCACTCTCAGCACCCACTTATCGCTGGCAGAGCAGACGCTCTGGGGCCTGACTGAGGCGCCAGCAGAGATTCTGTGCAGAGCTGCTCACAACTTGCAAGCAGCGAGGAGCAACTGCAGCTTATTAGGTGAGGAGCGGCTCCTGGTGTTCAAGCGCTGTGGCTTCAAACCCTGCACAAACGGCTGCCCTCGCTGTGTCGGCAGGAGCCGCTGCCCGTGGCCCCTCTCCTGCTTCTGTACAGCTCCAGCCCCCAGCACAACTTCCAGTAGGACGCAGGCAGCTCCTTCCTCTTCAGCGCCCACCCAGGAACGCCACCAGCAGCTCCTCCACGAAACACGCAAGGCTGCTGCCCCACGGGCACTGCCGCTGCTGAGCACGTGTCCCAGAGACCCACACGGACCCACCTCGTGCTGGCCGCTCCAGACCCATGCTCACTGCAAACACGCAGCACTTCCCTCTCCCTTTCCCAGGTCCCTTTCTGTGATCTTTTCCCGTGCTACCAACCCTGTTCTGATGGAAAATACCAACCCCCGGCATGGCCCTCCTGCATTTTGGGGGCAAGAAATCACTCCTCCCAACATCCTCCTCTGTTTTTTGGTGGTGGAGTCAGAATCAACCTAGAATGACTCACAAAGAGACCGGAGATGGAAAGAGCAAAGGGGACCCTCCCATTGACCTTTACATACAGAGTGATTAGAAGTAAGACACATAATAATGTGCGAGCTAATAAAAGCACAACTGGATGAAGCACTAGATTCAAAGTTCCTGTTGCTCTCGGTGACCACCAAGTAAGGTATCCCACCCATGATGTTCTCCATCCTTTTTCACTCTTTCCGGAACATGGTGCATTTCTTTTGCATCATCATAATGAACTGTAATCGGGCTTCTTTGTCCACTGTCTTGAACTTGTTTCAGCTTTAGTGGGGCACTAAAGGAAGCTTCTGGCCAACGGAACCTGGTCCTGATGGGTGACTTCCACTACGCAGACATCTGCTGGAAGAACAAGACAGCAGCTCGCATGACATCCACCAAATTTCTGGAATGGATAGAGGACTGTTTCCTGATACAAATGTTAGATGTGCCAACCAGGAATGAGGTACTGCTGGTCTTGTTATTCACAAACCGAGAAAACCTGCTCTGTAGTATCTCGGTTAGTGAGAGCCTTGGCTGCAGGGACCACAATATTGTGGAGTTCGGGGTCCTGCTGAGCGTGCTGAAGGTCAGCTCTAAGACAAGGGTTCTGGATCTTAGAAGAGCAAACCTCAGTGCACTCAGGGCTCAGCTGGGAGGGATTCGGTGGGAGGCTTCCATGGAATACAAAGGAGCTAGCGAGAGCTGGGAATTCTTCAAGAACTTTCTATTGGAAGCACAAAACCTGTTTATCCCCTACAAAGGAAAGGGAAGTCAGCGGAGCAAGAGGCCCCCTTGGCTCAACCATGACCTCCTGGGTCTTCTCAAATCCAAAAGGGAAGCACAGCAGAGATGGAGAAGTGGAGGATTATCCGTCGAGAGCTACAAGAGCATTGCCAGAGTGTGCAGAGATGCAGTTAGAAAAGCAAAAGCCCAGCTCGAATTGAAACTGGCTGTAGATGTGAAAAATAACAAGAAAGGTTTCTTCAGGGGTGTCAACCATAAGCAGAAAAAGAAGGAAAACATACGACGAGACAAGATGACCTCCAGCGGTCCCTTCAAACCGCTGAGCCCCAGTGACGTGCAGAAAGTAGACTCCACAATCTGTAGGATTGTAAAGCAGGTATGTTTATTCAGCGCTGGGCAGCACGGGGGGTAGTCCCACCCAAGTCGTGCACGCCCCCGTGATAGTTTGTCTTGCATTTATACAGTAAAGCATTACATATACCTAAGATTTCCCAATACGCCTATACATATGCATGACATTTCCTCACTTCGTATTAAAATTAGCCAAAAAAAGTTATTGCCGTAGATCTTTCCCAACTGCGCTTGCGCAGTGCCTCCTCGTGGTGGTCGTCGGGGCACGTAAAGATGAAGGCTGACGGCTCCTCTTCATCACCGCTAGTAACCTTTTGGTTTTGCGCAGACTCAGTCACCTCTTGACACTTGTCCAAACTGCAAAGTAGGTTTTAGCTGGTTCTTGAGACAGTTTTCTATCCTTATCAGGAATTGCTCCTTCGCTGGTGGATTCCAGGCCTCCTTGCTAATTATTTTACACAGCGGCTAGAAAAGCGTTCCGCAACAATTACCTTTCAGCTGGATAAGCATTCAGCGATGGAACAGTTAACCTTTGGTTTTGCATCTTAAAAGCCCCTTCGAACCGCTGAGCCCCAGCCTGCGCAGCTCTGGGACGTGGGCAGAGGAGAGGACACCAGCCTTACTGCTGAGCATCTGCAGGGCATCGTGCGTGCCCTGATGGTTCTCCTCCTGCATGCGGAAAGGAGAGCAGGGGCTCAGGGTCTGCAGAAACACCTCTTGGTCACCTGCAAGCGCTCCTCTCAGCCAGGAGCAGCCACCAGGCACCCGGGCACTCTCACGAGTGCACTCCCCTCCGCATTATGGCCCACACAGCTCCCCTCGGGCACTGCCTTCTCCCTCGTGCCCCCTCTCTTCTCCGGCCTCGCAGGCACCGGCCAGGGGGCGCCAGGCAGGGGCACCCTCAGGCCTAACTCTGCACACGGCCCACATCTGACCACCCTCTGCACCCAACACCCCCAGCGAGCACCACCTACCCACCCCTGCTCAACCACCCTCCTATAGGGTGCAGCAGCCAATCAGCGCCCTCCGGCCTTCTGCTCTACCAACGAGCAAGCAGCTCCTGCTGCAAGGGGCGGGGCCGCTCACACACCCATCATGGCTCCTCACAGCCGGCCCCGCCCCGTCGGCAGTGCTCCCGGGCCCCGAAGCGGCGGCAGTCACACCGGCCTCGCCCCCTCCTGGCTGCCCTCCCCCACGCCCCCCTCTGCTGCATTTGAGCCCTGCTCAGGCTCCTTTGCACGCCTTTCTGCCTTTGCTCGCTGGCGGGAGAGCAAACCTCTGCTACAGCACCGCTCTCGGGCCGAAACGGGAACCATCTCCAGCAGGAACCACTGGAAGGAGCAAACCGGCCTTGCCGGTGCTCGGTGCAACCGGCTGGATTTAGTTTTCCCTGTGAATTGTCCCCAGCTGCCTTGCTATGTTCTTCTGTGGTGTCACCACTCCCGGGTGGGGAGGCAACAAGTCCCCACCCTCAGCCTCCCCCCTGTTTGGTGGGAACAGCTCCCCACCATCGCCCTCCGCCCAGACTGTGGCAGGCAGAATAACTCCCTCCCATTGCCCAAATCCCTCGAAAATGCCCCCCAGCCACGCCGTACCCCAAGTAGGCTGACTTGCCCAGCATCATGAGTGTGGGGCCTGGCCAGGGACCGGGCCAGGGGGGTTCTGGAGGAAGCAGGACCTTGAGGGGACTAGGTACCTGGGGTACCTGAAAGGAGCGGGCTTTCTGGGGGCAACTGGCGGGATCGGGAGGGTCTGGGTAGGGGGAGCTGCGGGGGCTGGGGGTGTCTGGAGAGAACTGAGATGATGGGGTGCCTGCCGAGAAGTGAAGGCAATGGAGGGTGTGCAGGGGGGACCTGAGGAGAAGGAGGGAGGGACCGTGAGAGGAACTGAAGGGATTCGATGTGTCTGAAGAGGGGAGCTGAGGGGTCAGGGTCTGCGGGGGGGAACTGACGGGTGTGGGCTTTGAC
The DNA here is from genome assembly GCF_963921805.1 of Phalacrocorax carbo. Classification (NCBI taxonomy): domain Eukaryota; kingdom Metazoa; phylum Chordata; class Aves; order Suliformes; family Phalacrocoracidae; genus Phalacrocorax; species Phalacrocorax carbo. The sequence goes on from NC_087539.1 coordinate 3,642,187, forward strand.
TGAAGCCTAGAGCATTACTAGGGGGAAGATGTGGATCTTCACGTCCCCCTTAGCGTGGGTCCCACGCGTACACCCCCTGGCAACAATAATCAGGGTGACACGGTAATGGCCACGCAGCTCCGCCCCGGTTGCGTCACAGGCATCCCACAAAGCCCGGCAAGTTGGTGCTCTCTGAGTGTGGCCTACATCTACATGCAGCCCAGCTCTAGGGGACACCGAGGTGGCTCAACCCCCTGCGGCTCTTCCCGAGTGACCTCCCCAGGGTGGCAGGCTGAAGCGTGGAGCACTTTGGCAGAAGGTGCCTTTGCTGCCTGCATACCTCTCGGAGAGCCGGGGGGGTGAGACGGACACCTGGAGGATGCTCTGCTGAATGTGGCTGGGTTAAAGAGCCCAACCTTCGGGTCGGGCTCTCTCCAAAGTGACTCAGAGAAGCAAGAAATTCTGCCAGCTCTCCCGTGGGACAATCTCCTTTGGGAAGGCCTGACAGTGCTCCTCGTGCTTGCTCCGGCGGACCATCTCACCAAAGTGTCAATTTTGGTGGTAAACAAGCTACTTAAGGAGCGAATCCCACCCCCTTTACCTGGCAGGAGGCGCCACAGCTTCCTGAAGCAGAGCCAGAGACTCTGCCATAAGAGCGCTTTTTTGCCAAGGAACGCACGCTGTGGAGCCCTCCCGCCCCGGGGCCTGTGGGCACCCATCTCTTTTCCCCCAGCCCTTTCAGCACTCCCTCATTTTCCTGCTTAACCTCCTGCAGCCAGGACACCATGTGGGCACAGTGCTTTTCCACCTGCAAAACCACCGGCGTATCACCCTCGTCCCTCTCGATGCCTCTCGCTCTCTGCGCCTCATTTTCACCGGAGGCAGGCTCCAAAGTTCACAATGTCCAAGAACTGCTCCCACACAAAAGGTGCCAGCACTGAAAGCTATTGCTGGGCCTCAGCAGCCCTTGGCAGCCCTTTCACAGCCGCACCAGCAGTGGGGCTCTGCGCCTGCCTAGCCTCCCAAAACTCCACGCGTTCTCTCCCTCTCTGGCTCTCATTTTCACCAGAGACCATGGGTGTGTGCACGTGCACGGACGGCCACACCGCGTGGGCTCCAGCACAGGGCTCAAGCATCCATCCCCAACGGGATCCAGCATCCAGCCCCGAGGCGGAACCACAGCCCAGGAAGGGGAAACATAAAGAGCAGCCCTCTGCTCTAGGCCCCGCAGGCACTGGGCTTGCGGGCTCCCAAGAGCAATGGGGTCTCCCTCTTGCTCAGAGCGCAGCTGCGGCACGCGGGGGGACAGCAGGAGGAAGGGGTGGGGGCAGGGGGCAGGCAGGCAGTGACCCACGTGCTTCAGCTGCACCCTTGGAGCGGCTGCGTGCAGCGGCGCCGCGTTCAGGGCTTGGCAGGTCGGGTGGCTCCAGCCTCCACGCGACGGGGCCTTTGCCCTCGGAGGGCAAACCTGCGAGCGGCTGGAGAAGCTGGCAGGGAGCAGCCGGGGCCGTGCCGGGCGGTGGCTGTGGGGTCAGCAGGGGCGGGGCCCTGGGGACAGGGCCAGCGGCTACGAGATTGCTAGAACGAGACCCGTGGGAGCGACCGGCAACGGGGCCATGGGGAGCGCACCGCTGGGGATGGGGCCGAGGAGCCACAGGGCTGTGGGACCACCAGCGATGAGAGCCTGGGCAGGCGGGGAGACCAAGGTCATGGGGACTTTGGGGAGGGAGAAGGACACAGGGTTGGGTGCTGTGGCGTGGGATGGGCCGCGTGGGGTCCATAGGGGCTGTAAGGTGAGAGGGCAGGTGAGTACCTGCAGGGTTGTGGGGAGCTGTGGGGAGGAAGGCAGTGGAGCATGCGGGGGCCATGGGGCTGGCCTGCGAGGAAATGTGTCCCCAGTTCCTGGTGCCTCAGTACTCTCAGACTCACTTACAGGGGCTGGCCAGGACATTGCTAAAGGGTTGCCAGCCTCCAATGGTGGAGAATAAAATCTACCGTGGCCTGAGAAGACGGTGGTTCCGCCTGGTTCTACAGTGGCATCAATACCGTGCGGGGACGGAGGGCGGGAGGGAGGGCAGCTGAGGCTGGCACGCAGGGACCCAGCTTGCGGCAGGCGGCGGGGTGGCACCCAGTGCCTAGCAGCTGAGACTGGCCCTGGTCTCGAGGGTATGCAGGGACTGGCATGCGGGGCAAGACCCTCTCCGCGTGCCCCAACAAACACACCCCAGTACATGGAGGTTCAGGTAGAAAAGGCTTTATTGAGGGTGGGGGGCTGTCAGAAGGGCAGCGGCCCGTCCATGACCCTGGGGAAGATCTTTCCCAGTGCAATTGCCTGGTCGATGTTGGTCTCACACAGCACACGCAACAGCAGGCGGTGGAAGAGCTCGGGGTCGTACCAGGAGGCGTAGAGGACAACAGCAGCCAGAGCAAAGCCGACAGCCAGCTGCAGGTCACAAGAGCAGGATGAGCGTCCTGTGGGGCAGAAGAGGGATGGGAGGCAGGGCAGGCTGGATGCGTCCCAACCAGATCCTGCCTATGGGATGCAGGGTGTGTTCTGGGAGCCCCACAGCCTGCTTCCCCCGCCATTTCTCATTGCTCCCCCGGGCAGGGTGGTGCACGAGACGCCGCAAGCCCAGGAAAGAGCCCTGGCTCAGGGAAAAGCAACGCTGAGCACTTCCCAGCTGCAAAGCCCACAGCCAGCCAGCTGCTCCCCAGCTTGTGAGCCCTGCTGGCTGGAGCAGGGGTCCGGCCCATGCCAGCCGCTGCCCGGGAGCGGGCCCCACGGCACCCACTGGGGACACTCACTGCAGCCAATAAATGAAGCCGCGTCTCCTCACCAGCATGTCCCTCTCCTGCAGGTCAACACAGAGCAAGGACACTTGTCGCGCCCTGCAGCGCAGCCGGGACAGCTGGAGTTGCTCGGTGCCGCTGGCCTCTGCCTCATGCAGGAGCATAGCCCGTGCGTGGCTGTGACCTCCATGGACCCCGGTTCCCAGGGAGACCCCGCTGGCCAGGGCAGGGGCTGGCACGGGCATCCCCCTTTCCAGCTGTGCTTCCACCAGCTCCGGCAGTGTAGTCCCCGGCACCTCTGCCTCCTTCTTCCTCTGCTGCTGGCTGCAGGCAACAGGGCATGGTTGGACGAGTTACAGACCTCCAGGGCCATGCATTGGGTCCCCTTCCAACCATACAGCACCCCAGGCAGGCAGGGCATGGGCTCCCCTGTCACACCGTGTGCTGCACATACCCCCCACACCATTGCCTGGCTCCAGCACTGGCAGCCCCATCGCTCTGGGTGCTGCAGAGACCGCCCTAGACACCTGTGTGGGGCGAGGGGCCCAACTCACCACATCTCCTCCTCCTCCAGTGCCTCTTCAAGACTTTTTATTTGCTGACGCAGCACCTGGGAGAAGGAAGGGTCTGAGTCCCGGAGTCCGCTGCCACCCTTCTCCAGCCCTCCCACCCCGGGGCCTGTGGGCACCCATCTCTTTTCCCCCAGCCCATTCAGCACTACCTCAGTCCCCTGGTTAACCTCCTGCAGCCAGGACACCATGTGGGCAGAGTGCTTTTCCACCTGCAAAACCACCGGCGTATCACCCTCGTCCCTCTCCAGCCCCAGGGCCATGCCCACTTGCTGCCCCACTGCCCCAGGGCACTGGGAGACTGGGCAAATCACAGGGCCACGCATAGCGAAGGGATGGACACCCCCAGCTCCTGGGGAAAATGTCCTCCCCAGTCACGCTTCTGCCCGCAGCCGCTGGCCCAGCGCAGCGAGGTGACCCTCCTTGAGCAGCGGGGCTGGACGAGACAAGATGACCTCCAGCGGCCCCTTCGAACCGCTGAGCCCCAGCCTGCGCAGCTCTGGGACGTGGGCAGAGGAGAGGACACCAGCCTTACTGCTGAGCATCTGCGGGGCATCGTGCGTGCCCTGATGGTTCTCCTCCTGCATGCGGAAAGGAGAGCAGGGGCTCAGGGTCTGCAGAAACACCTCTTGGTCACCTGCAAGCGCTCCTCTCAGCCAGGAGCAGCCACCAGGCACCCGGGCACTCTCACGAGTGCACTCCCCTCCGCATTATGGCCCACACAGCTCCCCTCGGGCACTGCCTTCTCCCTCGTGCCCCCTCTCTTCTCCGGCCTCGCAGGCACCGGCCGGGGGGCGCCAGGCAGGGGCACCCTCAGGCCTAACTCTGCACACGGCCCACATCTGACCACCCTCTGCACCCAACACCCCCAGCGAGCACCACCTACCCACCCCTGCTCAACCACCCTCCTATAGGGTGCAGCAGCCAATCAGCGCCCTCCGGCCTTCTGCTCTACCAACGAGCAAGCAGCTCCTGCTGCAAGGGGCGTGGCCGCTCACACACCCATCATGGCTCCTCACAGCCGGCCCCGCCCCGTCGGCAGTGCTCCCGGGCCCCGAAGCGGCGGCAGTCACGCCGGCCTCGCCCCCTCCTGGCTGCCCTCCCCCACGCCCCCCTCTGCTGCATTTGAGCCCTGCTCAGGCTCCTTTGCACGCCTTTCTGCCTTTGCTCGCTGGCGGGAGAGCAAACCTCTGCTACAGCACCGCTCTCGGGCCGAAACGGGAACCATCTCCAGCAGGAACCACTGGAAGGAGCAAACCGGCCTTGCCGGTGCTCGGTGCAACCGGCTGGATTTAGTTTTCCCTGTGAATTGTCCCCAGCTGCCTTGCTATGTTCTTCTGTGGTGTCACCACTCCCGGGTGGGGAGGCAACAAGTCCCCACCCTCAGCCTCCCCCCTGTTTGGTGGGAACAGCTCCCCACCATCGCCCTCCGCCCAGACTGTGGCAGGCAGAATAACTCCCTCCCATTGCCCAAATCCCTCGAAAATGCCCCCCAGCCACGCCGTACCCCAAGTAGGCTGACTTGCCCAGCATCATGAGTGTGGGGCCTGGCCAGGGACCGGGCCAGGGGGGTTCTGGAGGAAGCAGGACCTTGAGGGGACTAGGTACCTGGGGTACCTGAAAGGAGCGGGCTTTCTGGGGGCAACTAGCGGGATCGAGAGGGTCTGGGTAGGGGGAGCTGCGGGGGCTGGGGGTGTCTGGAGAGAACTGAGATGATGGGGTGCCTGCCGAGAAGTGAAGGCAATGGAGGGTGTGCAGGGGGGACCTGAGGAGAAGGAGGGAGGGACCGTGAGAGGAACTGAAGGGATTCGATGTGTCTGAAGAGGGGAGCTGAGGGGTCAGGGTCTGCGGGGGGGAACTGACGGGTGTGGGCTTTGACTGAAGCCTAGAGCATTACTAGGGGGAAGATGTGGATCTTCACGTCCCCCTTAGCGTGGGTCCCACGCGTACACCCCCTGGCAACAATAATCAGGGTGACACGGTAATGGCCACGCAGCTCCGCCCCGGTTGCGTCACAGGCATCCCACAAAGCCCGGCAAGTTGGTGCTCTCTGAGTGTGGCCTACATCTACACTCAGCCCAGCTCTAGGGGACACCGAGGGGGCTCAACCCCCTGCGGCTCTTCCCGAGTGACCTCCCCAGGGTGGCAGGCTGAAGCGTGGAGCACTTTGGCAGAAGGTGCCTTTGCTGCCTGCATACCTCTCGGAGAGCCGGGGGGGTGAGACGGACACCTGGAGGATGCTCTGCTGAATGTGGCTGGGTTAAAGAGCCCAACCTTCGGGTCGGGCTCTCTCCAAAGTGACTCAGAGAAGCAAGAAATTCTGCCAGCTCTCCCGTGGGACAATCTCCTTTGGGAAGGCCTGACAGTGCTCCTCGTGCTTGCTCCGGCGGACCATCTCACCAAAGTGTCAATTTTGGTGGTAAACAAGCTACTTAAGGAGCGAATCCCACCCCCTTTACCTGGCAGGAGGCGCCACAGCTTCCTGAAGCAGAGCCAGAGACTCTGCCATAAGAGCGCTTTTTTGCCAAGGAACGCACGCTGTGGAGCCCTCCCGCCCCGGGGCCTGTGGGCACCCATCTCTTTTCCCCCAGCCCTTTCAGCACTCCCTCATTTTCCTGCTTAACCTCCTGCAGCCAGGACACCATGCGGGCACAGTGCTTTTCCACCTGCAAAACAACCGGCGCATCACCCTCGTCCCTCTCGATGCCTCTCGCTCTCTGCGCCTCATTTTCACCGGAGGCAGGCTCCAAAGTTCACAATGTCCAAGAACTGCTCCCACACAAAAGGTGCCAGCACTGAAAGCTATTGCTGGGCCTCAGCAGCCCTTGGCAGCCCTTTCACAGCCGCACCAGCAGTGGGGCTCTGCGCCTGCCTAGCCTCCCAAAACTCCACGCGTTCTCTCCCTCTCTGGCTCTCATTTTCACCAGAGACCATGGGTGTGTGCACGTGCACGGACGGCCACACCGCGTGGGCTCCAGCACAGGGCTCAAGCATCCATCCCCAACGGGATCCAGCATCCAGCCCCGAGGCGGAACCACAGCCCAGGAAGGGGAAACATAAAGAGCAGCCCTCTGCTCTAGGCCCCGCAGGCACTGGGCTTGCGGGCTCCCAAGAGCAATGGGGTCTCCCTCTTGCTCAGAGCGCAGCTGCGGCACGCGGGGGGACAGCAGGAGGAAGGGGTGGGGGCAGGGGGCAGGCAGGCAGTGACCCACGTGCTTCAGCTGCACCCTTGGAGCGGCTGCGTGCAGCGGCGCCGCGTTCAGGGCTTGGCAGGTCGGGTGGCTCCAGCCTCCACGCGACGGGGCCTTTGCCCTCGGAGGGCAAACCTGCGAGCGGCTGGAGAAGCTGGCAGGGAGCAGCCGGGGCCGTGCCGGGCGGTGGCTGTGGGGTCAGCAGGGGCGGGGCCCTGGGGACAGGGCCAGCGGCTACGAGATTGCTAGAACGAGACCCGTGGGAGCGACCGGCAACGGGGCCATGGGGAGCGCACCGCTGGGGATGGGGCCGAGGAGCCACAGGGCTGTGGGACCACCAGCGATGAGAGCCTGGGCAGGCGGGGAGACCAAGGTCATGGGGACTTTGGGGAGGGAGAAGGACACAGGGTTGGGTGCTGTGGCGTGGGATGGGCCGCGTGGGGTCCATAGGGGCTGTAAGGTGAGAGGGCAGGTGAGTACCTGCAGGGTTGTGGGGAGCTGTGGGGAGGAAGGCAGTGGAGCATGCGGGGGCCATGGGGCTGGCCTGCGAGGAAATGTGTCCCCAGTTCCTGGTGCCTCAGTACTCTCAGACTCACTTACAGGGGCTGGCCAGGACATTGCTAAAGGGTTGCCAGCCTCCAATGGTGGAGAATAAAATCTACCGTGGCCTGAGAAGACGGTGGTTCTGCCTGGTTCTACAGTGGCATCAATACCGTGCGGGGACGGAGGGCAGGAGGGAGGGCAGCTGAGGCTGGCACGCAGGGACCCAGCTTGCGGCAGGCGGCGGGGTGGCACCCAGTGCCTAGCAGCTGAGACTGGCCCTGGCCTCGAGGGTATGCAGGGACTGGCATGCGGGGCAAGACCCTCTCCGCGCGCCCCAACAAACACACCCCAGTACATGGAGGTTCAGGTAGAAAAGGCTTTATTGAGGGTGGGGGGCTGTCAGAAGGGCAGCGGCCCGTCCATGACCCTGGGGAAGATCTTTCCCATGCAATTGCCTGGTCGATGTTGGTCTCACACAGCACATGCAACAGCAGGCGGTGGAAGAGCTCGGGGTCGTACCAGGAGGTGTAGAGGACAACAGCAGCCAGAGCAAAGCCGACAGCCAGCTGCAGGCTGACCAAGAGCAGGATGAGCGTCCTGTGGGGCAGAAGAGGGATGGGAGGCAGGGCAGGCTGGATGCGTCCCAACCAGATCCTGCCTATGGGATGCAGGGTGTGTTCTGGGAGCCCCACAGCCTGCTTCCCCCGCCATTTCTCATTGCTCCCCCGGGCAGGGTGGTGCACGAGACGCCGCAAGCCCAGGAAAGAGCCCTGGCTCAGGGAAAAGCAACGCTGAGCACTTCCCAGCTGCAAAGCCCACAGCCAGCCAGCTGCTCCCCAGCTTGTGAGCCCTGCTGGCTGGAGCAGGGGTCCGGCCCATGCCAGCCGCTGCCCGGGAGCGGGCCCCACGGCACCCACTGGGGACACTCACTGCAGCCAATAAATGAAGCCGCGTCTCCTCGCCAGCATGTCCCTCTCCTGCAGGTCAACACAGAGCAAGGACACTTGTCGCGCCCTGCAGCGCAGCCGGGACAGCTGGAGTTGCTCGGTGCCACTGGCCTCTGCCTCATGCAGGAGCATAGCCCGTGCGTGGCTGTGACCTCCATGGACCCCGGTTCCCAGGGAGACCCCGCTGGCCAGGGCAGGGGCTGGCACGGGCATCCCCCTTTCCAGCTGTGCTTCCACCAGCTCCGGCAGTGTAGTCCGCGGCACCTCTGCCTCCTTCTTCCTCTGCTGCTGGCTGCAGGCAACAGGGCATGGTTGGACGAGTTACAGACCTCCAGGGCCATGCATTGGGTCCCCTTCCAACCATACAGCACCCCAGGCAGGCAGGGCATGGGCTCCCCTGTCACACCGTGTGCTGCACATACCCCCCACACCATTGCCTGGCTCCAGCACTGGCAGCCCCATCGCTCTGGGTGCTGCAGAGACCGCCCTAGACACCTGTGTGGGGCGAGGGGCCCAACTCACCACATCTCCTCCTCCTCCAGTGCCTCTTCAAGACTTTTTATTTGCTGACGCAGCACCTGGGAGAAGGAAGGGTCTGAGTCCCGGAGTCCGCTGCCACCCTTCTCCAGCCCTCCCACCCCGGGGCCTGTGGGCACCCATCTCTTTTCCCCCAGCCCATTCAGCGCTACCTCAGTCCCCTGGTTAACCTCCTGCAGCCAGGACACCATGTGGGCAGAGTGCTTTTCCACCTGCAAAACCACCGGCGTATCACCCTCGTCCCTCTCCAGCCCCAGGGCCATGCCCACTTGCTGCCCCACTGCCCCAGGGCACTGGGAGACTGGGCAAATCACAGGGCCACGCATAGCGAAGGGATGGACACCCCCAGCTCCTGGGGAAAATGTCCTCCCCAGTCACGCTTCTGCCCGCAGCCGCTGGCCCAGCGCAGCGAGGTGACCCTCCTTGCGCAGCGGGGCTGGACGAGACAAGATGACCTCCAGCGGCCCCTTCGAACCGCTGAGCCCCAGCCTGCGCAGCTCTGGGACGTGGGCAGAGGAGAGGACACCAGCCTTACTGCTGAGCATCTGCAGGGCATCGTGCGTGCCCTGATGGTTCTCCTCCTGCATGCGGAAAGGAGAGCAGGGGCTCAGGGTCTGCAGAAACACCTCTTGGTCACCTGCAAGCGCTCCTCTCAGCCAGGAGCAGCCACCAGGCACCCGGGCACTCTCACGAGTGCACTCCCCTCCGCATTATGGCCCACACAGCTCCCCTCGGGCACTGCCTTCTCCCTCGTGCCCCCTCTCTTCTCCGGCCTCGCAGGCACCGGCCGGGGGGCGCCAGGCAGGGGCACCCTCAGGCCTAACTCTGCACACGGCCCACATCTGACCACCCTCTGCACCCAACACCCCCAGCGAGCACCACCTACCCACCCCTGCTCAACCACCCTCCTATAGGGTGCAGCAGCCAATCAGCGCCCTCCGGCCTTCTGCTCTACCAACGAGCAAGCAGCTCCTGCTGCAAGGGGCGGGGTCGGTTGCGAGCGCCCTGTGCTGCGTGGCCGCTCACACACCCATCATGGCTCCTCACAGCCGGCCCCGCCCCGTCGGCAGTGCTCCCGGGCCCCGAAGCGGCGGCAGTCACACCGGCCTCGCCCCCTCCTGGCTGCCCTCCCCCACGCCCCCCTCTGCTGCATTTGAGCCCTGCTCAGGCTCCTTTGCACGCCTTTCTGCCTTTGCTCGCTGGCGGGAGAGCAAACCTCTGCTACAGCACCGCTCTCGGGCCGAAACGGGAACCATCTCCAGCAGGAACCACTGGAAGGAGCAAACCGGCCTTGCCGGTGCTCGGTGCAACCGGCTGGATTTAGTTTTCCCTGTGAATTGTCCCCAGCTGCCTTGCTATGTTCTTCTGTGGTGTCACCACTCCCGGGTGGGGAGGCAACAAGTCCCCACCCTCAGCCTCCCCCCTGTTTGGTGGGAACAGCTCCCCACCATCGCCCTCCGCCCAGACTGTGGCAGGCAGAATAACTCCCTCCCATTGCCCAAATCCCTCGAAAATGCCCCCCAGCCACGCCGTACCCCAAGTAGGCTGACTTGCCCAGCATCATGAGTGTGGGGCCTGGCCAGGGACCGGGCCAGGGGGGTTCTGGAGGAAGCAGGACCTTGAGGGGACTAGGTACCTGGGGTACCTGAAAGGAGCGGGCTTTCTGGGGGCAACTGGCGGGATCGGGAGGGTCTGGGTAGGGGGAACTGCGGGGGCTGGGGGTGTCTGGAGAGAACTGAGATGATGGGGTGCCTGCCGAGAAGTGAAGGCAATGGAGGGTGTGCAGGGGGGACCTGAGGAGAAGGAGGGAGGGACCGTGAGAGGAACTGAAGGGATTCGATGTGTCTGAAGAGGGGAGCTGAGGGGTCAGGGTCTGCGGGGGGGAACTGACGGGTGTGGGCTTTGACTGAAGCCTAGAGCATTACTAGGGGGAAGATGTGGATCTTCACGTCCCCCTTAGCGTGGGTCCCATGCGTACACCCCCTGGCAACAATAATCAGGGTGACACGGTAATGGCCACGCAGCTCCGCCCCGGTTGCGTCACAGGCATCCCACAAAGCCCGGCAAGTTGGTGCTCTCTGAGTGTGGCCTACATCTACATGCAGCCCAGCTCTAGGGGACACCGAGGGGGCTCAACCCCCTGCGGCTCTTCCCGAGTGACCTCCCCAGGGTGGCAGGCTGAAGCGTGGAGCACTTTGGCAGAAGGTGCCTTTGCTGCCTGCATACCTCTCGGAGAGCCGGGGGGGTGAGACGGACACCTGGAGGATGCTCTGCTGAATGTGGCTGGGTTAAAGAGCCCAACCTTCGGGTCGGGCTCTCTCCAAAGTGACTCAGAGAAGCAAGAAATTCTGCCAGCTCTCCCGTGGGACAATCTCCTTTGGGAACGCCTGGCAGTGCTCCTCGTGCTTGCTCCGGCGGAGCATCTCACCAAAGTGTCAATTTTGGTGGTAAACAAGCTACTTAAGGAGCGAATCCCACCCCCTTTACCTGGCAGGAGGCGCCACAGCTTCCTGAAGCAGAGCCAGAGACTCTGCCATAAGAGCGCTTTTTTGCCAAGGAACGCACGCTGTGGAGCCCTCCCGCCCCGGGGCCTGTGGGCACCCATCTCTTTTCCCCCAGCCCTTTCAGCACTCCCTCATTTTCCTGCTTAACCTCCTGCAGCCAGGACACCATGTGGGCACAGTGCTTTTCCACCTGCAAAACAACCGGCGTATCACCCTCGTCCCTCTCGATGCCTCTCGCTCTCTGCGCCTCATTTTCACCGGAGGCAGGCTCCAAAGTTCACAATGTCCAAGAACTGCTCCCACACAAAAGGTGCCAGCACTGAAAGCTATTGCTGGGCCTCAGCAGCCCTTGGCAGCCCTTTCACAGCCGCACCAGCAGTGGGGCTCTGCGCCTGCCTAGCCTCCCAAAACTCCAAGCGTTCTCTCCCTCTCTGGCTCTCATTTTCACCAGAGACCATGGGTGTGTGCACGTGCACGGACGGCCACACCGCGTGGGCTCCAGCACAGGGCTCAAGCATCCATCCCCAACGGGATCCAGCATCCAGCCCCGAGGCGGAACCACAGCCCAGGAAGGGGAAACATAAAGAGCAGCCCTCTGCTCTAGGCCCCGCAGGCACTGGGCTTGCGGGCTCCCAAGAGCAATGGGGTCTCCCTCTTGCTCAGAGCGCAGCTGCGGCACGCGGGGGGACAGCAGGAGGAAGGGGTGGGGGCAGGGGGCAGGCAGGCAGTGACCCACGTGCTTCAGCTGCACCCTTGGAGCGGCTGCGTGCAGCGGCGCCGCGTTCAGGGCTTGGCAGGTCGGGTGGCTCCAGCCTCCACGCGACAGGGCCTTTGCCCTCGGAGGGCAAACCTGCGAGCGGCTGGAGAAGCTGGCAGGGAGCAGCCGGGGCCGTGCCGGGCGGTGGCTGTGGGGTCAGCAGGGGCGGGGCCCTGGGGACAGGGCCAGCGGCTACGAGATTGCTAGAACGAGACCCGTGGGAGCGACCGGCAACGGGGCCATGGGGAGCGCATCGCTGGGGATGGGGCCGAGGAGCCACAGGGCTGTGGGACCACCAGCGATGAGAGCCTGGGCAGGCGGGGAGACCAAGGTCATGGGGACTTTGGGGAGGGAGAAGGACACAGGGTTGGGTGCTGTGGTGTGGGATGGGCCGCGTGGGGTCCATAGGGGCTGTAAGGTGAGAGGGCAGGTGAGTACCTGCAGGGTTGTGGGGAGCTGTGGGGAGGAAGGCAGTGGAGCATGCGGGGGCCATGGGGCTGGCCTGCGAGGAAATGTGTCCCCAGTTCCTGGTGCCTCAGTACTCTCAGACTCACTTACAGGGGCTGGCCAGGACATTGCTAAAGGGTTGCCAGCCTCCAATGGTGGAGAATAAAATCTACCGTGGCCTGAGAAGACGGTGGTTCCCCCTGGTTCTACAGTGGCATCAATACCGTGCGGGGACGGAGGGCAGGAGGGAGGGCAGCTGAGGCTGGCACGCAGGGACCCAGCTTGCGGCAGGCGGCGGGGTGGCACCCAGTGCCTAGCAGCTGAGACTGGCCCTGGTCTCGAGGGTATGCAGGGACTGGCGTGCGGGGCAAGACCCTCTCCGCGCGCCCCAACAAACACACCCCAGTACATGGAGGTTCAGGTAGAAAAGGCTTTATTGAGGGTGGGGGGCTGTCAGAAGGGCAGCGGCTCGTCCATGACCCTGGGGAAGATCTTTCCCAGTGCAATTGCCTGGTCGATGTTGGTCTCACACAGCACATGCAACAGCAGGCGGTGGAAGAGCTCGGGGTCGTACCAGGAGGCGTAGAGGACAACAGCAGCCAGAGCAAAGCCGACAGCCAGCTGCAGGTCACAAGAGCAGGATGAGCGTCCTGTGGGGCAGAAGAGGGATGGGAGGCAGGGCAGGCTGGATGCGTCCCAACCAGATCCTGCCTATGGGATGCAGGGTGTGTTCTGGGAGCCCCACAGCCTGCTTCCCCCGCCATTTCTCATTGCTCCCCCGGGCAGGGTGGTGCACGAGACGCCGCAAGCCCAGGAAAGAGCCCTGGCTCAGGGAAAAGCAACGCTGAGCACTTCCCAGCTGCAAAGCCCACAGCCAGCCAGCTGCTCCCCAGCTTGTGAGCCCTGCTGGCTGGAGCAGGGGTCCGGCCCATGCCAGCCGCTGCCCGGGAGCGGGCCCCACGGCACCCACTGGGGACACTCACTGCAGCCAATAAATGAAGCCGCGTCTCCTCGCCAGCATGTCCCTCTCCTGCAGGTCAACACAGAGCAAGGACACTTGTCGCGCCCTGCAGCGCAGCCGGGACAGCTGGAGTCGCTCGGTGCCACTGGCCTCTGCCTCACGCAGGAGCATAGCCCGTGCGTGGCTGTGACCTCCATGGACCCCGGTTCCCAGGGAGACCCCGCTGGCCAGGGCAGGGGCTGGCACGGGCATCCCCCTTTCCAGCTGTGCTTCCACCAGCTCCGGCAGTGTAGTCCGCGGCACCTCTGCCTCCTTCTTCCTCTGCTGCTGGCTGCAGGCAACAGGGCATGGTTGGACGAGTTACAGACCTCCAGGGCCATGCATTGGGTCCCCTTCCAACCATACAGCACCCCAGGCAGGCAGGGAATGGGCTCCCCTGTCACACCGTGTGCTGCACATACCCCCCACACCATTGCCTGGCTCCAGCACTGGCAGCCCCATCGCTCTGGGTGCTGCAGAGACCGCCCTAGACACCTGTGTGGGGCGAGGGGCCCAACTCACCACATCTCCTCCTCCTCCAGTGCCTCTTCAAGACTTTTTATTTGCTGACGCAGCACCTGGGAGAAGGAAGGGTCTGAGTCCCGGAGTCCGCTGCCACCCTTCTCCAGCCCTCCCACCCCGGGGCCTGTGGGCACCCATCTCTTTTCCCCCAGCCCTTTCAGTGCTACCTCAGTCCCCTGGTTAAACTCCTGCAGCCAGGACACCATGTGGGCAGAGTGCTTTTCCACCTGCAAAACCACCGGCGTATCACCCTCGTCCCTCTCCAGCCCCAGGGCCATGCCCACTTGCTGCCCCACTGCCCCAGGGCACTGGGAGACTGGGCAAATCACAGGGCCACGCATAGCGAAGGGATGGACACCCCCAGCTCCTGGGGAAAATGTCCTCCCCAGTCACGCTTCTGCCCGCAGCCGCTGGCCAAGCGCAGCGAGGTGACCCTCCTTGAGCAGCGGGGCCGGACGAGACAAGATGACCTCCAGCGGCCCCTTCGAACCGCTGAGCCCCAGCCTGCGCAGCTCTGGGACGTGGGCAGAGGAGAGGACACCAGCCTTACTGCTGAGCATCTGCGGGGCATCGTGCGTGCCCTGATGGTTCTCCTCCTGCATGCGGAAAGGAGAGCAGGGGCTCAGGGTCTGCAGAAACACCTCTTGGTCACCTGCAAGCGCTCCTCTCAGCCAGGAGCAGCCACCAGGCACCCGGGCACTCTCACGAGTGCACTCCCCTCCGCATTATGGCCCACACAGCTCCCCTCGGGCACTGCCTTCTCCCTCGTGCCCCCTCTCTTCTCCGGCCTCGCAGGCACCGGCCGGGGGGGCGCCAGGCAGGGGCACCCTCAGGCCTAACTCTGCACACGGCCCACATCTGACCACCCTCTGCACCCAACACCCCCAGCGAGCACCACCTACCCACCCCTGCTCAACCACCCTCCTATAGGGTGCAGCAGCCAATCAGCGCCCTCCGGCCTTCTGCTCTACCAACGAGCAAGCAGCTCCTGCTGCAAGGGGCGTGGCCGCTCACACACCCATCATGGCTCCTCACAGCCGGCCCCGCCCCGTCGGCAGTGCTCCCGGGCCCCGAAGCGGCGGCAGTCACACCGGCCTCGCCCCCTCCTGGCTGCCCTCCCCCACGCCCCCCTCTGCTGCATTTGAGCCCTGCTCAGGCTCCTTTGCACGCCTTTCTGCCTTTGCTCGCTGGCGGGAGAGCAAACCTCTGCTACAGCACCGCTCTCGGGCCGAAACGGGAACCATCTCCAGCAGGAACCACTGGAAGGAGCAAACCGGCCTTGCCGGTGCTCGGTGCAACCGGCTGGATTTAGTTTTCCCTGTGAATTGTCCCCAGCTGCCTTGCTATGTTCTTCTGTGGTGTCACCACTCCCGGGTGGGGAGGCAACAAGTCCCCACCTCAGCCTCCCCCCTGTTTGGTGGGAACAGCTCCCCACCATCACCCTCCGCCCAGACTGTGGCAGGCAGAATAACTCCCTCCCATTGCCCAAATCCCTCGAAAATGCCCCCCAGCCACACCTGACCCCAAGTAGGCTGACTTGCCCAGCATCATGAGTGTGGGGCCTGGCCAGGGACCGGGCCAGGGGGGTTCTGGAGGAAGCAGGACCTTGAGGGGACTAGGTACCTGGGGTACCTGAAAGGAGCGGGCTTTCTGGGGGCAACTGGCGGGATCGGGAGGGTCTGGGTAGGGGGAACTGCGGGGGCTGGGGGTGTCTGGAGAGAACTGAGATGATGGGGTGCCTGCCGAGAAGTGAAGGCAATGGAGGGTGTGCAGGGGGGACCTGAGGAGAAGGAGGGAGGGACCGTGAGAGGAACTGAAGGGATTCGATGTGTCTGAAGAGGGGAGCTGAGGGGTCAGGGTCTGCGGGGGGGAACTGACGGGTGTGGGCTTTGACTGAAGCCTAGAGCATTACTAGGGGGAAGATGTGGATCTTCACGTCCCCCTTAGCGTGGGTCCCATGCGCACACCCCCTGGCAACAATAATCAGGGTGACACGGGAATGGCCACGCAGCTCCGCCCCGGTTGCGTCACAGGCATCCCACAAAGCCCGGCAAGTTGGTGCTCTCTGAGTGTGGCCTACATCTACATGCAGCCCAGCTCTAGGGGACACCGAGGTGGCTCAACACCCTGCGGCTCTTCCCGAGTGACCTCCCCAGGGTGGCAGGCTGAAGCGTGGAGCACTTTGGCAGAAGGTGCCTTTGCTGCCTGCATACCTCTCGGAGAGCCGGGGGGGTGAGACGGACACCTGGAGGATGCTCTGCTGAATGTGGCTGGGTTAAAGAGCCCAACCTTCGGGTCGGGCTCTCTCCAAAGTGACTCAGAGAAGCAAGAAATTCTGCCAGCTCTCCCGTGGGACAATCTCCTTTGGGAAGGCCTGACAGTGCTCCTCGTGCTTGCTCCGGCGGAGCATCTCACCAAAGTGTCAATTTTGGTGGTAAACAAGCTACTTAAGGAGCGAATCCCACCCCCTTTACCTGGCAGGAGGCGCCACAGCTTCCTGAAGCAGAGCCAGAGACTCTGCCATAAGAGCGCTTTTTTGCCAAGGAACGCACGCTGTGGAGCCCTCCCGCCCCGGGGCCTGTGGGCACCCATCTCTTTTCCCCCAGCCCTTTCAGCACTCCCTCATTTTCCTGCTTAACCTCCTGCAGCCAGGACACCATGTGGGCACAGTGCTTTTCCACCTGCAAAACAACCGGCGTATCACCCTCGTCCCTCTCGATGCCTCTCGCTCTCTGCGCCTCATTTTCACCGGAGGCAGGCTCCAAAGTTCACAATGTCCAAGAACTGCTCCCACACAAAAGGTGCCAGCACTGAAAGCTATTGCTGGGCCTCAGCAGCCCTTGGCAGCCCTTTCACAGCCGCACCAGCAGTGGGGCTCTGCGCCTGCCTAGCCTCCCAAAACTCCAAGCGTTCTCTCCCTCTCTGGCTCTCATTTTCACCAGAGACCATGGGTGTGTGCACGTGCACGGACGGCCACACCGCGTGGGCTCCAGCACAGGGCTCAAGCATCCATCCCCAACGGGATCCAGCATCCAGCCCCGAGGCGGAACCACAGCCCAGGAAGGGGAAACATAAAGAGCAGCCCTCTGCTCTAGGCCCCGCAGGCACTGGGCTTGCGGGCTCCCAAGAGCAATGGGGTCTCCCTCTTGCTCAGAGCGCAGCTGCGGCACGCGGGGGGACAGCAGGAGGAAGGGGTGGGGGCAGGGGGCAGGCAGGCAGTGACCCACGTGCTTCAGCTGCACCCTTGGAGCGGCTGCGTGCAGCGGCGCCGCGTTCAGGGCTTGGCAGGTCGGGTGGCTCCAGCCTCCACGCGACAGGGCCTTTGCCCTCGGAGGGCAAACCTGCGAGCGGCTGGAGAAGCTGGCAGGGAGCAGCCGGGGCCGTGCCGGGCGGTGGCTGTGGGGTCAGCAGGGGCGGGGCCCTGGGGACAGGGCCAGCGGCTACGAGATTGCTAGAACGAGACCCGTGGGAGCGACCGGCAACGGGGCCATGGGGAGCGCACCGCTGGGGATGGGGCCGAGGAGCCACAGGGCTGTGGGACCACCAGCGATGAGAGCCTGGGCAGGCGGGGAGACCAAGGTCATGGGGACTTTGGGGAGGGAGAAGGACACAGGGTTGGGTGCTGTGGTGTGGGATGGGCCGCGTGGGGTCCATAGGGGCTGTAAGGTGAGAGGGCAGGTGAGTACCTGCAGGGTTGTGGGGAGCTGTGGGGAGGAAGGCAGTGGAGCATGCGGGGGCCATGGGGCTGGCCTGCGAGGAAATGTGTCCCCAGTTCCTGGTGCCTCAGTACTCTCAGACTCACTTACAGGGGCTGGCCAGGACATTGCTAAAGGGTTGCCAGCCTCCAATGGTGGAGAATAAAATCTACCGTGGCCTGAGAAGACGGTGGTTCCCCCTGGTTCTACAGTGGCATCAATACCGTGCGGGGACGGAGGGC
Source organism: Phalacrocorax carbo (assembly GCF_963921805.1). Lineage (NCBI taxonomy): Eukaryota > Metazoa > Chordata > Aves > Suliformes > Phalacrocoracidae > Phalacrocorax > Phalacrocorax carbo. Next base: position 3,659,910 of record NC_087539.1, read on the forward strand.
AGGAGGGAGGGCAGCTGAGGCTGGCACGCAGGGACCCAGCTTGCGGCAGGCGGCGGGGTGGCACCCAGTGCCTAGCAGCTGAGACTGGCCCTGGTCTCGAGGGTATGCAGGGACTGGCATGCGGGGCAAGACCCTCTCCGCGCGCCCCAACAAACACACCCCAGTACATGGAGGTTCAGGTAGAAAAGGCTTTATTGAGGGTGGGGGGCTGTCAGAAGGGCAGCGGCCCGTCCATGACCCTGGGGAAGATCTTTCCCAGTGCAATTGCCTGGTCGATGTTGGTCTCACACAGCACATGCAACAGCAGGCGGTGGAAGAGCTCGGGGTCGTACCAGGAGGCGTAGAGGACAACAGCAGCCAGAGCAAAGCCGACAGCCAGCTGCAGGCTGACCAAGAGCAGGATGAGCGTCCTGTGGGGCAGAAGAGGGATGGGAGGCAGGGCAGGCTGGATGCGTCCCAACCAGATCCTGCCTATGGGATGCAGGGTGTGTTCTGGGAGCCCCACAGCCTGCTTCCCCCGCCATTTCTCATTGCTCCCCCGGGCAGGGTGGTGCACGAGACGCCGCAAGCCCAGGAAAGAGCCCTGGCTCAGGGAAAAGCAACGCTGAGCACTTCCCAGCTGCAAAGCCCACAGCCAGCCAGCTGCTCCCCAGCTTGTGAGCCCTGCTGGCCGGAGCAGGGGTCCGGCCCATGCCAGCCGCTGCCCGGGAGCGGGCCCCACGGCACCCACTGGGGACACTCACTGCAGCCAATAAATGAAGCCGCGTCTCCTCGCCAGCATGTCCCTCTCCTGCAGGTCAACACAGAGCAAGGACACTTGTCGCGCCCTGCAGCGCAGCCGGGACAGCTGGAGTCGCTCGGTGCCACTGGCCTCTGCCTCATGCAGGAGCATAGCCCGTGCGTGGCTGTGACCTCCATGGACCCCGGTTCCCAGGGAGACCCCGCTGGCCAGGGCAGGGGCTGGCACGGGCATCCCCCTTTCCAGCTGTGCTTCCACCAGCTCCGGCAGTGTAGTCCGCGGCACCTCTGCCTCCTTCTTCCTCTGCTGCTGGCTGCAGGCAACAGGGCATGGTTGGACGAGTTACAGACCTCCAGGGCCATGCATTGGGTCCCCTTCCAACCATACAGCACCCCAGGCAGGCAGGGAATGGGCTCCCCTGTCACACCGTGTGCTGCACATACCCCCCACACCATTGCCTGGCTCCAGCACTGGCAGCCCCATCGCTCTGGGTGCTGCAGAGACCGCCCTAGACACCTGTGTGGGGCGAGGGGCCCAACTCACCACATCTCCTCCTCCTCCAGTGCCTCTTCAAGACTTTTTATTTGCTGACGCAGCACCTGGGAGAAGGAAGGGTCTGAGTCCCGGAGTCCGCTGCCACCCTTCTCCAGCCCTCCCACCCCGGGGCCTGTGGGCACCCATCTCTTTTCCCCCAGCCCATTCAGCGCTACCTCAGTCCCCTGGTTAAACTCCTGCAGCCAGGACACCATGTGGGCAGAGTGCTTTTCCACCTGCAAAACCACCGGCGTATCACCCTCGTCCCTCTCCAGCCCCAGGGCCATGCCCACTTGCTGCCCCACTGCCCCAGGGCACTGGGAGACTGGGCAAATCACAGGGCCACGCATAGCGAAGGGATGGACACCCCCAGCTCCTGGGGAAAATGTCCTCCCCAGTCACGCTTCTGCCCGCAGCCGCTGGCCAAGCGCAGCGAGGTGACCCTCCTTGAGCAGCGGGGCCGGACGAGACAAGATGACCTCCAGCGGCCCCTTCGAACCGCTGAGCCCCAGCCTGCGCAGCTCTGGGACGTGGGCAGAGGAGAGGACACCAGCCTTACTGCTGAGCATCTGCAGGGCATCGTGCGTGCCCTGATGGTTCTCCTCCTGCATGCGGAAAGGAGAGCAGGGGCTCAGGGTCTGCAGAAACACCTCTTGGTCACCTGCAAGCGCTCCTCTCAGCCAGGAGCAGCCACCAGGCACCCGGGCACTCTCACGAGTGCACTCCCCTCCGCATTATGGCCCACACAGCTCCCCTCGGGCACTGCCTTCTCCCTCGTGCCCCCTCTCTTCTCCGGCCTCGCAGGCACCGGCCGGGGGGCGCCAGGCAGGGGCACCCTCAGGCCTAACTCTGCACACGGCCCACATCTGACCACCCTCTGCACCCAACACCCCCAGCGAGCACCACCTACCCACCCCTGCTCAACCACCCTCCTATAGGGTGCAGCAGCCAATCAGCGCCCTCCGGCCTTCTGCTCTACCAACGAGCAAGCAGCTCCTGCTGCAAGGGGCGGGGTCGGTTGCGAGCGCCCTGTGCTGCGTGGCCGCTCACACACCCATCATGGCTCCTCACAGCCGGCCCCGCCCCGTCGGCAGTGCTCCCGGGCCCCGAAGCGGCGGCAGTCACACCGGCCTCGCCCCCTCCTGGCTGCCCTCCCCCACGCCCCCCTCTGCTGCATTTGAGCCCTGCTCAGGCTCCTTTGCACGCCTTTCTGCCTTTGCTCGCTGGCGGGAGAGCAAACCTCTGCTACAGCACCGCTCTCGGGCCGAAACGGGAACCATCTCCAGCAGGAACCACTGGAAGGAGCAAACCGGCCTTGCCGGTGCTCGGTGCAACCGGCTGGATTTAGTTTTCCCTGTG